>NC_142350.1:68559135-68859135 GCF_059441175.1 Urocampus carinirostris | reverse complement strand
AAGCGGTGGCTCGTACAACCGAAATCAAATGAGATCATTGAAGACAAAAAGCGTTGCTACTCATTTCCTACTACTTTGGATTCCTATTTAGCCACCGTGATCCATGAAGGTTCTACCCAAGCAACCCTGAAAACCGTGAACCCCTTTTATGATCAGTACCAGGCCCTTATTAATTATCCAAGGGGACATTATTGTGGAAAATGCACATTTTATTTGTTCTTGAACCAAATATTCAGAAGGTCTTTCTGAAAAGGACTTGTTAACGGTCCTGCAGAAATTCTCATCCAAATCCCCATTTGTTGCTTTTCAAGATGTTGCTAGTACAACAAAAAAATGTATATTTTTTGCTGTAGACCACTCAGAAGATGAGTGAGGACAAAAAATGTTGCTTCTAATTTTCTATGCTTTTTGAGCGACTTCGCCGTGCCAGCTCGCCATCAAGCGACTCCGAAGCACTGACTATCCTCCTCCAAGGTGACTTTATTGTGGAAAATGCACATTTTATTTCTACTGGTACATAAGATTAGAATTCTTACAAATGGGGCTTGATGATGTCACGGAGTAGTCGTGTTCATCCCTACAGAAATTCATCCAATTCCCGATTGTTTCCAAGATGAGTAAACGGATGACAATGTCCTAGACCGTTGGCTACTCATGATCTGCTCTTTTGCACTGATGTGCTAATTAGCCATGCTACTTAGCCATCCGGCTCCATTACAATTCTTTCCTATTTGGCCACCGATGGTTTTGTTTTGTTTGTATTTGTCTGAGAGTGAGCAGTTAAATTTGAAATTGTGTCGCCGCCTCATTTTGTACGTCTTCATCAAAATAAAACAGAAATGATTTCAAAACAGATGAAGTGGTGGTAAAAATGAGTTTGAAATCTGAAATGCTCCAAAATGTCTTGCGCTCGTATATTTCCATACCTTTTCTTTGCTCGGACGCTCGTTAAATGAGAAAATGTACATTTTGTGACTCGAAGCATCCGCTAACATGTAAAATGGACCGACATTTCCAAATAAAGTCTGTTGCTTCCATCACACATGCTAACAATGTTTTAGTTTTGTGAAAACTAAATCCAAAATTGAAAAAAAATCACCATCAATACTTTCTAGAGTGGGCGGGGCCTGACATAAAGAACCAATCAGCATCTCCAGCTATGAAAATGAGTGGAACATGTTGTTTAGGCAGGGATGTCAAACATGCGGCCCGCGGGCTAGGTCAGGATACAACGGCGAGAGAAGCACAAGAGAATAAGAGCTGCATTTTTAACAATATTCTATTGATGTTACCAAAACCAGGCACCACTTACAAAGCAACTGGAGCTGTCTCCCTCTTTTTCTCTCTCTCTCTCTCTCTCTCTCACACACTTTTCTCTCTCTTTTTCTAATACACTCCAATTTTCCCTTTCTCCTTTTTGTGTAATTTCTCTCTTTTATGTTTTCATTCTTCCTCCCTTTTTCTTTCACACTGTTTCTCACTTTATCTTTTTTTGTTTGATTTTCCTTGCCCTCATGTAGGTTTTAGATCAGGGGATGATGTCATAATAGTCTGTGGTCTGTGCAGCCCTTTCAGACTCTTTGTGATTAGGGGCAAACAAATAAACAGGAATTGACTTAAATAGTAAAAGGTCTGTCTCTTGTGAATTTCACTACGGGGATGAATAAAGGTCGCTATCTATCCATCCATCTCGATATCTAGATAGATATCTATCTATCTATCTCTCACGCAATTATTAGGGAGGCGAATGTAAAAATGAAACGAACCGTAAAAAAAAAAGAAATCAAGTAAACGAAAGTATGTGACGCAAAACAAATTTGTGAACATGGGTGTGAATAATGTTTTCTAGCTGCAATAGGCTAAAAAATGTTCTTCATGGGCGCCATTTTGAATATTCATGATCCTGTACTACGTTTATGGGTACCGTCATTTCACAAATATAAGGCGCACCCCGCAAAACTATAAGCCGCTACAGTGGGAACGTCATCAAAACAGCCAGATAGTTCAGTCAAACCCCTTAACATTCCGACAGCTCGCAAAGAAGTAAATACGTGTCTCGGACACAGTTTCTGTTCCATGTCACCGATGACTCAAATAATAATAATAATAATGCATTTTATTTAAAAGCGTCATTCCACATATCATTAGGAAGGTTAAACTCTTGGGAGTGCCAACAACTTCTTAGTTTCTATTTTTTTTGTCGCTGGCAACTGTGTGGACAGCAAAGTAAGAATTTCATTGTGCAGGGAAAGGGGATTCTTTACCGGGCATATGACAAGAAACACATTGAATTGAATTGAATTTCAAAATAGACTCATTACAGAAACATCAAGTCCGAAACACGATACTGGAAAAATAGAAAGCCCGGGTAGCTCACCAAAGTCGTCTTGCAGCCATCACGTTCAATAATAATACGCAACCGTGGTCCTCTTACATCCGTAAATGTCAAATATTGACACACTCCAAAACACGCAATAATTCTGACAAATAAAATAAAAAATCCACCCAGAAGGATCGATGGAAGTTGCTTGTTGCTAGCTGTCTTTTTACCCCCGTAATTCCTATTTACAAATACAGACCAGTAAAAAAGCTTTTTTCCATGCCGTAGAGCAACCTAACGTGACTCACGTTCATCTTTTTCGGCCAATCGCAGGCTTTGTTTTGCCCCGCTTTAGCCTATGCGATCCTGTAAATGCTAAAAAGGACCCACCTTCTTTACCCCCGAATAACTTTGGGCAATAGTGACCGATTCAAATGATGATCGACACGTTGGTCAGGAAAGGAAACGTTTTATATATATATATATATATATATATATATATATATATATAAAACGTTGTTATATATATCCCAGCATACACGGCGGACTACTTAGCCTACAAGGGGAAAATCGAGTCGGCGGCTGCTTTTTCTTTAGTTGCAAGACCTTGCGACTCAATATTGATCCGAATACAGTATATAAGGCGCATGGTCAGCTTTTGAAAAAAAATAAGGCTTTTAGGTGCGCCTTATAGTCGTGAAAATACGGTAAACTGTTAAGCAACAAATTCTGTTCAAAATGCACATTGATTTGATTTTTAATTGATGTCGCTGTTGTACAAGTTTTTACTTTATTTGGTATGTGTTTGATTATCAGATACATTTTTACAAGCAAAATCTGTTCTTACAATTCTCCAAAGAGAGAGAAATCGATTTTAAAATGCGTTTTATTAAAATTATAATAAATGGGGTTTTGGGGTTTTTAAGGGTTATTGTTCTATCTTCGTTATTCATTATCCATTATCCGTTATCGGTCAGTTCATAATACGCTACAAAGCCTAGGAGCCGGGACACTTACTCTCAGCCAAAAGGCCAATACAAGATTTAAAAAAGGAAAATAAAGAAACTATGTAATCCTTCAAGTTTTGTAATCATCAGGTCGGACTGGACGATGACGTCATTAAACGTCATTTTACGAAATGGATGCTTAATATTTACGTGACCATAACACGAAAGTAGCGAATGGAGGAAAAAATTGAAAAAGAGGGAAAATATACATTTTACATTCATACTAGCTCAGTAGGTCTCATAAGTAAAATGCCATGTGTCCTTTCTTTTCTCTCTTGACTTTTTTTTTTTTTTTTTTTTTTTTTGCGACGGCTTTTTTTTTCATTGGAAATTTTTTGGACATACCTTTGGAAGAGGCAAGTGACATGGAATTCAAAAACAATTTACTTTCACTCTCGGTAAGCTCTCTTTTAACGTTTTGACCAACTTTTGCCGAATTTTATTTTCTAGCGATTAATAGTTGTGCTTACGAAGGATGACGTCATTTACCGTCACCCCCTTAATGGGCGTGGAACATCACGTGACCGTAAGGCGGAAGTAACAAGTGTCGGTCGACGCGTTTGACGTCGCCTTTTCTTTCAAGCAAACTTTTGGAGTCACTTTAGACAAGGTGAGTGGTTTAACATCCGAAAAGAACCCCTTATTCGTCTTTTAAACCCCGCTTTTGAGCCTGATGACGTTTTAAAATTGAGTTTTGTTGACTTTTCGTGTTTTGGCGATTGAAGAGTGTCGCGTTGTCGAACGATGACGTCGTTTATGATATCAAAAGTGTATTTTAATGTCACAAAGTTGCTTTGTTGGTTGACTTGAAGCGACCAAAACGTACGCATAATGTCAGAAAGTGGAGATAAGATTTTTTTTTGTGGGCGTTGGTCGCTTAGTTTTGGACGATGACGTCACCGGATCTTGCTCGTGGTGGGTCGTTAGCGAACGAAAGGATTCTACGAACTTTCTTTGATGTGAACGACGAGAGCCGGCTCCCTACCAATTCGAACCCAACTCCCTTTGAGATTTTCTTTTTCTCTGTGTGTCTCTCTTTCTCTGGCTCTTTCTCTTTCTCTGGCTCTTTCTCTTTCTCTCTGGCTCTTTCTCTCTGGCTCTGGCTCTCTTTCTCTCTTTCTCTTTCTCTCTTTCTCTCTTTCTCTTTCTCTCTTTCTCTCTTTCTCTTTCTCTCTTTCTCTTTCTCTCTTTCTCTTTCTCTTGTCTGATGGCTCAATATTTGTGATGTCATATCTGTCTGACAAGATAAGAGAGAGTTCAATACGGAGGACAAAAAGAAAGTCTAAAAGGATGTATTTTATTTGCTTTCAGGATACCCAAGGTCGTTGTACACAGAATATAAAACTCTGATATCAATGAAACAAACAAGCAATAAATTCAAAAAATATAAACATGGTGTGTGTGCTTGTGGGTGTGGATGCGGGTGGTATGGGGTAACATTTCCTCTGGTGTATCTTGGGCTAGTACAGCCTGGTGGCGCCCATTCCTCTCCAGGCCACACCACGGAAACCGTCAAAGCAGGAAAAGGAGCCGAACGTTAAACGGTCTGCGGTTTTATCGCTCTTTTCAAGTTCCTGAAGACCCCCCCCCCTCCACTGTATCGTTTGCGAACGACACGTCGCTACGATGTTGGTTTCTCTTGCGTTAAAAAATAGATTTTTGCACAATCTTGTTAACAACATGCTTTGTTTTGCTCTCAGCCGACGGATCAATGAGGCACGGACCATTAGAAAACTCATTAACGTCCTCTTGCCTTTCAGCTCTCCCTTAAGTGCCGGCCCATTGCCTTTATTTATTTTTTTCCACTTGAACAATTTTGCAGAAAATACAAACAACTAATGCGCTCGACTTGATGTCCATTTGCATTAGAAACGAAAAGGGGCATCGTGATTGCGATACAGTAATCCCTCGGTTGCGGTTAATGGGGACCAAGACCACCTGCGAAAACTGAAAATCCGCAAAGTAGCGGTGCCCCTTCAAAAATACTTAAAAAAACTTATACAGGTATACAGTATACCCCCCTGTATACAGTACACCATATAGAATACGGGTAGAGAGAGAGAGGGAAATTCATGTTATAACAAAAAAACAAACAAACTGTAAAATATGTTGTATGTACACGGAATAGGACTGCTCCGAAACAACTACGAAGCATTCAGTATGATTGTATTAACCGCTCTCAACCACACGCTGCCATCACAGTTTATTTTGCTTGTTAACACTACCGGTTGCATATTGAAAATAAAAACAGTGAAAATGTGATATTTGATGAGTGTTTGTGAAGCGTTTTGGGGAAACAACAGTTAAAAAATGGTCCGTGTTCATTTTAATGAAAGTGAAAGAGCTACCTTCTGACAATAACAACATACTTTAGCTAGCGGCATCGAACGGCTTTTACGACGAATACACGAAACCGCACACAATTAGCCGTGTCTAGGTAGTACAAACAACCGCTCGCTTTTGGTATAATAAAGTCAAACTTGAGATGAAATGTGACAGAAGAGATTATACTTACGTCGCGTCGCAGAGTTCCTCCATGATAAACTGAGCGCCACATAAGAAGGGGGTGAGGTGGGAGGAGTTAAAGAAGGGGGAGTGAGCGAAGCGGTAACTCACCATGACTAAGCATTGTGTCAGGGCCTCCCCCTCCCCTTCACAATAAGAGTGTCCACATTGTGTCCTCAGTTGACATAAGCTCGCGCTCAATGGCGTCAAATCAATAAATGCGTTTATTGAGAAGGTAAGGTATATTTTTTAGACCCGCGAAGCTCTGCACCCGCAAAAGTGGAACCGCGAACTAGCGAGGTTCCTCTGTATTCACTTCACAGGACTGGCTGAGAAAACCCCAAAACATCTTGATTTGCTGTAATGCAATTCAAAACGAAACAAAAATGGCCTACGTTCTGAGTTCCTGAAGCATCTAAAACAATTCTTCCTTATTTCCCAACATCTATAGAGCCCTTTCCCTGTTTATAAACAAGTGTAATGTAGCGAAGCTGCGCGTGCATTGTTGAGGCAGAATTCATGTCAGTTTAGAGCAGCCCGTTGATGTATAGGAACAGTTCAGAAAGCGGTAAGACGGCGACAGTATTTTAGTTATCAAATTCAACAAATTCAATGTTCTGGCACTGGATTTCTCAGATTCAGATTCAGATCTACTTTATTGTCATTCTAGTACACGTGTATACAGAACGAAATGTCGATACATCTGACCCGCACAGTTTCCTTGAATGTACAGATATAAATAAAATGTTGTATTGAGTTGTAGTATTGAGTGCTAATAATATACTAAATAATTATGGCTATGTATAGTATTTTACAGTAGCGCAAATAGTGCAAGAGGAGTAGCCAACCAGATGTGCAAGATGGGCAATCAGGTAAACAGAACAATAACACTGTAACAATAACACTGTAAGTACGATAGTGCAGAGAAACAGATGTGCAAGGAGTGGCTAGCTATACAGAACTGCCAGTAGTGCAAAAAGTCAAACAGAACCCACAGATGTACAGATTAGCAGCAGTTTAGATTTACTATGTGTTTGAGTGACCATTTAACAGTCTAATGGCCAGGGGGACAAGACTATTGTGGAACCTGGTGGTCCTGCACCGCACACTGCAGTACCTTTGAAGGTACTGGAATTTTTAAAAAACGGCCATGAAAAAGGCGTACGATAGCAAATTTGAGTTTGTCAGCCTCACGCGTAGCCAAAGAAGAGTCCCCCGGCGTCTTGGACGTTATTGGACGAGGCCGGCTAAAGAGAAAAAAAAAGCCGTCGTCCATCACCGAATCCCCCGGAGCGACAAATCCTGATCCGTTGGCCAGTTGCCATGGCAACCTGCACCTTTTTGCTCCCGCGCCGTTGACCTTTTCTCTTTCCGTCTCTTTGGTAATGGCCGACTCGTCCGCCTTATGGCGCTTTTTCCCGACATCTTCTTGATATGGATTTTTTTCGTTACCGTTTGACGTTCGGGGAGAAAAATGCAAATTCCCCAAGAAAAATCGACGACGAGAAGTGGAAAAAGTCACGAAACGATAAAGCGATATCGAGACAGTGGACGAAATAATTGAAGTATTATGATTTGCTCCACCGCACAAGTCGATAAACTCTGTTTTTTTTAACATCTAGAATTAAAATTCGAATGGTCTTTCATTGTCATTGAAATCAACGTTTTGAAACATTGCAGCGAGATGAAACGTTCCAGGGTCAAACATGGAATATGAAGACTTTGAAGAGAAAACAGGAAAAGACCACCAGGATGATTCGGCAGAAAAAAAAGAATAAATACCACATAGTCTTGGTTATAATCATTCGATGAAGAATAGTGCATTCTTACCATAGTCCAATTCAAATAATTTCAGTTACATTTAGCAGCAGCAATTTGAAAATAACAATGTAGTTCACATGGTTTTTGAAAGGGATGGGCGCCACCGGGCTGTATTTACCCAAGACGCACCACAGGGAATGGTGCCTCTACCACCCGAGTGCTTAAGGGATCCAACCCTAACCCTGCCCCTGTTCAGGTGAGAGAGCAATCGGTGTAGCATGTAGACTATAGCGTCCTCCACTCCCACCTTCTCCTGGTAAGCAAATTGCAGTGGGTCGATGGCGTGACGGACCTGTAGCCTCAGGTGGTGCAGCAGCAGCCGCTCCATGGTCTTCATCACATGTGATGTCAGGGCGACCGGCCTGAAGTTGTTGAGCTCCTCAGGTCGTGGTTTCTTTGGGACTGGGATGATGCAGGATGTTTTCCACAGTTGGGGGACCCTCCTCTGTTCCAGGCTCAGGTTCAAACTGTGCTGTAGAGGGTCTCCCAGCTCCTTCGCACAGTTAGTTTAGCTTTAAGCCGGGAAGTGGTTGGACTATTGGTAGGAGCCCGTAAAATCAGTTCCAGCATTTCAAAGACCGTTTGATTTTCACATCGTTTTAAAGCATTTTAAAGAGGCGTCAAGTCGTGTGAGTTGGCTCAATATAACAAGAACACTTCGAATTCATTTTGGACTTGTTTCTCATGAACATTTCTCAGCAAAATAGTCTTAATTCCAAACAGTAGCTAGCGTCAGGAACCTAGTGGGGGCAGTGCGCATAGATAAAGTATGGTCAGGCAAGAGGGCAAAAGCGCATGAGCGAGAGAGAGAACGTACAGAGAAACGGGACTCGGAGCTTCAGTTGTAGAAATGACGTTTTTTGTGTGCGTTTTGCCAGAAGTGCATCAACCTCCAAAATGGCTGAACAACTTCAGAAGTTCGTGGCGGGGAAGAAGGACATGGTGGAGACGGTGATGGAGACCTTCGAGCAGGGTGCGGAGGTGGTGGCTAGCATCGTGGGCGACCTCTTCCCCGTCTTCTCCATCGCGGCGCCCATCGTCAAGCTAGCGCTGGACAACGTGGAGAGCAAAGAGGCGGCCTACATGAAGGAGCAGTTCCAAAAGGTGCGCCAGCGCCTGGACACCATTTCCGACCAGATGCGCCGCATCCACGAAGAGATCAAGAAGAGCGGCATGGACGCCACTTACTTTTCCGTAGAGGAGAACATCAGCAACCAATTTCGCAAGTACATGGACATCCTCAACGCCAAACCTAAATTCAGAGAAGTCAAGAAGAAGCTCTTCCTAGAGCATTTCGAGAAGACCGGGGGTGACAAAAACCTGCATGTTCTTTACAACGCCGTAACGGGCGACAACTTCTCCGGCGAGTCGGTGCTGGAGATCGTCCTGAACTACGAGGAGAAGAGCCGGCGGCCCCTGGAGGATTTCTGCGCCCGCCTCAAGAAGCTCTTCTGCTTGGGCATCATCGCCTTGCTGGGCCACGCCGCCCTCAAGGGCTATGAGGAGGAGGACCACCTCCTTCAGGACTGGGCCCAGAAGATGAAGGCGGTGCAGGAGAAAATGGACGCCGTCATCCGGGAATGCGTGGTAGGCTTCGCCAAACAAGCCGAGCTGGACGCCAGGCGGCTGCTGAGGGACAACCCCGAGTGGGGCAACCGCCAAGTGGCTGAAGGCCTCATCGCCAAGTTGAGGTCCAAGTACGATTGGGTGGGCTGGTCGGTTCGAGTCTTCAAATCGCCTAGCGGCCTCTTCGCCCCCAAGAACTTCCACTGCCCGGCCGGTAGGAGCCGCTTCCAGGTGCCGGCGACGGACGAAAAACTCAACGTGGTGGTGTCCTACAGCGAATCGCCGAGGACGGTGGACATCGCCCGCGTCAACCAATTGATCCAGAGTCAGAAGAAGATGAGCGCGGTCAACGTGGCCGAGCTGTTGTTCCGGGAGATCCCCGGTCCGAACGCCGTCCACGCCGTCAAAAGCGGCAAGGACCTAGCTTGCGCTTGGAGCTTTGCCGACGAGATGCACTACTGGGAGGAGCACAAGAACTTGTACGTGTGCCTTCACTCCTCCTGATGCCGACCATCCTTTCTACCGCCGTGCCTTCGATCCCACATTTGTCCCGGTAAGACGCTTTCAAAGCTCCATTTTATAATCGCTCTATCTAACGACCAGGTAGCTCCTCCTTCCCTTTTTTTTGGAAATGGGTGCGGCCATTTTGCCACGAATGTTTGGACCGGGGACAAGACCTGAAAAATGAAAATCTGCCTTTCTAGCATCTAAATTGGTTTGAGAAATCCTTCCCCAAATTGTAATAAAAGCTGGCAGCCGTTATCACACCACCAAATGGATAAAAAAATATATTTAGTGATACGGGAGTGCTCAATCGCATTTTGGCCTAAAAAACTCAAGTCATTTTAGCACCAGGTGGAGAGAGATGGGCGCCCCCTAGCTGTACTTGCCCAAGACACACCACAGGAAATGGTGCCCCTACCACTCATGTGCTTAAGGGATCCAACCAACACACCGAACCCAAAGACTGGTGTACGGAGGCGTGGCCGAATAAGACGAGCGGCCATCTTAGCCACGACCGCGTTACTGAAAAAAGTAAAAGTACCTCGTACAGGTAACCAATATTTAAAAAGTAATTCAGTGGCCCCACCTATTTTACTGACACCAAAAAGTACCAATCAATGCTCAAATGACCATATACAGTACACTCACATTGACGCCGACCCACTAAAACTCCCTAAAAATGGCCCCATGATAAAACAAAAACCAAGAAACCGTTTACACCGACCTGTGGAAGCAGTGAAACCCGCAAACAAACCAACACTTAGCAAGACACTCCATATCCATTTTAGCCTCCAAGCACTCCAAAGATCTCCTTCTATATTTCTGGTTACTGTCCAAGATGTTTTATTATTTTCTCCAGGCGTGGTATTTTGCAGAATTAATTTGACAAATAAAAAGAACAAATTCAACATACTTTTACTTTCTATACAAGCCACGCCCTTCCCCCCACACGCTGCCTACGATTCGCTCCTGGTGACACGACCAAAACTTTTCATATAAGCTCTCTCGCTCGTTTGTAAATTGGACTTAATTGCTAGTCGATACGGTAGGGAGAATATCTCCATGGGGAGCAATTCAGGGTTCTCGTACTCTGTGCTGGATACAGGGCTGCCATACCTGTATTCAGTTGTAATTTGGGGTTCGAAAAAAACACTTATTGTGAGCTCCGATTGTAGAGTACTTTTTCTTAATGTATAAGTCATCTGCGTTTCTATGTGAGCGTAGTAACAACGTTAACACGAACACGAAAGAAAACTACATTGTAACGTGTTAGTCCCCCACATTGCCATCTTGGTCTCCATGTCAGGGGGCGGCCATTTTGCCACAGATGTTTGCCCGCCAAAAGTCTGACAAGACTTCTTCTTTATCGAGCCATACCGGAAGAGAACGTCAATATCTATGTTGTGCGTCAAAATGCGATTAGAATTCGGAAAAGTCCTCCCTCCTTTTTGTCTTTTTTTATATTTTTGAAAGTAATAAGGTGCGTTTTGGTCACTGCGATTCTCTGTATTTTGTCCACTTTTGTTGTGCTTTTAGCACTCGTTTTCAGTGGCACGACAGAATTCGGCGACATCTGGGGGAAAAAAAATAGACACTGTTCCTTCGAGTTTCATATGAAGATGGGGGGCCTCAAATGATCATCCTGGGGGCCAAAATTGGACCCCAGGCCACGAGTGTGAGACCCCAATGGTAGCAGTTGCCAATACTATTCCGGAATGTCGATTAAAAAAAAAATCCTATTCCGATCAACTCTTTATTTTCTTTAATACGATGTTTTTTTTAAAAAAAAAAAGTTGGACATTGTGGATTCCCGACAAATCATGCGAAATCTAGCAAAGCTTTTTATGATTTGAATGATGTTTTACAGCTGATTTTGTGTACTTTGTCATGATATTTTTGGAAATGTTGAGACTTTGTATTCTGTATTGGTGTGTTTTTACTAACTGCAATGATCAAAAGCTTCATCAATTTACCCGACGTTATTCAATGCCATGACTTTGTGTCCGTGAGTCGGCCTTTCTTTCAATAAATGATCCAAAAACACGTTCGGGATCCTATTTTGACGCTCGCCACTAAACGTGTTTCGTTCGTAACTCGCCGCGAAGGAAAGAGGATATTATTTTTTTGGGGCAAGCCGGGAAACGCCCCGGCCGGCTACCCTGTCATCACTCCTTTGTGGCTTTTCTATCTTTGGCGCAGAAAGCGGCCACGCACATTTTTTCGAAAGGAACCGAGTCAACGTTTTCCACTTATTGCTCTAAACGGGCCTGATTTCATGACAACCGTGAGATAAAACGACACTCGTGTGCTGTGCACTCGTTCACTGACCTTAAGATCCGTTCTTGCTAGGATGCCGACCGGTTTGGTGTTCCACAGGGTGCGATCCCGAGGCCCCTGTCATTTGTTTTGTTTTTACAAGTATTTTCATTTTAGGCAATCGTCTAGACCAGGGGTCAAGGACCTACAGAAAGACTCTTTTAATAGGACACCAAAGTAACAGTCAAGATTTCACAGTTGTGGCTGTAAATCGCTAAACATTCGTGCCGTTAGAAGCTCATTAAACTATCTATGTTCTTTGTTGAATCACTTTGATGAAAACAATTTAAACACCCAAAAGCCTTTTCAAAAGCACCTCGAGATATTTGATCGGTGAGTGGCAGGAATGGGCGGAACTATGGCGCACACTCCTTCTACTCCTGGCCCAGCACGATCGGCACCGTCGGTATCCTCGTTTTCAGTATTTTGTGACATTTTAACAATAGAACTTTGCTCGCACCTCTTTTCGAAACCGATATTAAGGACAAAAACGGCAGTCAAAATGATCCTCAACGATCTTAAGTTACTGTGGTGCGTGGAGACACATTTGAAGTAGTATATTTGTATTCATAGGGGACACAGGATACATATAACATAAAAATAATGCCAGACATTATTCTAATTTTGTCGATGTGATCAATTCATCAAAAGTTACATTGTGAAATGAAATGCGCTGAGGAATTAGCTTTTTTCAGACGAGCAAGTTTGGCGCGTTGCGTAAATTTGATCTTCAAATATGTGGCTCTCTCTCCCTAAAAAAAATCGAAATATTTCAGATTTTATGGCTCTTTGGGTCTAAAAGGTTCTTGACCCCAGGTCAGGACTGACGGACTTTAGGAAGATGTATTTTTTTTTTGTCATATCGTCCATTGAACCCATCATTTTTTTATTCGATCGAAATTTTGTTCCATTTTAGGCAATTGTTCACACCGACTGACATTAGTGAATATTTTTTGTTTACCCTATCGAACGCCATCCATTTGGTGAGTCACATCTGGTGTTCTGCAGAGTTCAATCCCGAGTCCCCTGCGTGTTTTGTTTTTTTCAGGTGAATGTCTGTATATCAAGACAGTAGGGGCGGCAGTAGCTCAGGAGGTAGAGCGATCGTCTTAGGATTAAGGGATCCCAGTACGAATCCCGGTTCGTCCGTGTTACATGTGGAAGTGTCCTTGGGTAAGACACTGAACCCCCAATACCCCCAATAAGCAGGTTAGCGCCTTACATGGCTGCAAGGCCGCTATTGGGAAATGTGGAGCACATTGTAAAGCGCTTTGGGAAGTCATTGACTTGAAAAGCGCTATAGAAATGCAGATCATTTCATTTCATTTCATCAAGAATGTTTTATTTGTCCATCGGTTTGGGTGAGCCAAATCTGGTGTTCCACAGGGTTCAATCCTAAGACCCCTGCCTGTTTTTTTTTCTGTTTTTAGATCGTATTTGTCTAAAACATATGGACTTTAGTCCTAAATTAAAGTGCTCAATATATACCTAAAGAAAACGTATTTTCTTCTTCTATGAAAAAGTACTAGATGGAATTGAAAAAACGTCTAATAGTCCTTCGCACTGAGACCTGGTGGACCAAATGTCAAGCATTTTTTTCCCGCGCGTCCTCGACAAAGCGGACATTGGTAAGGCGGAATGGTGGACGTGATGCTTTCCATTTCGAGCGCACAATCGGCAAATTGAGGGCACGCCGAACGTCAGCTGACGGCGACGACCGAGACGGACGTCAGCAGCCGTCGCCACGACGACCGGCGCCTGGACGGGGCGCCGCGCTTTTTTCTCATGTTTTTGTTGAGGTGAGTTGCCATTTCTCCTTCTAGCATACGGTTGGAGCTTACCGAGTGAGGCTTTCTGGTCTCGCTCCCTCTAGTGGTTTGAAAAAGTATGACCTCAATCCGCTCAGATTTCTTTGTATCCCTTTGTTTTGGTAGTCATGTCACGTTTGTTTGTTTGGCCCCAGTCGGGAAGGGCCCCACAGACGACCGTTAAAGCGTCCCCTGATCTGAAACCTACGTGAGGGCAAAGAAAAGCAACCCCGCAAACCTGTTCGACACTGTCGCAACGTGTTTTTTTTTTTTTAGTCAAATACAAAAGTCATATTTAAAGTGGCACGGCGGCGCAGTGGTTAGCGCATGTGTGGCACAGTTCTGAGGTCGTGGGAACCTCCTGCGTGGGTTCAAATCCAGCTCCTGGCCTTACTGTGCGGAGTTTGTATGTTCTCCCCGTGCTTGCGTGGGTTTCCTCCAGGCACTCCGGTTTCCTCCCACATTCCAAAGACATGCATTTCAGGTGAATTGGCCGGTCCAAAATTGTCCCTAGGTGTGACTGAGCGAGTGAGTTGTCTGTGCCCGTGTGCCCTGCGATTGGCTGGCAACCGGTTCAGGGTGTCCCCTGCCCACTGCCCGATGATTGCTGGGATGGGCTCCAGCACCCCCGCGACCCTATTGAGGATAAGCGGTGCAGCTGATGAGATGAGAGATGAGATATTTAAAACGGAGTATTTTTTGTTTTGCGAGTGAAATAATGTATTATGTTTTTACTACAATTCTTTTTGATACTTTTTTTAGCCTTTACTTTGCTTTTAGTTGATAAATGGTAGAAATTTGGTGTTAAATAGGTTACCAGTCAAGGGAAACGATACATTAGATTTTTTGTTTTGTTTTTTGTTTAAAAGTCTCATTGTGTTTAAAATGATTTAAATATATTTTTATTCAATGGGTGTTGTATTCATTTTTTTTGGGAGGGTGTCTCTTTGGTGATTTTTCCGCTAGACTGGAATTCTTTTTGTTTCTCTACCGATAAAACAGCCTATTTAAGACTTATTTCCTAATTATATTATCTTTTTATTCATGCTTGGGAGTATTATTCAAGGTTTTTACCTGACGCTGCAAAAGGTAAAAAAAAAAAGTACTAAATCCTAAGCTTAAACATTGAATTGTTTATCATAAATACTTAATTTTGTTACATATTTTTCTCTGTTATTTTTTTTCTTAAAAGGTTTTCTCTCGATTGCATGGTACAAAAGCTCAGGCAAAAACAACAATCTCCTAAAATAGGGAAAACAATTGTCAACACTGAAAAAGTTGATCCTTCTTCATTTGTATTTTCTGACTTCATTCACTTGCAAAGATGAAGAGCTCCTCAAAACAAAAACATTTGACTTGTGAGCGCCAGGAAAGTAGTATGAAAAAGTACTGAGTAGGGTGAAAGAGTACCGAAAAGCCTGAAAAGTCCAAGTGGAAATGCACGGAATAAAGCGAAAACCAAGTCAAACGTGAAAAAGTACTGGAAAATATTGAGGGTTAAGCTCGGGGGATGATGTCCTGGGAGAGATTTTGGGAAACGGCACTTGACTTTCAAAAAAAAGGGAACAAAAAGTTATAAAAACTCTGAAGAAATACAAATGTAAAAACTAAAGAATGTACTAAGGAACAAAAAAAAGTATTAAAACGTATGGAAAAAGTACAAAATGCTATGAAAAAGTACTAAAAAGTGGAAAATGAACTGAAAATGGCTCAAAAAGCTGATGTAAAAATGTTAAAAATGAACTGTATAGTATGAAAGAGTTTCAAAAGTGATAAAACGTTTTAGAAGTACCGGAAAACATGAAAAGTGCCGTAAGTACTAAAAAAACTGTAAATTACAAATAAAAACTGAAATATAAAGAAGTGAAAAGGTACAAAAAAATATTAAAAGAATGAAAAATAACCGAAAATCCCAAAGAAATGTCAAAAAGTAAAGAATGAACTAAAAAGTGAGAAAAAGGATTCAATCGTGAAAAGGATTCAAGAGTATGAAAAACTACTGAATATACTAAAACTGAAGTGAACATTTACCGTAAAGTATTTCGAAATGAAAAAGACTTGAAAGTACTGATACGAAAGGATACATTCAGACATCATATGTCTCATCTCATCTCATTAGCCGTACCGCTTATCCTCATTAGGGTCGCGGGGGGCTGGAGCCCATCCCAGCCATCTCTGGGCAGTGGGCAGGGGACACCCTGAACCGGTTGCCAGCCAATCGCAGGGCACACAGGGACTGACAACTCGCTCGTTAAGTCACACCTAGGGACAATTTGAACCGGCCAATCCACCTGAAATGCATGTCTTTGGCATGTGGGAGGAAACCGGAGTGCCCGGAGGAAACCCACGCAAGCACGGGGAGAACATACAAACTCGGCACAGGAAGTCTGGAGCTGGATTCGAACCCACGCAGGAGGTTCCCATGACATGAACTGTGCCGCACATGCGCTAACCACTGCGCCGCCGTGCTGCCCAACATCATATGAATACAAGTAAATATTTCATCACAATGTGCGGATGAACATGAATAAATGAATAATGTTATTATCAAAGTAATAATGTTGGGATTCAATAATAAAAATGGAAGACTCAGGCACCATATATTTCCTTTCCTGCCTCGGACCAAAACCCGGGTGCCGTTCCCCACCCCAAACCAGTCTTCCCCGACTGTGTCCTGCCAAACACTTTATTGTGCACGAGCCTGCCGATGGCCCGTTCCCGTCAGCAAGGGTTCCCTGCCGTTTCTCTCACAATGGCTGGGATGGATCCGGTCTCCTTGCTGTGGCCCAGGCTGATGGACTTCAGTGGCAGCTGAAGTTTGCTCTTCCCAACCAAGCCTATGCTGGAGAGGCTCTCAGTCCGAAACAAGATACCCCAAAACCACAAAGTCTCCTTGGAGTCAGCTGATTATAGGATTCCCTGCAATTGGGGACTCCTCACCATCATGCCCACTGGTAAATAAAAAAAATCCGCCTAAAAGCATTTCTGCGTTCCTTGTTGCAATCCGTCTGTTTCGCCGCATGATTCCCGTTTACAAATAAACAGACTCAAAATGATTTTGTGATGTCTGATATGGCCGTTCTGCTCTGAACTTTTCGATTGACACAACTTTCCTCCAATAGCAGGATTTTTTTCACGGTCCACAGCCCGCAATAGCCTATAAGGGCCTGCATTGATTAAACGAATATCGCCTCTTTAAGCTCCGGATATCTTCAGCCAGTAGTAACTGATTGAAATGACGATTGACACATTGGTTAGCCAATGAATGTCTGAAGAAAAAAACAAAACAAAACCATATATTCTCTGTGTAGTCAGATTAGACCCCAAAATAATTTATTTTCGCACACCATTGTTACGTACAATCGTTGATTGACTTCAGGAAGGAAAAGTCAAACATTTACAACTCTTTCAAAATGTCTAAAAAATCTGGTCGTCTCCAAATGTCCACATTTGGAAATGTTTCGACATGACTTTGGAAAAATGTGATCGATACAATGTTTAGTTTTTCAGACGGTTATCGACCTCGACCCGGGGCCAGGCAAGGTTTCATGCTATTGTCCCAGCTGTTTTTCAGCTAAGATGCCCTAAGCGACACTCACCTGCAGGCATTTGATGATAAAGCGAGAATCAAAAGCTTCCATTTCTTTGTCTTCCAACTCGGTTGACTTTGTTAGCAGCACTTGCAGCGATTATTTCCGTTTGGGACAAAATATTGAAAGTGTTCGTTTTCAAACGAGACTAAAAGCGTCCGTCTTCTCCAAATGGTTCAAAAACGGCATTCGATGGATTTCGGGGCCGTGTTGGATTGGGAATTTGGGCCAATTTTACAGGAAGGTTAAGGGCTTCATTGAAATCGAATTGAAAGAATATATTTGAATACAGTCAAGTGGTGTTCTTGTGGTGCAACAAGGGTTGCTGACTAGTTCAAATGTTCTATTTGGAGATTTTTAGGTTGTTTAATTCGTATTTGACTATTGGGGCAAGTGTATTAGTATTTTTCAGGGTACAGTATTGAGTTTTGTAAAGCAGAAAGGGTAAGTGAAGTACCAGTATATCACCACTAGATGGTAGAGACTCACAGGTCAGAGAAGGGTGCTTGGGCCAAGTCTCACGGGACCTCACGTGATTTAATGAGACTTGCTCAATAAATCATCCTTAATGTCAACAATGAAATGGTGTCGTGTGAGACTGACATTTAGCATCTATTTTGCAGATGAGGTCAAACAACAACAAAAATATACATATATAAAACAAATGTGGAACACCAGCTGGAGCTAGACCATCCACCTGGGTCCCGTTACATTCTTTTGACAGACAGACAGACCGATACTTTATTGATCCCCGTGTAACGACCCTCAATCATGCGCGACACAATGTTTCACAGTCACTCGGTTTATTGCCTGCATTCAGTAAACAAAACGATACAAAAGTCAGGGGCATCTGTTCACGACTGCAATCATCTTCAGCGCGATGCCAATTAGCTGAGGCCACGGCAAGCAGACAACATGCGAGCACATTAATAGTGAAACTTTAATAATAACAATACATAACTTTCCCACGTACCTGCATTCAGTAAACAAAACAATACAAAAGTCAGGGCATCTGTTTACGACTGCAATCATCTAAAACATTAAAAATACAAAAAACGGGTCATCACTCAACAGGCTGCACCTCGTGGCGTGTTTGCATCATCGTTTCAAGCTGTATTACTTTACTTCTTATTTCGTGCTTTTTTAATAGACATCATTTAGCACAACTTGTATATCTTTATATACAAAAATATTTTGTGAAAGCAGCTCCTATATCTAGCAAAATATGCATTTTTTATCCAACTGATATTGGGCACATCTTACCTTCAGCGCGATGCAAATGAGCTGAAGCTACGGCAAGCGCTGAAGCCCATCAAGTGCCAAACGAAAAAGACAGTCGCAGACGCCCATGACTTAACATTTGAATGACGTACCGGAAAATTAACAGTAATGCAACAAAAACACAGATTTGGTGAGAATTCCAAAAAACATTCAAAACAATCACATTTCAACTCACCCGCAGGAAAATTCATTTTGTGACCCCCTTGGTCAGAAAAATGCGTCAAAGGGCTGTTCGGAGCACCAAAGAACCCCCACAAAGATGAGTGACCAATATTCCATTTTCAATTGGGAAGAGAAGCGATTGATTTGGCTTGAATACGATCCGATAGCTTATTTTGTTTGTTTTTCGTACAAAAAGTCGATGTCGCCATCTAGCGGCGGAAGTGAAGTCACACACGGAAGTCTTTTGGCTTTTCCGTCAGCTTTCCGGGAACAAGTTTCATCATCCCTCGCCATTCCTCTGACTTGTAGACGCCAGGATATCTGTAAAAGACGCCGAATTACAAGTAAGGAATCTCAATTGTGTAGTTTTTCTTCTCGTCTACGTCGTTTAAGAAGTCAAAATGTGGCGAAAAGGCGCTTGGTGACGTCACCCGGTGGTCGTTTTTCGAGTCGATTCATGGCGCCTCCAAATATCGTTTCTTGCTCAAAATCCTCACCAAACGGGACTGGCTTGTAAAATAATGTCTAAATGGGGTAAAAGTTTGATTATTTTTTTCATACGATTGCCAAATAATACACTAGGTCCCGACTTGATCGTCTATTTACTTCTGTAGGATAAACTTAATTGTGGTTCTTGTAGTCTTTTGTCTGATTTCTCAGGTAGGAGTTATCTAGTATTTTATAGTATTACTCGAGATGCATTTTTGGAGTATTTCTGCTGTATTGTTGTTTTTTTTCTCATTTTCTTTTGTATTACAATATAACTCTAGTATTTCTGAAATAATATTTCTTAAGTAGTACTACGGTGGCAGTATTTTTGTAGTGTTTTATGTCATGTTTTGAAGTATTTCTGCACTATTTTAATATTACTCTTGCTGTATTTGGAGTGTTACTTTTCTCATCGTTTTGTAGTATTTATTTAGTAGTAATTTTGTAGTTGTATTTCTGAATTATCGTACTACTGTAACATGTCTGTAATGTTTTTGTAGTATTCCTGTTGTACCTTTAATATTACTGTAGTATTTTTAAAGTATTTCTGCAGTATTATTTCTGTAATATTTCTCTTGTAGCATTTTTGCAAGATAGTATTACTGTCGTATTTTCTATGTTTTTCTGTTATATTTCCATTGTAGAATTAATCAAGTATTTCTGTAGTATTGTTCTAGAATTATTGTATGATTGCTGTATTTTGGTAGTTCTTTTCTGTAACATTTTTTCGAGTATGTTTATAATAATATTTCCATAGTCATATTATTTTAGTTTTCTACTAGTATTACTGTATTACTGCTGTATTTTTGTAGTATTTTTCTGTTAAGTTTTTGTTGTATTTCGGTTGTTTTTCTGTAGTAGTTTGGTAGTATTACTTCAGTAATATATTCTTTGTAGTATTTTTGTAGTATTCCTTCAGTAAAATATCCATCCGAGTATTTTTTTTTAGTATTCCTTCAGTAATATATTGTTTGTAGTATTCCTTCAGTAAAATATCCATCGTAGTATTTTTTTTTAGTATTCCTTTAGTAATATATTGTTCGTAGTATTTTTGTAGTATTCCTTCAGTAAAGTATCCATAGTAGTAGTTTGGTAGTATTTCTGTAGTAATATATGCGGAGTAGTATTTTTGTAGTATTCCTTCAGTAATATATTCTTCGTAGTATTTTTTTCAGTATTTTTAGTGAAACTATAGATATATTCTTTTACGATTTCTAAAGAATTTGCGTAGAATTGTTCTGTAACATTTTTCTGTGATATTATTTTACTATTCCAGTAATGCTTTTGTCGTATTTCTGGTGTATTTTTCTAGTATTTCTCTACTATGGGGGGATGAATAAAGTAATAAAGTATCTATCTATCTATCTATCTATCTATCTATCTATCTAGACATCTATCTAGTATTTTTATAGGATCATCACAGTTTTTCGTATTATTTCTTTGCTAGTAATTCTGTAGTATTTTGCAGCATCTCTATAACGTTATTGTCCTATTTTTAGTATTACTGTAGTAATATCAGACATGGGGACTTGAGACTTAGTGACTTGGACTCGAGTCGACTCGAGTCGCTGTTTTTATGACTTGTGACTTGACTTGGACTTGGCAATCTAAGACTCGGGACTTGACTTGTGACTTGACTTGCCCAAGAAAAAAATACTTGGGACTTACTTGGGACTTGAAGGTGAAGACTTGAGACTTACTTGAGACTTGCACATGTGTGACTTGGTCCCATGTCTGAGTAATATGTCTTTTTATCTGTAGGATTATAAGACGTAAATCTTCCTTTTTTTGGTGGGCGAACGCAGGATGTCGGTGACGCTAACCAATTCCAAGGGGGTGACGGTGCTAACGCTAACCTCGGACCCCAAGAGTAGCTGCCCCCCGATATGCCAGATTTTGGGGGCCCTCTGCTACAGCCCCGCCTGCTGCTCGGTGTCTCGCCGGCTGGGGGACCTGATGGGGACCTCTCAGTCCCTGCTGGGGGCCCTGCACATCATGGTGGGGCTGCTCAACATTTGCCTGGGGGCCATTCTCATGGTCAGCGGTCCCGGGTCCTGGTGGCAAATGGACGAGACCGGATTCCCTATCTGGTTGGGGTCCTTGGTAAGAAAAAAAATGGAATTATTTGATGACAAATATTTTGTCAAGATCTGCAAATATGAAAGTAAAATGTATGCAGATTGTTATGAAGCTAATGCTGAGATTCTTGTGAATATGTCGCTAATGCTATTTAGCTCATACTGATTTTTTTTTTCTATTTAAAAAAACTGATCATGTTTATCAGCTAATGACAATTTTTGTGATTCATTTGCAATTGCCATTCAGCTAGCTAATGATGAATTGGCTAATGTTGATAAGCCAGCTAATATTAATGATGAGTCACCTATTGCCAAGCAGCTAGTGCTAGTTTTTCTAATCAATAAGCTAATGCTTATCAGCTAAAGCTGACGGTTTTGTCATGATTTGGCTCATGCTATTTTGTTTGTCATTAATTGGCTTTCACTTATCTGCTTGTGCCTGATTTTTGTAACTCATTGGCCAACGCTAATCAACCCCTATTGGGTTCTGTGATGAATTGGCTAATGCTAACTAGCTATAGCTGATTTTTGTCATCAATTGGCTAATGCTAATCAGCTAGCGCTGACTTCTTTTGTAATGAATTGGCTATCGCTAATCAGCTCATGCTTATTAGTGTGATTAATGAGCTACCGGCAATTAGCAATTGCTGTTTTGTGTCACGAACTGGCTAACGCTAATCTGCTAACGCCGATCTTTGCAGTTCGCGGTCTTCGGCATCCTCTGCATTTTGTCGGAGAAGTTTCCGAGTCCTTGTCTGGTAAGTAGAACGCTTTATGTGGAATACTTTTGATTTTGGATGAATGAGCTGCTTTCACGTTCTTCGTCAATTATCACCAGAAAATTCTTTTTAATACTACAAAAATAAAATGATCCTTTTCTATAGTGAAGATGATTTTTGGTTTTAATCTGCGCAATGCTTTTTGTTGTATCACTAAAATGCATTCAAGTCACTCTACGGTATACATTTGGGAGAAAGTGTCATCCCTTATTTTTTTCACGAACCCAATTTTTTTCTGTTTTCTTCAGAAAAATACTACTACTCAACCCCATAAATATGAAACTTTCTATATCTCAAAAGAGAGATTTTTATTTTAGATATTGTTAAAGTCAATCATTATTATGACTATTTCGTGGCCGTATTTGCACAGATAAAATACATGTATATGGTTTAATTCGACATGATGGTGGGAACAAAAAACTCACGCTCCTTCATGGCTGAGGTCCCAGAGAGAGAGAGGGAAAGTTTATTCGTGACGTCAGAGGAATCAGTACAGAGCCAGAACACGACTTCAAAATAAAAGAATACAAGATTGATAAAAGTACAAAAGATATAATTACACTCATTGTTGAAACGTTACTTTATGTGTGTGTGTGTGTATGAGAAACATTGTTTTTATATTTAGTAATATAAAAACAAACTAATTACCTTGAGACAGAATATCAAGAGATTTACATTGAAAACCTGACAGATATATAAAATAAGCTTTCATGGCCTGGAATTAGAAGATTGGAATGTGCTGCTTGGTGCGCTCGGAGGTCGGTCGCTGCAGTGCCCAATTTTTTTCTTTTTACTCTTTATCTCTTGTTTTCTCTCTTTCTTTCTCTCCACCCTTTTCTCTCACGCGTTTTTTGTGTTGCTCCCTGGCTTTTTTCCTCTATTATCTTCTTTCTCTTTTTCGCCATTTCTTAATTCCCTCTCTCTCTTTCTCTTTGTTTCTCTCCTCTTACCCTCTTGAAGGCGCTCACAATTTGTCAATGTGAGGGACATCATCTCTGTGTTTTTTGCTTTGGATTAGGGTAAACAATTTGAAAGTTGAAATGCGGTTGGGCTAATTCTAAGGTATATTGAAAAAATAATGGCTATTATGATAAAGTAGCATCCTATAAAATGAATTTTTTTTGGGACGTCATGTTTCATTATTATATCTAAATCTTTATCCAAAAAAAAAAACTGAAGAATCGTTCGGGAGCCTGAAGAGCCTGTTCTCTAAGAAGAGTCGGAATCGCCGTCTTAAACATAAAAACCAGGAGACTGCGTATTCTCTCTGAGCTATTTTAGATCAAAGCGGCGCCGCCACCGAGCGGCTGACTCTCCAGCAGCTCCCCCTGTTATCTCTCACTTTTTGTGATTTATTGTTTTATTGTCTGCTTCTATATTCTGTGTTTTTCTTCCCGTTTGACAACTGAACATTTGGATGACTTTCTATCCTATGGACATGGGTTTTAGCGCACAAAAATGCAGTTATTCGAGGATTCAACTCCTTGACCTGAAGAATTCTCGTGCCGGCGTGATGAAGGGGCCTATCGTGGAGGAAGAGCCGGAGCTAGCGAAGCGGCTAGCGGCGTTATAAGTCTTCGGTACCGTCCGTAATCATGGTAAATGTGAACTCACTACCAAATAAGACCAACGAGTGCTGGTGGAAAACATCGTAGCGCACAGGGAGCGCAGTTGCTATGTTTTGCGGAAACGTGGCTCACGTTTAGCACCCCGGACGCTAACATGTAGCCACCCGGAGTTATCCGGCTTCAGCGCCGCTATTCAGCGACACGGAAGCCTGCGGGAATCGGAGAGGAGGCGGACTCGCTAACACGAGGTGGTGTATCCCTGGACACAAAGAAAAAATTTCCATCTGCCGCAGGGATGTCGAACTTTTGGACTAGCGTGTGACGTCATCCGCTCCGCTACAAGCACCCCTAGGGCATCATGTTCATCTGTTAATAGGGTAGACTGCTGGAAGTGTGAATTTCCCTACGGGGATGAATAAAGTATCTATCTATTGACTGGATACTAGGAAGATTGACTAACCCTAACCTTAAACCCTAACCCTAACCCTTTTTCAGCATGAGCCGGAAGAAGTCTGTCTTATCTAAGATAGTGCCTCGTCTTATAGCGCCCACCCTTAATAAGGTGCCAACTTGAGACTCAACGGTCTTAACTGGTTCAAACTGGATGACGTTTGCAAGAGTGTTTTTAGATAGGAAGGCGCCAAAGCAAGGACAAGTCACAGGAACCTAGCGGGTCAGCTCAATATCTGAGAGTCCTAATCCAACTGATGAATAAAAATAATAGATATTGGTATGGCTACTCAAATAAGGATTGTTTTTTGTTTCAGGTTTTGGCGAACGCCACGGTGAACATTTTGGGGGCGGCCTTCGCCATAGCGGGCATCGCCCTTTACATCACCAACGTGACAAACATTTACGTGGAGCCCTGGTGCCAGGACGATAACGGATACTCCTACGACGATGATGATTGGTCCAGAAGTCATGAGCGCCCCACCGCCACCCTCAGTCCCCGGGACCAGGCCGTTTTGGAACGCTGCTCCAGGGGGAGGGGCTTCTTCCTGGTGAGTTGCTTGGCGGCTTCATCCATCCATCCATGAGCTGCAGCGCTTATCCTCAGTAGGGTCGCGGGGGTGCTGGAGCCCATCCCAGCCATCCTCAGGCAGCGGGCAGGGGACACCCTGAACCGGTTGCCAGCCAGTCGCAGGGCACACAGGGACAGACAATTCACTCGCTCATTCACACCTAGGGACGATTTGGACGGACATGCATGTTTTTGGAATGTGGGAGGAAAGGCGGAACATGCAAACTCCACACAGGAGGTTCGATCTCATGACCTCAGAACTGTGCCGCAAACGCGCTAACCACTGCCCCGCCGTGCTGCCCTTGGCTGCTTCAACGATGGCTAAATTGACATGCTAACAACAGTGATGCCGCCAAGCCGGATCATGGTTGAAAGCTTTAACTCTGAGTTAATGCATCGAACCTATATGAACTCTGCTTTAACGCTTTAAATCGATTAAAAGTTTCAGCAGCTTTAGACTCTTAACCCCGAGATGAAGCTTTCAAGCTTGACCTAGAATAAGGTTTTAACTCGGGAGTCAAAGCTTTGTAACAATACTAACTGCTATAACTCAGTTAACCTTTTTAACCATTGACTTAAGTAAAGCTCTAACTCAGTCAATAGTTAAACGGCTTTAAAGCTTTAACTCCGAGTCAGCCTTTAAGTCAATGGTTGAAGCTTCAAAGCTTTGATTACGGAGTCCAAACTCGTTTTTTTTAACGGTTGACTGATTAAAAACTTGAAATCTGACTTTGGAGTTACAGCCTTCATTGAGTTAAAGCTTTGACTATTAAGTTAAAACTCGTTTTTTTTAACTCTTTAAAATCCAACTCTGAGTTACGGCTTTATTTGACTAAAAGCTTTAATGCAGTATCGAACTTGGAAGTGAAAGCCGTTTTTAGAATAGAATAGAATATACCTTTATTGTTACAAAATGGGTTAACATATTGTGACAACGAAATTGGGCGTGGCACTCCAGTTTCACACATTCACAGTGAGGTAAAAAAAGCCAAGAAGATAAAGGAACAGAGAAGATAAGGTTATAAAACAAGGAGGATAAGGTTATAGTTAGAATTGACACAATATTTACACAAGAAATGTCGGCAAACACCAGAGGGATGGTAGGGAAGGCCCAGCAGCGACTGCATTTCCTGAGAGTGCTCAGAGTTGAAGCGGCTTTCAAGCCGATTTAAAGCTTTAACTCACGGACGAAAGGTTTTTCTCGGGCAGATACTTCTCCGAAGCATCAACGGCGTGGCCGTCGCCTTGTGCGTCCTGGAACTCTTCCTGGTTCTCAGTTCCTTCGGTTTGGCCGTCAAATCTTTGTGTCGCCACGGCAACGGACAGCCGCACCACGACCGACACCTGGAGCGGGTAAATCCGAATTTGTTTACGTTCAAACCCGAAACGTTTTAATGGAGACGTTCATCTTTAAAGCTTTAACTCGGATTCAAAGCACTTGGGAGTCAAGACAACTTTAAGGGAATGCTTCCGAGCTGTTTTCACACAGAAGTTCAAGTTGCTTCAACTCGCTCGACGGTTAAACCAGTGGGAGGGTTTTAAGTTCACGGTTGAAGCTTTAACTCCGAGTTAAAGCTTTATGGTAAAGGTTTAATGTTCCCAATCCGGTTTAGCTCTGTATTGACGCTTTAAAGCTGTTCTCACACAAGAGTTAAAGCGGCTTAAATGCTTTAACGCGATCGCTGATTAAACTTAAGAGTTTTAAATCCACGGTTGAAGTCTTAAAGTTTTAGATTTAAAGCTTTAACTCTGACTTAAAGCTTTAAAATCCAAGACCAAACTCTCAAGAGGGTTTGAGCGTGCACCGATGGTTTCAACTCGGAGCTACGGCTTTAATTGAGTTAAAGCTTTAACCCTGTTTTAGTTCAAAGGTGAAAGCGTTTTGTAAGCCGCTTTAAAACTTTCATTTGGAGTTAAAGCTCTAGAACTGTTAACTTGGGAAGGTCTGCATTTTATAGAGCGCTTTTCAAGAGTCGAAGCAACTTGAAATCTGTAACTCTGAGTTAATGCTTTAAAAACGGTTACACCTGCGTGAGTCTTTTGAATCCACAGTCGAAGCTTTAAAGCTACAACGCCTAGCTTAAAAACGGAAGCTTGAAACCTCTCCAGGGAGCTAAAGGACGTCTTTTTGTCACTTTTTGGCATTTTAGGGCCGCGACGAACCCGAAGGCGTTTCCCAACCGATGCTGGAGACGGCTTAGGCGACGTTTGCCCAAGCGCCTGCAGATACGCTCGCATTCTCTGCCGACCGCTTTCCATTTTTTTCTTTCGGCGTCGTGCTAAAACGCCAACATCCATCGCGCTATCTAAATCAAACATAGTTTTTGCACGCCATTAATCACATCGTGAGCTTTCTTTGTATTCTCTCTTTTATATCTGCGTGTTGGACAAATAAAGTGAGAAATTCTTAGTTTTGTGACACTTTTTGCCTGTAAAACCGGGTCAACTTGTCACCCATGGGGTGGAGAATATCGTCTGGAAATACGTTCTAATCTTTTTAAGACTATGTCTTACAATGAGTAAGATCGCCACAAATATTTCAAAAATCATCTCAAAGCCAGCAGCACGGCGGCGCAGTGGTTAGCGCGTGTGCGGCACAGTTCCTAGGTCTTGGGAACCTCCTTTGTGGGTTCAAATCCAGCTACCGGACTTACTGTGCGGAGTTTGTATGTTCTCCCCGTGCTTGCGTGGGTTTCCTCCGGGCACTCCGGTTTCCTCCCACATTCCAAAAACATGCATTTCAGGTGGATTGGCCGCTCCAAATTGTCCGTAGGTGTGAATGAGCGAGCGAGTTGTCTGTCCCCGTGTGCCCTGCGATTGGCTGGCAACCAGTTCAGGGTGTCCCCTGCCCACTGCCCGATGATTGCTAGGATGGGCTCCGGCACCCCCGCGACCCTACTGAGGATAAGCGGTGCGGCTAATGAGATGAGAGATGAGATCTCAAAGCCCCCGTGTGTAATAATTGAGGTCATGAGATCAAACATTCCTGTGCGGAGTTTGCATGTTCTCCCCATGCTTGCGTGGGTTTCCTCCGGGCACTCCGGTTTCCTCCCACATTCCAAAAACAAATTGTCCCTAGGTGTGAATGAGAGAGTGAGTTGTCTGCGACTGGCTGGCAACCAGTTGAGGGTGTCCCCTGCCCACTGCCCAAGTATAACTGGGATGGGCTCCAGCATCCCCGCGGCCCTACTGAGGATAAGCGGTGCAGATCATGGATGGGTGGATGATTTCCACTTGTTCTTGAAATACTGCAAAGTACAAAAACGACACCTTAAAGGAGCAACGTTTTCTGCCAATAAGATGATGGGTGTTTCTATTCCTGTATTTTTTCAATAAACTAAAATCTTGAAATTGATTTCAATATGTTTTTTTTTCAAGATGTCATCCAAAACAACAGCAAATATACTGATAATTGGTTTAGATTTTTTGCTCCAGTGTAATTCTAATCTGCCAATACTGATTTTTATGATGAACTTGCTAATGCTAATAGAGATAGATAGATAGATAGATAGATAGATACTTTATTCAGCCAGTGCTGCTTTTTATGTAATTAATTGGCTAATGCTACTTAGCTAATTTGGATTTTTGTTCTTAATTGGCCAATACTAATCAACTAGCGCTGATATAATGTTATTAAAAGGGAAAATTTTTATTGATACTGATTTTTTTGTTAATAATTAGCTAATGCTCATCGACTGATTCTTGTGAAAAAGTGGCTAAGCTAATCAGCTATCGTAGATTTTTGTTACAAATTAGCATTAGCCAATCAACTATTGCTATTGTTTGTGACTAATGCTCATCCGCCAATGACGATTTTCGTGACAAAATGGCTAACTCTAATCAGCTAGTCAGCTAATCGGCAGGTTTTTTTTTTTTTTTTTGCTATCTAAACTTTTGCTCTCGATTTTGCGTGTCGGCTTTCGTTGTTTTGGCTAAGGCCTCAGCGATTGCTAAAGCCAGCAAATAAAAGAGCGATAAGAGATATTTGCGGCGCATATTTCCGCCTGATAGCGTTAACGTTCGAAAAGGACAAGTGGACTCGCGAAGGCTGCCGGCGTCCTGGAAATCTTTCGGAGCCCGAGAAGACGACGGGCGAGCTCCCGACATGGACGCTCGCCTCCTTTCTGTTCTCGGGGTGAGTCCGATCAACATTTTGGACAATTTGTGTATCTTATTTTGAACGTGTTTCTCTTTTGTGAGTCCAGACGATTCAAATCCTGGTCGGGGCCCTCAACGTGGGACTGGGGCCCGGTCGGACCAGCACGGCCCCGGGAGATTTGGTGCATTTGGGAGCCCCTTACTGGCTGGGTGCTGCGGTGCGTCATCTGGTGGCTAGCTCCGAGCTAATAATTATTTGCCGTGGATTGGGAATTCGCTTCCTGCTCATGCTAATAATGAACCGATCTGGATTGGAAGCTATTTTAATGCTAATACTAATCAACGACTAGCAATGTGGATTGGGAGCGATCTCAAAGCTAATGCTAATAATCATCATGATTTTATTGGAAGCTAGCTCAATGCCAACCCTTATGGTCGACCAGTCTTGATTGGAATCCTGTTTAATGCTAATGCTATTAATCGTCCCGTGCAGTGTAAAACCTGGCTTGATGCCAGAAATAATAAGCATCCAGTGTAGCTTGGAAGTTCGCTTCGTGCTAATGCTAATAATCAACCAATCTGGATTGGGAGCTATCTAAATGCTCATGCTTATCATCATCATGATCTTATTGGAAGCTAGCTTCATGCCAACCCTTATAATCGATCAGTCTGGATTGGAAGCTTGTTTCATGCTAATGCTAATGATCATCCAGAGCAGTTTAGGACCTGGCTTAATGCAGGAAGTAATAAAGCATCCAGTGTAAACTGGAGCCCAGCTAAACATCGAATAGTTTTAAATCATCCAGTATGGATTGGAAGATTCATGCTAATGCTAATAGTCATCCAGTATAGCTAGCAGGCTAGCTTCATGCCAACGCTAAAAATCATCCAATGTAGCTTACAAACTGGTTTGATGCTAATACAGGGCAGTTTGAGGCCTAGCTTTCTACTAACACAAATAATCAGTACTACCGTGGACTGTAATCATAAGCTGTAGATTGGAAGCTAGCTTCATGCTAACACTAGTACCGGTACTCATTTAGTGTAGCTTACAAACTGCTAAAACTAATATCTAGTGTAATTTGAAGGCTCGCTTAAACTTAATGATAATAATTGCCCAGGAGCTGTAATAATCAACGTGTATCAGTGTGGAATGGTAGCTTGCTTTATGCTAACGCTAAAAGTCATCCATGATGAATGTTTGGAGGCTAGCATTAAACTAATGCTAATAATCATCCAGTCTGGATTGCAGGCTAGCTTCATGCTAATACTAATAATCAACCAGTTCCAGGGAGGATTGGAAACTTGCTTCATGCTAACGCTACTTATCATCTGATGTAGCCTGTATATTTGGTTTAACGCAAATGCTAATAATCATACCAGTTTGATTGGAATTTAGCTTTATCTTAATGCTAATAATCGTCCAAAGCAGATTGGAAGCTTGGAAGCTTCATGTTAACAACAATAATCTTCCAATGTCGTTGACGAACTGGCTTAATGCTAACCAGCGTAAATTGACAGCTAGCTTCATGCTAATGCTAACAATCCTCCACTGTGTGTGTTAACAAACTGCTTTAATGCTACTGCTAATAATTATCCAGAGTAATAATTATCCAGAGTAGACTGGAAGCTAGTTATGTGTTAACACTAATAACACTAATAATTAATGCTAACTGTCAGTTTTAATGATGCTAATAATTATAGTAATAATTATTGTTATTCTGTGTAGTTTGAAAGCTATCGCTAATAATCATCCAGTGTAGAGAGCAGGCTAGCTTCATGGTAAAACTAAAAATCTACCACTTTCAGTTTGGATTGGTAACTAGCTTCATGCTAAGCTAATACCCATATAATGTAGAAAGCTGTCTTAGTTCCAGTACATATATTCAATCATCCAGTGTCATTTAAAATATGGCTGACATTAATAATGTAACACTGTTAGTCATCCAATGTAGTTCACAAATTGGCTTAATGCTAATCATCATCCAACGTAGATTGAAAACTAGCTTCATGCTAAAACTAAGAATAAACATGTAAGGGGTGTAAATTGGAAGCGTACTTGTGCTAATGCTAATTATCATCCAAAACAGATTGGTGGCTAGCTTCTGGTTCCCACTAATAATCATCTGATTTCTTTTACAAACTAGCTTGATGCTAATGCTAAAAATCACCCAATCATGAGAACGTTGATAATCATCCAGTATATTTTTAAAGCTGGCTTAATGCTAATCTCATTAGCATCCAGTTTCGATTTTGAGGCTTAACTTAAAACTAATGCTAATAATCACCTGAGTTTGGTTAGAAATGTAGCTTAATGCTAATGCTAATAATCATCCAGCGTTGATTGGAAGCGAGTTTTATGTTTACACCACTACTCATCCAATGTAGTTTACAGACTGGCTTAGTGCTAATGCTAATGCTAATAATCATAGATTGGAAGCTGGCTTGATGCTAACGCTTATGATTGTCTGATCGATCTGATTTCAGTTCCTGATTACGGGAATCGTTTCTGTGGTGTCGGCTGTTTCGGCGTCTCCCGGCCTGGTGAGTTTTCCTCCATTTTGTTCTGGGATCTCAAATGAAAACTTTTTTTTATTTCAGAATTGTTTCTCGGCTTTGTTGAATTTATCGTGCGTCGTTTTCGCCGTATCTGCGTTCGTTTTGTACGCCGCCGATGCCGAAAACGCTTCAATTTTGCGAATGTGCCAACCCGGATCGGACCCCGAATGCCCGGCCGTGGCGCGCCTGGCGCAGGTGAAGCTCCGCCCACCAGGAAACAAGCGGGGCTAATAGCTCCGCTGACCAGGGCACGGGCGGGACTAACACTCTCTAACCCTTCTCGGTTTCAGAGTTTGCTCACGTCCGCTGACGCCACATTGATGGCGCTAGCCGTAGTCGAGCTCTTCGTCAACCTCAAAATGGCCGCCGAGGTCGGAAAAACTTCGTGGGTAGCCGGAAAAAACACGGTAAAGGACTTGGTTACGGTCTAGATTGGAAACTCACTTCATGCTAATGCTAATAGTCATCCAGTAGAATAGAATAGAATAGAATTGACTTTTATTGTCATTCTTTGAAACCATGCACACAGAACGAAATGTCGATACACCTGACCCGTACAGTTAAACTGGATTGGGAGCTATCTTTTGCTAACCCTCATTATCATCAAGTACCAGTGCAAATTGAAAGCTTGCTTCATGCTAACACAAATAACCATCCAGGGTGGACTGAACGCTATCTTGATGCTAAGAATTATCCCTTGTGTCTTGGGAATGCTATTAATCATCCGGTATAGATTGAAAGCTAGATTCATGCCTATACCAATAATCATCCAGCGTATCTTATAAACTACCTTAATGCTATTGCTAACGATCCAAGTTTGATTGTCAACTAGATTCATGCTAATGATGATAATCACCCAGTGTAGCTAAGAAACTGCCTTAATAACAACACTAATAATGCAAGTTTGATAGGAAGCTAGCTTAGTGCCAACGCTAAAAATGCTCTTGTGCAGATTGGAAGCTATCGTACGCTAACACTAGAAATCAAGACCTGAGGAACTCAACGACTTCAGGCCGGTCGCCCTGACATCACATGTGATGAAAACCATGGAGCGGTTGCTGCTGCACCAGCTGAGGCTACAGGTCCGTCACGCCATCGACCCTCTGCAATTTGCTTACCAGGAGAAGGTGGGAGTGGAGGATGCTATAGTCTATATGCTACACCGATCCCTCTCTCACCTGGATAGGGCTAAGGGGGCCGTGAGGATTACATTTTTGGACTTCTCCAGTGCCTTCAATACCATACAGCCTCTGCTACTGAGTAGGAAACTGACAGAGATGGGAGTTAGCTCACACCTTGTAGAATGGATTACGGACTACCTGACAGGCAGACCCCAGTATGTAAAACAGAGGGGGGCTGTACATCGGACACTGTGGTTAGCAGCACAGGATCTCCGCAGGGGACCGTGCTCTCTCCGTTCCTATTCACTCTGTATACGTCGGACTTTCGGTACAACTCCGAGTCCTGCCACGTGCAAAAGTTTGCCGATGACACTGCGATCGTGGGACGTATCTGAAGTGGGCAGGAGGAGGAGGACAGGAAAAGGATTCAGGACTTTGTCCAATGGAGCGACGCAAACCACCTGCACCTGAACGCCACCAAGACCAGGGAGACGGTGGTGGACTTCAGGAGAACTAAAACTCACCCGGTTCCTGTAACCATCAAAGGAGAAGGTGTAGAATTCGTCCAGACCTACAAATACCTGGGTGTGCAGCTGGACAACAAACTGGACTGGACTGCCAACACAGAAGCTCTATGTAGGAAAGGTCAAAGCTGACTTGACTTCCTCAGAAGGCTGGCCTCCTTCAAAATCTGCAAAAAGCTCCTGAAAATATTCTACGAGACAGTAGTGGCGAGCGCCCTCTTCTATGCGACAGCGTGTCGGGGAGGCAGCGTCGAGAAGAAGGATGCCTCTCGTCTCAATAAACTGGCTAGGAAAGCGAGCTCTGTTGTGGGCAAAGAGCCGGACGGCCTAACAACAGTAGCTGAGAGACGGGCACTGGAAAAGCTGCGGTCAATCGTGGACAATTCATCCCATCCACTACACAGCATTATCTCCAGACAGAAGAGCAGCTTCAGCGACAGACTGCTGTCACTGTCTTGTTCCATGGACGGATTGAAGAGATCTTTTCTTCCTCATGCCATGAGGCTCTTTAACTCCACCCGGCGGAGTAAAGGCCCAAACTAAACCACACCACCCTACATTGCATATGACCGTACTTTTACTGCAGTGTGTATTTTATGTAGCACTATTTAAATACTCTATACAACACGCTACAGTGGGTATTAGCACGTCACAATGGGTATTTGTATATTGTATTCCTTTTGTTTTATTATTGTATTGTTCTCAGCGAAGGGATGCTGCTGGAAATGGGAATTTCCATGCGGGGATGAAGAAAGTATCTATCTATCTATCTAATAATCATCACATTTTGGATCGGAAGCTCTCTAAAGGTTGTTGCTAGTAATCATTAATTGTAGCTTAAGAGCTTGCTTAATGTTAAAGCTAATAATTATCCATTCTATATACCGGTACGAATGTATTCTGACACTAAAAATCATAGTTTGGTTCGTAGGTCATTTAATGCTAATGCTAAAAATCATCAAGTGTCGCTATAAAGCTTGCTTGATATTAAAGCTGATATAACTTAAATGCTAAACATCATCCTGTATAGGTAAGCAGCCCACTTTTTGATATAGTTCATAATGATCTTGAGTAGCGTAGAAGCTAGCTTAGTACGAATGCTAATAATTATCCAGTGTAATTAATAATAATAATAATTTCCTTTGAATTGTCATTCTTTGTAACAATGTACACAGAACGAAATGTCGATACACCTGACCCGTTGTAGCGAGCCGATGCAGCCGCAGCCAACAGAGGGCGCCGCCATTTTACCAATGTTATAAGTCTTAGGAATGACTCGGCCGAGTGTAGATTGGAAGTTATGTTAAAGCTAACAATCATCACTTTGTAGATTGGAATCTAGCCTACTGCTAATATATACAGGATAGAAATAATATATCTTCCTCTTCTGAGATCGTTTGTGTTCACATTGGACAAAATGCATCTCAAACAAACATTTTGGCTGGACTCGGTCTTAATGTCTCGGTCCCAGCTCCGATTTTACTTTCCGAGTTCGCTTTTATTGTGAAGGACTCCGGCAGGAAACGTGACTATGTTTGTTTTTGTCCAGCTGACGGCGGCTGCCGGACCACCGACGGGCAGCAGGTAAGATTTGACTTTCCGAATCAAAAAGGGACTAAAACCCAATCTATCTGATCCTGTTTTCCTCGCTACTTTTCTTCCAAATTTGCCCAAAAATGGAGAATACGGGTATTAAAAATATTTGATTTAAAAATAATGATGTACATTTTCTTCAAGTTTAGAAATGCGTTTAAAACAGGATATATTTGACCCTACATTTCAGGGTAAAACACAAAAATTGGATTACATTTGGAGGTTTTTCCTCAAATACAGTATTTTGAAAACCTAATCAAGATGTATTGTAACTTATGATCATGTTTTTTTTTCATACAATATAAGAAACAAAATACGAGTGTAATCGTGTAACATTATTTATCCCACGGATATATCGAAAAATAGTTATGAGTGTAACTTGCAATCGACTGTATTTTTCTATATTTTTCAGAGAAAAACACAACCTAAATATATACATTTACTTACAATATCCATTTAAATTACTTGTGTAATAATTCATTTTATCCATTAAGGGAAAATGTATTTTTTTAAATGTAAGAATAGTGATGTTTTGTCCCCAAAGTACATTGATAAAATCTTGAGAGGGGGGGGGGGCTATATTGTAAACTATATAAAAAAAACAACAACCATTTTCCATTCAACTTTTTTTATGCAATCCAAACCTTTTTTTACCTTTAAAAGAGAAGTACTACTCGATATATTTTTTACAATTTATTTGAACATTTTTTTTTCTCCAATACACAATCGTGCAAAAATGTCATGTTTTAATCTGACTTTTTTATCCTTTATAAGGGGAAAGGTCCTGATAAACAATATATACATTCCTACAAATACATACAAATCAATTGTGTAATAATGTGAAGGTTTTATGCGTATATATTGAAAAACACAACCAAAATGACTGTACTTTTTCTTTCCTCAAAAGAGTGAAACATATTTAATACGGTTTCATTTTTTCGTGATTGATTTAATTCTTAGAGTTATTTATAAATATTTTCTTTCTAAATGCAATTTGTATTTACCAGTGTATGTATTTTGATATTGTATTGTAGTATCAGTATTGCATTTTTGTCGATGTATTTTTGTATATTTTTTGCAGTAATTCTTTAGTTATTCTGTAGTATTTTTGTAGTATTTACACGGTAGTTATTTTTTGTAATATTTCTTTCTTAATATTTCTGTAGTAGTGTTTTTGTATCATAGTTTTATTTTTGTAGTGTTTTTGTTTAGTAGTTTTGTGATATTTCTAAGTAGTATTTTTGTTTTATAATGTTACGGTAGTGGTATTTTTGTACTATTTCTATAGTATTATTTTATTTTTTCTACGATAAATATTATTATTGATGGTGTAAAAGTCTGTAGTCTGTGCAGCCCTTTGAGACTTCTTGTGATTAAAACAAATAACCATGACTTGACTTGAACACTCTTTTGTGTGCAAAAAGTCACCTGGCATGTTTTATGTCAACATCAGAAAGAAAAATCTTATCTTCAGTCACGCAAAGGTGACAAAATGGAAATGAGACAACTGGATTTTTCCTTTTTTGATAGGTGGAGAATGTCGGACCAAAAAGTCGAAAAAGTCGGAAGCTGCTGCCGCTGCTCGTCCTGCGGGTTGAAATGCGGCAGGGCCAAGGCCGTCTTCGGGGTAACGTTTACTACCATTTCACAACTTGTACACAAAGTTATTCACGGGTAAATTTAAGCAAATTTTATTGACCTTTGGTGGGACGAGACTTTACCTGGTCCAGCGGAGAAGCGGGTGGATGCAGAGGAGGCGGGAGACTGCGGATGTTCAAACTTTCAGTGTCATATCCTAAGAAGATTTAATTGCTCTAATTGACTCTTTTTTTTTAACAATTATTCCTCAGAAAAGGTCTTCTTCGTGCTCTTTGATCATCGCAGGCTTCGTTTCCATGGTTATTTTGTTTTTGCTTCTCCTTTTAGCATCCCTGTAACTTAAAAACAAATCCTATTCAAGATAAAAAAAGATAATTCAGTCAATAGGATATCTCATCATTTTCATGACCATTGACGCAAACCAATAGTGAACCAGTTATTTATATGACGTTAACCAATAGCATCTCGGAGTCGTAAACAACTTACTCGTGTGCAATATGATATTCTTTTCTAATATACGTGTATGGGATTCAGTAAAAAAATTAAATCTCAGGAGAATATAAAATGTATTTACCTTTGGTGTGACGTTACTTGACCTGGTACAGCAGGGTAGCAGGTGGATGCAGGAGGAGGAGACAAAAAGCGCTTTGACGCAAATATGTTTCATGAACAATCTTTCAGCTTTTTGTGCTAAGCTATGCCAGGCTGTATTTAATTTGCTCTGCTTTCATGCAGACCATTCAGATGCTGGTGGGCGTGGTCAACATGGGATTGGGGGCGGGCCGAACCAGGACACGCCCCGGAGATCTGGCCAGTCTCGGAGCCGCTTACTGGATCGGGGCCGTGGTAAAAAACATTGCAAAATGTTGAACGAGAAAAAAATACAATTTTTCATTTTTCTTTTCTTTTTTTTGTAGTTTGTGGCGGCCGGGGTTTTGTCCTTTTTGTCCGGTCAGTGTCCGACCTGTTGCTGTGTGAGTATATTTGCTGAAATGAAAATGCTTACCATAAAATAAAAGTTAGACAGAAGGTGCGGCACGGTGGCGCAGTGGTTAGCGCGTGTGCGGCACAGTTCTGAGGTCATGAGAACGAACCTCCTGTATGGAGTTTGCATGTTCTCCCCGTGCTTGTGCGGGTTTCCTCCCACGTTCCAAAAACATGCATGTCAGGTGAATTGGCCTAACCAAATTGTCCCTAAGTGAGAATGAGCGAATGACTTGACCGTCTCCGTGATTGGCTGGCAAGCAGTTGAGGGTGTCCCCTGCCCACTGCCCGAGAATGACTGGGATGGGCTCCAGCGCCCCCGTGAGCCTACTGAGGATAAGCGGTGCTGATCATGAATGGATCGATGGATGGTTAGAGAGAACATTTCCCATTATTACAAGTTTTTAATTTTTTTCTCAACTTTATTGATCAACTCGTTTACAATAAAGCTTAAATTCACCCTGAACATTTTAACTTGAAGAAAAACAACAAAAAGGAAGCCTGATTTTGTTGTGTACTGTAACTTTAAAGGGACATTGTGTGTTATTTGACCACTAGATGTCGCTGTGTCGTGTGACTCGACACAAGTGAAGATTACAAACTTCAGAAAGTCAAAGTGACCCCAAAAGCAACATTTTAGTTCTTAATATTTTGCCTCTTAAAAGGTATTTGGGGGTATCGTAGCAGCAAGATGGCCGAGCAGGAACTTACGGGAAATTCAATCGGAAAGATATATGGGGGAGAGGACATCCGTCTATTATCTGCACGACTTATCCTCAGTAGGGCTGCGGGGGTGCTGGGCAGGGGACTCATTCACTGGCTCATTGCCACAGAGGGACGGTTCGGAAACCTGCGCAGGCAGAGGGAGACCATGCAAACTGTAGTAGCTGGCCTTGAACCGCCAACCACCCCTCCACCGCGTCGCCCAGACCATACATGGTTTTGTTTGATACCAACAGAACTTTAATATCGCATCTTAAACTGACAGGGGGCCACATATTACGCAAGGCCGATACAGGGAGAGATTTGTCTTAAAAACAAAAATCGTGTCTTCATCAATGGCAGCTATATTTGTAGCGCTGCTGAATACAAATGGTAAATGGTCTGCATTTCTAGAGCGCTTTTCAAGTCACTGAAGAGCTCCCAAAGCACTTTACAATGTGCTTCACACTTACCCGTTCACCCACACACTCACACACCAATAGGGAGTCAGCCATGCAACCTGCTTATTGGAGGCATTAGGGATTCAGTGTCTTGCCCAAAGACATTTCGACATATAACACGGAGGAGCCGGGAATCGAACCTGCGACCTCTTGATCCCAAGACGAGAGCGCTGCCTCCTGAGCTAAAACGTTGATTAAAAAGAGAAAATCATCTGGAAAATGAAAGAAAATACATCTGATTTCCAGTTTTTTTTTTACTTAAACAAGAGTAATAACACGTAAAATGAGTATATTTTTGCTCAAAATCACTCAAAAAATAATATATTATCAAAATAAATATACTTGTCAGAGTTTTTTTATGTAGGGTCACATATTACAAGAGGCAAAAAAAGAAAAACTGAAAATACCAATTTCCTCGGCAAAGTATTTTTTTTTCATGAAAAAAAAATTCTAAAATCAGCTTCGACCAGCCATATTGGACATTTTTCAATTCAAGAAACATTTTGCTTGTTTGACTAGAAAAACAAGTCTAAAATAACTTTCTCTCTCTATATACACAGAGAGAGAGAGAGAGAGAGAGGGAGAAAGAGAAAGAAAGAGAGAGAGAGTGAGGAAGGGAGAGAGAAGGTAATGGACAAAATGATAGAGAGAGAAAAAAGGAGAGAGCAAGAGAGAGAGAGAGAGAGAGAGAGAGAAGAGGGGAGAAAATAGAGAGAGCAAGAGGAAGAGAGAAATGAGAGAGAAAGAGATGGAAAAAAATAAATAACGAGCAAAAGAAAGTGAGAGAGAGTGAGAAAGAATGAGAGAAAAGAAAAATAGAGACAGAGAAAAGTGGACATGAGAGAGAAAGAGAACAAGTGTCAGTGTGGGAAAGTAAGAAAAAAAGAGCTAATGAGAGAGGAAAAAAAACTCAAAAAAGAGAGATTCGCACTGGATTTTGAATTGTATCGGAGGAATTGGAAAAGTATCTTTTCAAATGCGCTTGAAACCCTGAGAATGGCAGCTCTTCCTTAAAACAGGAACGAAAAATGCTGAAATTCTCCTTCTCAGGCCGGCTTGACGGTGACGGCCAACGTTCTGTGCGCCGTCTTTGCGGCGGTGGGCGTGGTCCTCTACGCTTTGGACCTGGCCGCGCTCTCCGTCCATCTCTTCTGCAGGAACCTCCAGGACCACGGATGTCGAGAAGCCGCCTCCTACGCCGTTGTGAGTCTCTCCCGGCCGCTCTTCTCCCGTTTTGGAAACGAGCGTTCTTTTCTTATCCCTGCCAGAGGTTGACCCGCGGGACGGACGTGACGCTCCTGGTCCTGGCCGCGTTGGTGCTTTGCGTCAGCGTCGGCATGAGCGTGCTCGCCGTCGGCGCTCACCCGCGCTACGGCAACGGGTACACGCACGCCGCACCAAATACACCTGTCGTGATTTATACACCTGCGCTCACTCGTTTAGCCCCGGCTGCCACTCGTTCCCTAATTAGGTCTCCTGTTCAAACACGTCATTCTCGTTCACTCCTGGTCAGTCTGTCTGCGAACCTCAGCGCATTGCAAGGCAAGCACTTTTGACTACGGCTCCCGTTTTGATCCCGACCAGTTCCCTGTATCGATCCCCGATCCAAGCTTTGTTCTCTGGTCCCGGCTACCCGCATCCTGATTCTGTTTCCTGTATCGATCCCCGATCCAAGCTTTGTGCTCCTGTCCCGGCTGCCCGTATCCTGATTCGGATTCCTGTATCGATCCCTGACTTCCCACTCGTCCCGGCTAAGCGACTTGTTCCGATCTCCGATCACGCTGCGTCTCCCGTCCCGGCTGCCCGACTTTTTCCGATCACGCTCCGTCACCCTTTCCAGCTGGCTGACTGGTTCCGATCTCCGACCGTGCTCCGTTCTCCCATTCCGGCTGCCCGACTTGTTCCGATCTCCGACCACGCTTCTTTTGCGAGGGCTTCCCGCTCCAACTGACCAGAGAGCACCAGATCGCTGTCTTTTTCCTCTCGCCCTGACTTCCCCGATCCCTTAATAAAGCATTTTGTGAAACGCTTCGCATTTGGGTCCCCTACTAGTACCGGTCGTGACAACACCATGCCGCTGACCAATTCCGGGCCGTAGGTCTTTTGGACGGCATTTAATACAAAACCAGGACCAAAATACCCAACAAACAAGGGGGCTTAAAGGATCTAACAAAATTCCCAAACACAAAAACAGAAACAAATACCAATCCTGACCAAAAACAAATCGGTAAAAAAGACCGAAACGAAAAATGCAAGGTAGAACGAAACCAGACATAAACACACTTGACGCGGTCGTGAAAATGACAATGACCCAACCAAGAATGCTTTTCCGGGCAGTCATATATAAAGGGATGGATAACAAGGTGTGTGGTAATGGTAACACACCTGTGCCCAGTTCAAACCCTGGTTGGGGCCCTCTGAAACCCTGGTGCCCGCGAACACCACCTTGGGAACCCTTGGCGTAAGCCGTCGGATGTCATAAACCTTTAACAGTTTGAAAATGAAAACACTCCGACGACATCTACTGCATCGGAACAAAAGTCGAAGAGCACAAAGATCTCAGGCACTAGAAATGTTTCATGTTTTCTGAAATAACGATGGCGCAAACTTCAACAGTATACAAAATGAATGGAAATATTTTTCCATTACCATTGTTTCAGAAAAACGAGCAAGAGAGTCGAACCAAAAAAAACTGCTAAGCAAAGATAATAATTGTACAACAAGAGCAACTAGAGAACTGAAATACTTCCCATTGCACAATATTTTGAAAAATAAAGTCAGTCGTACAAATAAAGTGTCAATTGTCTCTCATGTGCGCTGTTGCCATAGTGACAACAGATTGACAGGTTTTTTTTAGGTGCATTAGCATGTTTACATTTTGGTTGCAGCTCGTTGCTCTCTGCAGGATGAGCTTTTTTCACATGTTTATGCAAATGTGTGGTGTTACCACGGTAGCAATCCAGTTGACCACACACATGACACCTGGCATTGTCTTTTTTTTTCTTAGGCCACACTTGGCTGCCTTTTGTGTTTTCTTGTGTCGTTTTTAGCTTCCGGTAGGGGTGGGCGCAAAGACATGGCAGGTAGAATAGAATAGAATAGAATAGAATAGAATAGAATATACCTTTATTGTCATTGTTACAAATGGGCTAACATATTGTGACAACGAAATTGGGCATGACACTCCAGTTTTACACATAGTGAGGGTATGAGCAAGAAGATAAAGGAACAGAGAAGATAATGTTATAAAACAAGGGGAATAAGGCTATAGTTATAATTTACATGGTATTTACACAACAATGTCAGCATGTGGGATGTTACATACAGGGTTGTCGTGATAACGTTGTATCGTAACGGTTGTGCAATATTGCATTTGGTGCAAAGTCATCATGGTGCAAAAATAGTCCGCATATACATTGGTGCAAGCATAGACATCATAGTGCAAAAAAAGGAAATGGTCAGACATTGTGCAATTTGAGCATTAAACGTAGTGCAGTCGACATGTGCAAGAACAAGACTTGAGTAACATTATTTTCGTATGAGGTAGTGTTGGCACGAGTTTTCAGTTTTTGTGCGGTGTCTGTTGAGCAGTGAACAAACATAGTGCAGACAGCATGTACGTGAGTACCATTTTACATAAGATGCAGCAGCAGGTCAGGTAGGGAGGTGTGCCTGTCAGTCACTCCTCGAGCATAGAGAGTGGACAAAGGTGAGGGAGAGAGAAGGACTGCGCTATCTTCATATAGAAGCAGCACTTTGAGTGAAGTTTGGATCCCAAGACAATAGTACTTGATAATATCAATATTTGGATCGATTTCCCCCCCCCCCCCCCTTTCATGTACATCCCTAGTGGTCGGGCACTCACATAGTCAATTTAGGCTTCTTCTTATTGTTGTTGTTATTTTTGGGCCACGCCCGGATAATTTTATCAGACATGAAACCGGTCCGCTTTTAATTTGAATTGTATTTTCAGGACCTTAACAATGGAGTACTGGGCATTGTGAATGCTGTGTTGTATTTTCAAAATAAAAGTGAAATAAATGACATTTTCATTCGGGAAAAAAAATACATGACTTGACTTATCTTGACTAGATTTTGGGTGAAGTGGTTTTAAATACTTGAAGTTCTTGCCATGTTTTTCTTAAAAGGACTGTGTGTAATATTTAGTGCCACCTAGTGGTACACAAAAAACTGTCATCCAGGATTTGGGTTTCATTAGGCGAATGAGCAAAAAGTGCTCGGTTTCTTTTCGTTTTAGCTAGCTATCTTCCTACATTTTAGCTATTTAGCAAGCTATCTAGCTTTTTACATTTTTTTCTTGCATGCTATCGGGATTTTTATCTGTTTTTTTCTTGTTATCAAACTAAATTTCGGCCTCCTTTCCAGCTACCCGTCTAGTTTTGGGTCTGGCCATTTAGATGTTGTTTACTCTTTTAGCTAGCTAGCTCCCTTTTTGTCTTTTACCTTAGTATGAACTTTACAATATTGTTATCATTTATATAATCATATTTGGGATTTGGATATTATGTAAACCAAGTGAGATATGTACTTTTTCCATATTTTGCTTAAAATATTTTGGTTCCCACAAAAATATTTGATATAGTTAATGTTATATTTGACTGGTTATCTTGTTGTTGTGCTATGTACAGCCCCCCTTTGAGACTTTTTGTGATAAAGGGCGTCACCAATAAATGGGACTTGACTTTTGTTTTATTGTTAGCATCTTTATTTTGTAAGATGAGATTTTGGCTCACCTTTCTTTATTTCGCGGCCGCAGCACGAAGACCTGGAAGAATTCCCCGACCCGGTGGCAAAAGGGCTCATTCTGGACCTGGACCCGAATCAGAAGAGTCCTGCTTTAAGTGGACCAGAACACGAGAAGCCCTGATGGAATCCTCGGAAAGCAATAATCATTGAATTATATCATACTCCTTCTAGAAAATGACGTTTTATCCGATCACTTTTGTCCATATTGTGCTGCCATGATTGACAAAAAAAAGAAAAATTTGATAAATAAATGTGATGTTTCAACAATGATGTAAATGTCTGTGGTGTAAAATGACACTTGGATTGACAACTACCCAAAAAACGTCTTCAATTTGTGATTTCAACATCTTAAAATGCGTTAAAGGCGATATTGTTTGAAATAAACTTGGATTTTGTCATGACGTTACAATGAGACTTGACAACTCTAACTCCCACAATGCATTAGACGCACATATCCGGAAATGGATGCGAGAAATTGCTCTCTGTTGCGTTACTACTTCCGGTCCAGAAGTTCTTCGATACAAAAAGAAAGCACGTTTTTTTAACTTTGAGTTTAGATTTAGGCGAAATTTGTCTAAAAGAAGGTTTTTTTCACGTTAATCACTGAACAACTAAGAGTGAGAGGGTGTCGCATTTCCGCTCGTTTGGCGTGATTTGGGTTGATTTTCCCTGAAGACCGGGCGCTTTTGAATTCTTTTTGGATCTATTTTCCTCTTCAATCGGCCTCTTTTTGGGGTCTTACTGAATTTATTTTCCTCTGAGATGACGTCCCAGGAGGTTCGCCTTTGCGGACTTCTGCTTCGGGAACATTTTGGCGAAATTGTGGAGAAAGTGGCCACAAATCTGCTGCAAAGCGGACCACAAAATCTGAGGAGTATCCTTCAACAAACTGGCGTCTCTCGAGACTTGGTATTGTATGATTCTATTTGCTCCACTTCATCTTTGGGATCATTTATGAAATTGTTTCGACTGGTTTCTGTTAAACCAACTCAAGCTCCGAGCGGCCGTAACTGTAAACATCCGGGTCATCATGGGAATGGCGACCATGTTGGATGGGTACAGCATACCTGCCAAGTACTACGGTTTTGCCGTAATGAGTACGGTTTTCTTCAACCCACTACGGTGGTACGGTGCCATCACAGAAACTACGGTTTTCCCCTTAAACAAATTTAAAAAAAAAAATCGTAAAAACATCCCACCGCAAGATGGAGACAAGATGACTGGGAAAATGATAATGACATCGTCTGGATACAAGTGCCACAATGTGACCCATTTGAAAGAACAGTTGAAAAAATCAAAACGATGTACAATGGAGAACAATGAATGATACGGCTGTAGCTTGTATAACATGGAGAACATTCTGATATCATTCATTTTGCTAAAGTGAATCAACCCACGCATGATTATGGCTTTTCAGTCCCTTATAATCTGCTTTTCAGCGAATAAAAACTTTTTGGCCTGGCATGTTCAATTGACACTGGTGTTCCTTGCTTCTCTTTGAGAAGTGACTGATTCAATGGCACTTAGAAATGTGCCAGTGAAATTCTTTGCATGATATATCGAGATTTAGCCTTTAGTTTTTTTATTGCTTAAATATGTGCCGAAGTCAGTTAAGTGAAATGGGGAATTTCGAAGATGAACATATTTGTATCTTTTTGTTGTTGTTAATTGACACTTGGGTTTTTAGACATTTTATAGTCTAGAATCTCTTTGTGCACAATTTTTTTTCTATATGTCCAAAACTTTAATATTTGAATAAAGAGGAAGAATTTAAATTTCTTTTAAAAATCCGAATCGACAATTGATCCACCAATTCCTCGATTATTGAAATCATCGTTTGTTGCAGCCCTAATCTCTAGGGAAGTTTGCTTGTCACGATGTTTAAGTTCTCCCCAAAAAGACAACAAGGCCAGAAAATGCTCTTCTTTTTTCAAATCCAAAATGCAACACCGGTCTGAAAAATGGCAATTCTATGTCTTTCCAAAAACGTGCAGCCCAAATTTCGGAGTGCTTGGCCTAAGTTGGAATAATAGTGCAAAGAAAAGGGGTGGGAGTCGAACAGAAATTCCCCAAAAAGTTGATACATAAGATATGAGTACCCGTTTTTCAGTATGGAAAAAGGAATATTGATTTAGGAAATGAAGTCTTGAGCCACTTTTGAGTGGGAATTTTTGTTGACATGCAATCTGTTTTCCCCGCAGGTCAAAAGATCTTTGTGCGTTTTGATGCAACACGGATTTTGCACGTTCGGGCCGGGCCGCAAAGGCGGCAACGGCGAGTATTGTGCCAGCTGCCCTCTCCTTCTGAGGATTTTGCGCTACCCTCGCTACATCTACACCGCAAAAACGCTCTACGGCGATACGGGCGAGCTCATCGTGGAGGAAATGCTGCAGAGGGGACGCGTCGCCATGAGCGAAATCGTCAAGACCGTTGCCGATCGACTCACGCAGACCATGGAGGGTCAGGAAACCTCACTTTTTTTTAGGACAAATGCAGGAAACCCCGGGATATGGCATTTTGAGGCGGGGGATCACAAAGTAAAATTGCTGTATTGCCGCTCTGCACACGCGCAACCTAACCACGTGACGGACGGGGTCAACCCTAGCAAACGGTGGACCGGACCAGTAAGCGGTACCAACGAAAACAAAAGCGATACTCTTCAACACCATTGGCAATGACTCGTCGAACCAATATGCTGCAGCGGTCGGATGAGGTCGGAAAGAGCCCTATATAGAGAAACTGAGGATAGTATTAGCACGGGTAGCTACAGACCGATACTGTCTTCCTTCTGACATATTCATACATCCAACCAAATGGTCTAGTCTGCCTGATTTCAGTCCATACCATCTGTACCACTATAGTGTAAATGGAGTATCCCCATACATCAGCGCTGATGTAAAAGCTAATGAAAGTCGGGACGCTTACCAGTTCTTGCTAGCTGATTTGGGTCGATGCGCTTTGTTGTACCAAAAAATGCCCCCCGGAGGAAAAAATGTCCCTCTGCGCAAACGTTACTAAAACGACTTTGTATCTCATGTTGAACCTTTTAGTGAAATCACTTTTGAGCGTGTTGAAATATTTTTCAACACGCTATAATTTCAAGTAGAGGATAACAGTTTTCAATCCATGTGGTAATAGCAATAAAAGCAGTTTGTTTACAGAGGAAGAAATGACACTAACGTAGCTAGTTAGTACTAGCCAACCTAGTCTATCGAGTGTTTTTGACGTGCTCGGAAACGCATCAAACTTTCCTTGGAAAAAAAGGCTCATTCGGGCCGCTTGTATCCGGGATCGTGTTCTTTCGGTCATGACCCACAGTTCTTGACCGTAGTTGAGGGTAGGAACGTAGATCGAGAGCTTTGCCTTTCCTCCCAGCTCCCTCTTCACCGCGACGGACCGGTAGAGGGTCCGCATGACGACAAACGCCGCACCCACTCGTCTGTGGATCTCCCGTTCCATCCTACCCTCGCTCGTGAACAAGACCCCGAGATAATCGAACTCCTCCACTTGGGGCGGGATCTCATCCCCGACCCGCAAGGAGTATTTTACCCTTTACCGGCCGAGTACCGTGGTCTCGGACTTAGAGGTGATGATCTTTATCCCGGCCGCTTCACACTCGGCTGTGAACCGCTCCGGTGAAAGCTGAAGATCGTGGCTTGAGGAAGCCAACAGCACCACACCATCTGCAAATGGCAGAGATGAAATGCTTAGGCCTCTATGCCGGATCCGTTCCCCACCAATTCTGCGCCTAGAAATTCTCTCCATAAAAGTTATGAACAGAATCGGTGACAAAAGGCAGCGGTGGCTTGACCTCGCCTGCAGTGTCTGCAACTTGTCCTCGCTTTGCCAGTTCCTATCTAAAAGCACTCCTGCACACAATACCCAGATTTAACCAGTTAAGACCATTGAATCTCACACAGCATAAGGCGGCATCAGCTTAGGGGGTAGAGCGCCCGTCTTGCGATCAAAAGGTCGCTGGTTTGATTCCCGGCTCCTCCGTGTTATATGTCAAAGACACTGAATCCCTAATGCCCCTGATAGCAGGTCGTTGCCTTGCATGGCGTACGCTCGGTTAGTTAGTTTGTAAAAGGGAAAAGCGCGAAGCACATTGTAAAGCGCTTTGGGAGCTCTTTACTGACTTGAAAAGCCCGATATAAATGCAGACCATTTATATTTATAGTAGCATGGAAGAGGCTGCGCGGCCAAGCCAGCACAAGGCTCTATGCTCTACCTTAGATAAGACAGACTTCTCCGCGTCATGCTGAAAAAGGATCCATGGCCGTCCAGTAAATCGTTAAAAGAAAATATGCGGTATCCTGGTTCTTATTTCTAAGGTTCATGCTTTCAAACTCGCTGGCCACATTTGGCCCCCGGGCCTTGACTTTGACATGTGTGTCGAAAGTGAAAACCAGAGGCTGGTAAGTCACGACTTACATTTACTCCGTTACAAGTAATTACCGGTATTTGCATGACTAGTTTTACTTCTACTTGATCTATATTATTCTGAAGTAAAAGTACTTTTACCTGAGTACAACTTCTGGCTACTAGCCACCTCCGGTGAAAAGATGGTAGTCGCGTGGCTTTATGCCAGGGGTTTACTGCAACTGGATTTTGGCGTTGCGGAGGTCCTTGCTTCTTTTACCTTCTGTTTTATCTCAGATGGTCACAGCATGGACTACAAAGAAGTCTCTTCCTCCTTCTCCAAACTGGTGGAGACTCATTTCCTTCAACGTTGCCCCCGGATGGCCGGCGGCTCGTCGGCCGAAACTCCGGAAACTCCCGCCGCCGCGCCGGAAAGTTTTTCCGACTGCTACACGCTTCCGCACGTGACTTTGGTGGGACGAGGCAAGCGGCAGTTAGAGGACGCCGAGGAGCAAAGCGTGGCCAAGAAGCCCAGGATGGAATCGCCGGTGGGTCGGCTCTTTCTTTCCCCAATGTTCTGTGACCGGTGTTGGGACTAACGCGTTACAAACGCAAAAACTTGTTAACTAGTCCGGTAACGCATCATTAACACTTTGGAACATCTCTGTTGTTTCCATATTGAGCATTACTGTAATGTCCTCCAACTGCTGAGAATTCCGCATGACTCATATTGTCACATAAAACATCAATTCTCCAGTAACCGTGCTTCTGCATGATTATATTTACCTACAATGTAGAACTAAATACAGTTATGCTGGTGCCCTTTCAAGCACAGAGTATGAGGGCGCTGCATTTCTCCTCATGCAGAAATTCTCCCTACTGTACATACTCATATCCAAGCCAAGTTTACAACTATGAAGTAAAATTCTTGAATGAGTTTAGATGTGCATATTTGGTTGTGTGTCACCGGTAGCAAATGGTAGGCAGCGAGTGGCGCACGGGGTGTGGCTTACGCAGGAATTTCCATCTTTTTATTTGTAAAATGATTTTTGCAGTACACCATGCTGGGAGCAAAAAATGAGAAGGTCTTGGGACAGGAGCCAGAAATGGAGAAGATGATCTTGGAGTGCTTTGAAGTCAAAATGAATGCAGAGTGTTTGTCGGCTAGCCAAAACATATGAAAATGGTTCACTGCTCCCAGAAATTGGTGTAAATATTTTCTACCATTTCCTTTATTTTGAGGCTCTCTTAAAGCAGTTTAAGGCAATCTGCGTATATGCAAGTAACAAAATACTTTCAGAGTAAGGGGCTATTTCTGGGTGCCAGTAATCTGGGGGGGTTAACTAAGTTACATTTTAAATGAAGTAGGTAACTTATTACTGATTTTCTTTAACGCGCCAAACTTCTGATTTGTGCTTTTGTCCTCAGGCTCACGGCGACGAGGGCATTTACTGGCAGGTCAACTTTGAGCGATTCCACCTGCACTTCCGAGACCAGGCCGTAGTGGGCGCTGTTGCCAACAAGCTGGACCAGGTTGTACCTCCTTCACTATGGGTGTCGAATTCGTTTTAGCTAGAAAAGTATCCTCACAGGGGCCAGACTCATAAACGAACGGCATAAAAAGTGTGCCTTAGCTTTAGGGCTTCAGGGTCTTTTGGGGGGCTCACCATGAAACTATCATTCAGTGATGTGAGATTTTGATTATAAAACCTTTATGGGGGGTTTATGTCACGTTTCAACTTGAGGAAACATAAAAAGGGGAGAAGACACGGATAGATTTTTACTTGCTCGGAAGAAGCCCTCAGGTGAGGGGTTCCATTCACCGTTCTGAAGCCCCCCCCCTGAACACCTTGATCTTCAAGGTTACAAAAAGCAGATCAGTCCTTAGGGGTGTGGCAATTAAAGCCCGGCAACATAATTGATTGGTTAATAAGGGCAACGATGTAAATAGCGCTTAACAATTGAAAAAACAACACATAGTGTATAATATAAACCAGTGTTTTACAACCTTTTCTGAACCGGGGCATGTTTTTTACATTGGAAGATTTTGCGGAACACCACGAACCAAAAATGTTATAAAATGACACTGAACAGTATGTTTAATGACAATATATTTTATAATACCCCCAGTTTTTACAGCACAGACACTTGACAATGGCACCATATTTGCAGAAAATGATTCATAAATGTTTTATAAAATTTCAAAAAATGAAGTAGGATAATTTCTCACGGCACACTTGACGATCTCTCACGGCACACTAGTGTGTCGCGGCACAGTGGTTGAAAATCACTGATATAAACTATCTATCTACCTTGGTCGTATCCCTCGAGAGGGGTGATTGACAGCAAGACAAAGACGTACACAAAAGGAAAGACTAGGGAAAAAAGGGGAAAAGAAGCAAAAAAAACACACAAAAATGTTTTGGGATCATGTCCAACCCAAATGCCCAAACACCCAAACAAATTAGGCACCCCGGCTCCTAAGTTGGTCATGCTTTCGTCCCTCCAGATGAAACGGGACACAAGAAAGACTCTGGTCAGGGTGACACAACACACTCTTGTTCAACAGCAGGGCCCGACAGCTTTCGCTGGTTTACCCCTGCCGCATCATAGAACACCTCTAAACATCCCACTATCCTTTGACAACACCTCTCCACTCATTCCTATCACCAACAAGAGCTCTAGCTTCCACTACTTTTAGACCTCTTTCCTGCAGTGCACTCATAACACCAATGAGTGCCTAAAAATGCAAAACAATAAAATATAAATTACAAAAATTTACTCTTCGGTGGCATTCATAAAGGATAAAATGCCCCCCAAAAACTATTTACAAAAGTATTTTAACCAATTTAGACACAGATCTTTTGAAAAAGATGCAAAAAATGAAAATAAGTAAAATATCAGCGGCACTCTTCCTGAAGCAATCGACATCGTTAAAAGAAGTCCAACTTTGGCCAATATTTCTGCTTTTTATACATATTTTCTTTCTTTTGTCTTCCGTATTGAACTCCGCTATTACCCGACACCTATAGAGCCTTTTCTGTGTTTGTGAACAAGTGTGACGTATTGAAGCTACCCGCGCATGGTTGAAGCAGAATGGCAGAATTCCTGTCAATTTATAGCAGCTCATTGACCCGTCATAGATAGGAACGCCTCAGAATGGCACAAAGTATGTGCTAGCAGCAAGATGGCAACTTTATTTTAGTCCTCAAAGTCAACAACAAAGAACCATTCTTTTGACGGGCGCTGGATTTCTTCCATTTAAGGTAGTGGAAAATTGTCCTTGAGAGTGCTTGAAAAGGGCTTGAATTTGGCCCTGAAAAAGGTCTAGGAACCCCGCAGGAACTGAAAGGTTTGGCTCGCCCGCAGACGAGCGGCGAGATCGTTCGAACCATGCTGAGGATGAGCGAGCTCACCACCTCGCCGGAGGCCGCCGTCACCAAGCCCCTCTCGGCCAATGAGATCTTCCGATCCCTGCCCGCCGCCTACAACGTCACCAGGCCGCTCCTGGACCAGTACCTCTCTTTGCTGGTCGATGACCCGGTAGGACACTTCGGGACCGCCGCTTTTCCTTTTTTTTCCGTCGCGCGCACCCTAGGAAACTATAAATCGCATCATCATCGGTACTAAGTACAGTGGAACCTGTGTTCTCGACCATAATCCGTTCCGGAACCCTGTTCAAAAACCGATTTGTTCCATCACCGAAAAGATTTTTCCCATTAAAAATAATGTAAATCGTTTTAATCCGTTCCAACACCCTGAATGTTTACCTTGAATGTTTAACGTAAACATGAAGCTAACCCGGGCTAATCGTACGTCCGCGTTATCGTAATCTTCCGTGCCAAAGATGACTCTAACGTGAACGTGTCAAAATAAAAAAATCAGGTCGTTTACAAGTCATTTAGCACCCGGGTCTCCACAAAAAGTGGTGAGCGGTTCATTGGAAAGGGGGCTCCGTTCCAACACCCACATAAAGCTAACCCAGGCTAATCGTACGTTCGCGTTATCGTAATCTTCCGTACTAAAGATGACGCTAACATGAACGTGTCAAAATAAAAAATAAAAGGATAAAGAAAATAATTATGGATAGGATTTCTTACCTTTGTGGTGGTCAGCAGAAGGCGCAGGTGGACGGCCATTGCTTGCTTATAGCACTCACTCCCTTAGCCGCATCACTCGATTTCACAGCCTCCTTATTCTTTAGTATGGTACTGATGGTAGATTTAGCCATGCTGTATTCCCTAGCAAGATCAGACACTCCACTTCCTTCATATTTTGCTATTATTTGTTTCTTAAATGCAATAGTTGTAGGCACTACTTTTCTTTTTTCACCTGTAGCAACTTTGCCGCTTGCACTGACTTTCTTGGGAGGCATAATAAGGGGCTAAAACACCCGTACGCCGCTCAGCATGGCACCCTAGCGTACGCACTCACGCATTACCGGCGTTCCAACTCCGATTTTTTGACCGAACAGCGAAGCAAGAATTTCTCCAAATTTTTGGTCGGACTCTCATTTGTTCGAACTGAAAGGCGTTCGAAAACTGAGGTTCCACTGTACTGTATATTCTAGACTATAAAATGTACCCCCAAAATTGGCCAGAAATGTGTTAGTGCCCCTTATACAGTTTCAAAAACATTTGTTTGCAGCAGAAATTGAACCCGGGTTTTGTTGGTGAGAGTGCCAAATCCTAACTCCGAGACCACACGGTTTATGTATATGACATTTGATGTCATTATCACACTATTTTTATTCACGGTACCAGAGACTAATGTTACAGGATGGATAAATAAACATTTTGGCCCGAACGATACAAATAAACGCAAAGTCTGATCCGTCATCAGACACCCTCAAGAGTCGGTTCCCTCGTCTTCTCTATCTTTTAGGACGACTTACTGTTTTCTCCATTTTTCTACATAGGTTTCTGGCACCGTGAGTAAAAATGGAGCAGTCATAAGATCAAATCCCATGTGTCATCTAGATCACTGCTGGTCTCGTGCTTAGGTTTCGCCTCTCTCACTGCCGTGACACGGTTCGATTCCCATTGCAAACCATGTTTTACGACTTTGGTCATTGATATTTTTCCACTGATAAATCTTTGCAATAATCTGTAAAACCTTGGGTATATGCCTGGAAGATATGCAATAAATACATTACAGTAGTTCTTATTATAGCTTTAGTTCCATTCACCTTTATTGTCCAATACTATTTTTGGGGGGCTCAGCCTTATAATTCATTGCTGTGAGCGCACCCCGCTATTTGAGACCAGCGTTTATGATTTGCACCAAAACTGGAACAACCTTTCTTTTTCTTTTGAGGTGGAGTTTGTGAGCAAAGCCGGCGAGAGCGGAGGCGGGATGTACGTCGTCAGTATCCTTCTGGAAAATAAGGCTCATCGGCGTCTCAAACTTCATCTACTCGGGGCTCCCGAAGTTAGGTCGGGTCACATCAGGTTGACACTGTTCTCAAATTTAAAGAAACATATTCTACACAAAACAAGTTCCAAAGATAAACTGTATCCGGAATAACTTCAAATACACAATTTAGTAATAAACTACGTTTACCTTTCTAAACATGGCGTCTTGCAATATATTTTTCTGTAAAAGTTACTTGCAAGAAGCCTCCTTTGTCCTTTAAGCTGGAGTTTTGGAGAGCCTGCTGATTCACGCTGCGTCCGTATGGCACTCAAGCGGCAGAGTAGCAGACAGGAAGAGGCTGCAGAGGGTGACTAACGCTGCACAAAAGATCATTGGCAACCCACTTCTTCCTCGACTGACATTTATCATTTTAGATGTCTGAGCAGAGCAAAAAGCTTCATAAAGGACATTTGCATATTGGTTATTGTATTAGTTTAAAATTCTATGTTATTATATGTGTATTTGTGCACTATATGGGGTAGCTTTGAATTTCATGGCACTCTGCGTAATGACAAAAAAAGTTCTAGTTAAAAAAAAATGCTGTGTTGAAAAGACAATGAAGACAAGATGGCTGGTATTTGATTCTTGTGCCGGGCCAGATTTGCAAAGGAATCTAACCCGTTTTTGAACTCTGCTTAACTAAGTCAAGTCAAGTCCTATTTATCTGTGAGACCCTTTATCCAAAAAGCCTCAATGGGCTGCACAGAGCTCAACAACAACAGTTTTAACAGTTTGAAATCAGTTTTCATTTGAATTTACCGTCTCCTCCCCCTTCCGCATCCTTCGGCTACCCTACTGTACCAGGTAAATCAATTTGTTTTTTCTTCACATGTATATTTATTTATGATAGTCACACATATGTAACACATATACAGTATAAAGTATTTACTATTTTGTTTATCGTTTTTTTTGGTCAGTTTAGGGGGTAGGGAGCTAATTAGCAAAAGTTTCTATCCCCCGCTGTCTGTCAATTCCCCTTTACAACACTCGCCTCAGAACAATTGCATGATGTTGCACGCCTTTTATTTCTTTTTAGATTTCGGAATCATTTTCCAACAACATGGCTCCCGCGGGCCCCGGGTGGCTAACTCGCTTGAACATCGCGTTTCTATCCATCTTACGAGGGCCGCATTTTCATATTAAGGCGGGGGCCCCAAAATATGCTTTAAGACCCTCGTCGTCACTCATCTTGGCTTCGAATTCCTTGACTATTGCCTCAGATTTGCACTGCGTCCTTTCCAACTTGGCTCGGGCCACGCTGGAGTCCGTGGTCCAGGAGAGGTGAGTCAACTGTAGAATCCGGATCCAAAAGCCCTTTGACTTCTCAAACGTTTTGTCAGGTTCGGATCCCGATCGGCTCGCATTTTCCGCTTGCTGCTGAAAAAGAAACATCTGGAACAGAAACAGGTGGAGGATTTTGCCATGATTCCCGCCAAAGAGGCCAAAGACATGCTCTACACGCTTCTCTCGCACAACCTGGTGCAGCTGCAGGTCGGTCGAACCGGTCCTGCCGCCATCGTTGCGAGCGCTAAGCCAAAATCCAATTTTTAACTCCGTTTTGATTGAATTTTCAACTCTTTTCCACTCAACGATAAAATGCGACTCAAAACGGACGAGCAAAGGAGTCTCGTCAAGTCATGTTTATTTGTGATCTCAAGGGCTGTACGGACAATGCGCAGACATGATCAACATGAAATATCGGTTATAGCGTCTGGTTGATGGCTTCCTGAGGTAAAGTGTTTTAAGCCTAGATTTGAACACTTCCACTGAGGCCTCAGATGGCATCTCAGAGGGCAAAGCAATTCAGGGCACCAGGGCCCAAACAGAAAACGCTCCGGAACCTGCGGATTTCTTCTTGGCTCTTGGGTTCACTAAAAACCAGCATTTTGGGAGCAGGGAACATAGGGAGACATCAAATCTGCAAAAAGAATGAGGGGCAAGTTCACACATCATTTTGTACCATGAAACGCTTCGAATCACATCTCCAGAGGGAGCCAGTGCAGATCAGCCTAAATCGGGGTCATGTGATCAAACTTTCCCGTTAAAAGTTAAAAGCCTGGCTGCAGCATTTTGTACCCGCTGCAGGCTTTTGGTGCTAGACCTCGAGAAACCAGAATCTTAATCTCAGCATCAGACTGGGACAGCATAGGGCAAATTTTTGTAATGTTGCAAAGATGGAAAAAAAATAAGCTGTTCTAGTCATATTCTTTACGTGTGTTTGGAAGGACAGATGGTCAAATGCCAGAACTCCTTTTTTGACCAAGTCACTCCGGGTGATACTACATTTGTCAAGATTCAGAAAAGTATTCGAGAACAAGTCACAACATTGAGAAGAACCAATAATACGGTAATGCACTACTCTCCGGTCTCCCGAAGTCCTAAATCAAGAGCCTTCAGCGAGTGCAAAATGCTGCAGCCGGGCTTTTAACTGAGACAGGAAAGTTTGATCACATGACCCCGATTTGAGCTAACCTGCATTGGCTCCCTGTTAGCTTAAAATGGGATTTGAAGGTTCATGCATGGACTTGCTCCCTCATATATTTCAGATTTAATATCCCCCTATGTTCCGCTTCTTAGCTTTCGCTCTGAAAATGCTGGTCTACTCGTGATCCCAAGAGCCAAGAAGAAATCCGCAGGGCGATAGCGTTCTCCATTGGGGCCATGGTGCTGTGAAATGCTCTTCCCCCTGAGATTGGATCTGCAACCTCAGTGGAAATGTTTCAATCCAAGCTTAAAACACACTTCTACTCCATAGCGTATGCATAACCTATATTTTATGTTGACAATATCTATTTGCCCTCATGTAGGTTTTAGATCAGGGGTTGCTGTAACAATAGTCTGCAATTGTTTGCAATCATCTGTGGTCCGTGAAGCCCTTTGAGACTCTGTGAATAAGGGCCAAACAAATGAACATGACTTGACTTGATTATTTTTGCTGCATAAAATTCAGAGCATTCCTAACAAGTATGGTGTTATTTTTTTTAGGGTTTTTTTTATTGCTTGAAATTTTTCTCTCCTTCCCAGGAAATCCCCAAAACGCCCGACTTTGCCCCGTCTCGCACTTTTTATCTCTACAGCGTCAACCAGCTGTCCACGGCCAGGATGCTTCTTCAGAACTGCTACAAGGTTTACTTTTAATGCAAATCTTTTTCTGGAAAAAACTCAAGACACCGAAGAAATGTCCATCATGGGGTATACAATCCGTCCCGCTGTCCTGATCGAGATAGGGATTTCAATTTAAGCCCGTCTCGTGGGCGGAATGTTTTTGCATTTAAGCTTTAGGATACGGCATCCCCGCTTCACGAAATTTTCACTTTACTGAACGGAATAAGATGCTTTTCCGGCCCTTTTTTGCAGCATGTTCCCCACTGTATGAAATCGATGACATTATTTCGCATGTGCAAAGAAATCAAATTTAAATATGCGTCAAAGAGGCCCGTCTTCTATGGGTTGACGTCGTATCGAATGCAGATCCGCTTTGGGTTTAAGTCGCGGCGTCGTGAAAAATGACACGGAGTTGGCTAACTTACCTCCCACGATGCCTTACTCTCGCTTCGTTCATTTCAGAATCTCGTAAAGAGCGAGTCGGCGATACAATACTGTCATTTTGTTCTCTGTTTTTTGGCTATGAGTTACAAAGCTTGCAGGGACGCTAAGGGAAAAGTAAATACATGATAACCATGGAACCTGAGCTCTTGACGATCACCGCGATGGCTCACACATCACTTAAGAATATCACTTAAAGAAATAGCAATGACGGTTGTTTCGAAGGCATTAGCTAATAGGTTAGTATCCCCCGCTATAGGGCAATTTCCCTTTGCGATCCCCACCTCCGAACCCATCCGTGCCGTAGGGTAAATGAAAAAGCCAGGACCTATTCAAAAAACGATATAAATAATTTAACTTTGAAGAGAATGAGACATTTGTTGCTGTCTCGTTTTTTTTCCTTTCATATTTATTCCCTATTCTCGTTGCGAAAACTCTGATGGTTTTCTGCGCAGACGGTGGCCAACCTGATCGACAGGCGACTCTTTGAGACCTCCAACAGCAAGCGAGTGCCTCGTCGTCCACAAAGGTTACCGGCGGTCGGCCGTCATTCTGACCCGCTTTGTTTTTGATCGGACAGACGTCTCCTGGAGAAGTCTCAGCGCATCGAGGCCATCCTGGCGTCTTTGCAGGCCGGCGGCGCCGAACCCGAGCAGCTGACGGAGGTTTGCGGCTTTTGATTGAGGCGCGGTACAAAAAAACAACATCGCCTACGAATTGATAAAAGGAAACGATACAGAACACGGGACGAAAAAGGCCTTGAAATGCGCCAAAAAGTGCACCACTAAATACACACGATCGCGCACGCAACAAAACACAGAAAACAAAGAAAAATACATAATGAATCAATAAATAACAGAATATAAGACAAAGAGCATGACGACACGCACAACGTAACACAACAAAAGCAGGAGGAAATACACAGGATACTGTCGTGGAATGTGGATAATCACTAATGATAAGTATCTAGGCATCTGGTGAAGGTCGTGGGATGACATTGCCGGGGCGGACGACCTTCACGAGATATCTTAACTTTATTTGAGAACACTATAAAACCCAATGTTGAACGTCTGGAACTTTGAATGTGTCCCCAATGTATAAATCGCGTTCCCTTTTTGCCATATCTACTCTGCGTATATTTTGGGGCGACGCCCAAGGACGTTCTCTCCAAAAATACAAACAAAGTACATGACACACTTCCAACAACCAAGAATGGGATAAAATGCACCAAGAAATTGGGACTGGATACGCGATGGAATACGCAATAAAGTACGCGTTAAACGACACGTACGCCACAAATTCTGCACAGCAAATTCGTACGCAAAACATGAAATTGGAAGGCGACAAACGACAAAGCCCGTGTCAAGGTTTGCGACAACTTGCGCCACCGAGTACGCGTCAAAGTACACAAAACCACAATTGGCCTATTTTCTGCTCCAAAAGGTGCACTATTGGGGTTTTGGTGCGCCAGATAATATCTCTGATTCTAAAACCATTTTTTCGGCACGTTCTTCCGTCATCCGATCGTATTTGAAGGTCCTTCCCATCTCTCCAATAAGGTGGAGGAGATGATCACGGCGCCGGAGAAACAGCAACTGGAGTGTCTGCGGCTCCATATCAACAAGTAAGAATGCCGACCGTGACGGGGATTTTCTGGGATTCTGGTTCAGGTCCCGGTCCTTTCTTTTGGGGGGGCTTCCAGGTTGGACTCTGCCGAGAACCAAGTGGACGAGAGCGTCTTCCTCCTGGACGCATACGTACGCTCCACCGCCTCATCCGCTTGAGGCATATGTGGCTTTTCACGATTGTTTCTCAACGATGGAAAGGAAAGGGAAATGTGCTACTTATGCTAACATATTTTGTACCGGTCAATCGGAACAAAATAGAGGATTTTGTCCTGTTTCAAAATACAAAGAAAATTCATTGATATCAAAAAAGACAGATTTGAAAATGTCAAAGCAGTATCTTGTTTATGAAATAGAATCACTTCAATTTGTAAATCGATCAGTTCCTCCAAGTGGTAGAAAATCTGTGATCCAGTAAATGAAATACACTAAAGATTCATTTGAATACGAGGCAAAAATACACAAACTACTATAGCGATCTTCATTTTGATGAGAATTCTGAATTTCTTTGACATCATTGAGAAGCCGCTGCCGTGTTTGCCATGCACTCACGTGTCACTGGTTTTCGTTCGCATGAGACAACAGCGCCACCTAGTGGTCAAATATTACGCGTTGTGGAATATTGTCCTTGTTTTTTCAATATAATTAACTAAAAAGAGGACAGATTGCATTGTTTGAAATGTGGAAAGTTGTATCTTGTTTATGAAATAAAGTCACTGAAATGGGTATTTATTTCCCCCTTTTGAATTCCTGCTTTTCAGAGTTGAAGAGAAGACACAATATCTTCCATTTCTTATCATTTATTTCTTAAAAAAAAGGCAGTTTTGATGGTCGGGCATGTAAAAGCGAGATCTTAAATAAAAGAAGAGAAACTTTGATACTTTTCCTGACACAAAAAAAGACTATTTACACGAGTGCTCTCGACAGTACGGTTTGCGTTTCTGTGACGGGCTGAGGAACTTCTTTTTGGTTTCCCTGCGCTTTCTCTTTGTTCATTCTTCCTGGTTCTCATCTTGTCTGTGCTTTCGGGCGAAGAAGCCGAGCTGAAAGGAAAAGGTAAAAGGTTTGAACCGAACGGCCGCTCTCCTGGAGAAAAGCGAACGAACCTTCCATAGAATGAAGATGATGAGCGCGAGCAGTAGCAGGCCGCCGATGATGCTCCCGATGAGGATCCAGAGCGAGATGGGAATGGATCTTCCTTTCAGGACCTCCAGAACCGTCTAGGGGCAAAAAGGAAGCCGTTAGGTTTGAAACCCGAACCACCAGGTGTCAGGAACAGTTTCGATTCCGAAAAATGTCCATCCTTCCTTTAGAATGCCACCCTTCACGGGGCCTTAAAGCAAAATGAGATTTGAGGCCCCCCGATGACTTGATCCTCCACATACCTACTATAACCGCTTCCGAGTTCTACCATGTCATTACGAATAGACTTCAAATCCGAGATGTGAGGTTTCCGTTTCCGCAGTGAATACGGCCGGCACATTTGCCAATGTGCAGAAAAAAATAGTCGGCACACCCTTTTCATTCCCGAATTCAAGTACTTTTGAGGCCAATGTTTCAATTTTTTCCAGTACCTTCAAAGGAAGAAATCCAGCGCAGATCAAAAGATTTGTTTTTGTTGTTGTAGGCTTTAATGACAAAAATACTGCTCGCTCATACTTTGTGCTATTTTGCGCTATTCCCATCTCTGATCTACGTTTTTTTTAAATGTCAATTGGCTGCTATAAACTGAAATGAATTCTGCCATTTTCCTTAACAATGGACGTGCAGCAATGACTTGTTTAGAAACAGGAAAATGGGTAGTAACAGAGTTCAATACCGAAGACACAAAAAATATAATGCAGTATGTCTAAAAAGCAGAAAAATGAGCAAAATTTGGACTCATTTGAGTGAATATCTATTGCTCCAAAACAAGTGCATTCAAACTTTCAATCTCAGACTGTTGATTTTTGCGATTTGTGTCTAAATACGGAATTGTAATAAATTCATTGTTTTGTATTTTATCATTTATTTATTGAAATGAAGAGTTTATATTTTATTGTTTTGAATTTTCAGGGATTTTGCATTGTTTTTGGACTTTAAATCTGGTCAGCGTGTAAGAATCTGAAATTGTTTTCTATTTTTAATTGTTTTTGTAGATCAGTGATTATTTTAATTCAAAAAATGACGGATTACCGAATAATTTGGTGAATCATGTTTTATTATTAATGATAATTTGTCACTTCAAAAATCTGAGGAGTCCTTTTGGCTCTTCTCAGTGAAGCTAGCCAAAAGAGCCGCAACCCGAAAGAGCGGAATTCTCATGACTCGTTTGATAAAGCTGTCCTCTTGGAAACTCCATAGCATATGAATAACCTACTCTTCTCGTCGGCTGAAAAATAGTCTGTGTAATAAAGTGTAATAATCTGTGAAGCCCTTTGAGACTCTTCATGATTTAGGGCGTCACAAATAAAAAATGACTTGACTTTACATGACTTGACAGTAGGGGGCAGTCACGCTTCCCGTGCCAACTCGATAATGAGGACCGGTCATTTATACGCACTTGTGTTTGAATTCTTTATCAATGAAAAACGTGGCCTTTCGAGTCACACTGCCCGGAAACACGTCAATGGAAATCATTTCAAGCATTTCCGAGTTTTTCACCCAAAATTCAAGCGTTTTCCTGACCTTGAAAACAGCAGGTTAAAATTCAAGGATTTCAAGCACCCGTACGAACCCTGAATATTTCAAATGAATAGAAGCGATCGACCGGCCCTACTGGCTAAAATCGTAAAGGGCAGCCAGCCGTCTTTTACTTAGCGTTTAGAGACCCAAATGACACAAAATTCAAGTACAAGGGCAGCCCGGCCCCCATCTCACCAAATATTCAAAAGTGATGTACAGCAGTACAACGTGGGATACTCAAAGTCTTCTAGAGTACCAACGGCCGCCAATAACCGCCCGAAACAAGGTCATAAAATTGATTTTGTTTTAGAATGCCTCCAAAAAGAGAATTTAAAGGCAGGATGCGACGTTTGAAAACTGCGATCATGACTTGAGGCCAGAAGATGGCAGCAGAGTAAGACAAAAAGTGTCTGCGCTTCTATTACACGCTCAATTGACTCTTCTTTTTGAGGTTTGTTCCCGCGCCCCCCAACAGGCCCGATAAAATCAAATAAAAGCAGATAGGCGCGGTGGGGAAAAAAACGAAATAAAACAAAATGTCCTCTATTGTCCCGTGATACTAGGAAGCTGTGCTTTTTGGCTTTTCTGGAGGCAAAGTCATTTCAGACATCGTTGTAACTTATTGGTCCTTGTTGACGCCAAGTGATCGCTGATTCGCTGGTTTTACTGTCAATCCAAAAATCATCCCACCTCCCATACATCATCCAATCACCGGAGGCTGAGATTTAGAGCAGGGAGGCCGAAGGAAACTCCACATATCTATCGATAATCATCGATTTTTTTTTAATATAAGTTAACGGCTTTTTGGGGGCCCCCTAGCGGCCGCTTGGTTCTCATATGCGTTCTGGCCACGCCATGTTCCTCCCCGTCGACCTCAGCCCATCGGTCCTCTTATTAATAATTGCAATTTTTTTCTGTTAAGCGATTATAAACCTTACAAACGCGAAGCCGCGCCTATCTACTCGCAGCAAGAAAGAAAAGCAAAGATAACGCGTGCAAACGTCATCGAGGATCGCGTTTGACGGTGGCGACCGAGACCCTCCGGCGTCGAAACGGGCAACCGAAAACCGAGATTTCCAAAAAAAGAAAACCCTGTCACAAATGGTGATACGAGGTACACCGTTTGAAAAAACGTAAGCTTTACAATGGCAGGGAAAACGTATTCGTCGAAAGGTATGTATGTTTTAAGCCGCTCTCCGGACAGAAGCTTACACTTGAGCACATTTGATTTGACCGTGTGATCAAATGGAAGAAGTCATGCCAAAACCCGTTTCGCTCTATGAAATAATGATAGCGCCTGTGTCACATACCCACGATTATAACGCTTCGTTTCGCTTGAATTTCTTATTGTTTTATATTCTAGAATCTTCCCCCTGCTTTGTGCATTATATTTCTATTTGTCCCAGACTTCAATATTTGAATACGGGAGGAAATGAAATTGTGTTTTTCAGAATTCGTATTCATCGAAGAATAACGAGCAATGCGTCGATTGTTAAAATCAGATGTTTGTCGCAGCCCTAGTTTACAGTTTGTTCTGTGTCTTTTCATCACAATGTCCCCGGCGGTGATGTGACGTCACGGGTTACCTCTCTCCACGCCGTCCCGCTCGCCAAAGTGATGAGGTTGGTCTGGTGAGGCGCGATCTGGTACATGCTCACGATCCTCGCCGACTTGTATTTGGCCTGCGTTCAAAAAGTCCCGCTCGTCAAAATTCTCTTTTCCATATTCGGCAATATCAATTCTTCCAAAACCTGCTCCGATGAAGGTTTTTTTTTCTTGATTTTAAATACATTTAGAAATCAAGTCCTGTTTATTTGTTTGTCCCTTAGTCGCAAGAAGTCTTAAGGGGCTACTCAGACCACAGACTACTATGACAGGATGCCCTGATCTAAAACCGACATGAGGGCAAGGGAAAACTCCAAAACCTCAACACGAGGGAAATCAAGAGACAGTATTATATAGCGCAGGGACAGCTGAGATGCCCACAAATCTGTTTTAAAAATGGCTCACCAGTGTAGGGTCATTGGAATTTTCTAGTCAAATGACTAGTTAATAACCAACCTGGTAACTCCATAGTGATGACATGATAAGTTGTTATTTTAGGAAATTAAATTCCAGGCATTCAAGTCAAGATTTTTGGGCAATTCATTAAATGAGTAGAATGAGAATTTATTTGTTTAATAAACAAACGTATTTCTTCATCTTTTTATTGATTTATTTGACAGGAAATGCAACACATTCAATTGCAATGGATGTGTTTGTATAAAGCCAATGAGCAAAAGAATGTGCCGTTTATTTAGCGTTGTAGCTGGCCCTACCTATTTATCTATTAAGCAAGCTATCTAGCTAGCTTTTTGTTTTTTGCATGCTAGCTAGTGAACATTGTAGCTTTTTAGCTAGTTCTTTCTTGCAAGCGATCTTGCTTTCTATCTATTTAGATGGCTTTTACCAGTGTAACTATCAAGCTACCGTTTTAGCTATTAAGCAAGCCATTTAGCTAAGTTGCTATTTGAGAAATTGATTTCAAACTGGGTGCCCTTTGCTCCAATTAGTAACAAAAGGTTGCTCTAAGCTCGAGAAAGGGCGGAGACCCCTGATATAGCGTATTTCCTGCACCTTAAAGCACACCGGTTTAAAAAGCGCATCCCCAACATACAGCCTTTGTCCATTTTTTTTAATGTGTAAGACGAATTGACTATAAAGGAACTAAAGCTACAGTAAAAGCCGCCACATTTAAGAACTGTTGTTTCGCATTTTATACACTTAAGGTGCAACGATGGATCCGTGGAAAAATTTTGCCGACCAAGATTGCGAAACATTGCTAGCATCGGGAATTGAACCCTGCTCGGGATAGTGAAAGCGCTGAAACGTAATCACTTGACCACTATGCTACAGATCACCTATGAAATTGTTGTATTGGTGGTCTGTTAAGCCCTTTCCGACAAAAGACTATACACTTGACCTGACATGCAAAGGCAAGGGAGGTTATCTTGCTAGCACACTATTTCTACTCACAGTACCAGAGACAAATGTCCCAAAAGATGGAAATAAACGCAAACGAGGGAAAACCACTCTTGAATGCATCTGATCATGAATGGGACTTTGCGTTTCTTTATATCTTTCAGAGCGACGTTTTGTTTTCTCTATTCTGTATGTCGTCTGTATTAGTAGTTAGGTTGCTGCGTGTTCACCGCCGCCGACCAGGTTTGATTCCTGTCTAATGTCATGTTTTGCAATTTTGGTCAGCGATGTTTTTCAAATGATCAATTCTTATACCTTGTACCGTGAAACAACGAACACGAATCAATACTGTATGTAATTCCAATTTTGACCACCGGTATTTTGTAGTATAGAAAGCTAAATTGCTGATTGGATCCACATTTTATTGAAAAAAGTGGACTTTTCAAATGGGCCCGAAGAGATTCATGAGTTTACATTATTTCTTAGGGGCAAAAGAAATCCGGACCGCCGCCAAGGGTGGATCTGGCTCCTAAACCCAAGCAGGAACTCGATAAGAAATTGGGAATTCCGCACCCACCTTCCGAAAGAAGTCGTCATGGACCCTCCGGCTAAGACGAATGACTTCAGCTTGTCCTTTCAGGAGCTGCTGGACTTGGCACGTCACTTCCGTGCACCAAGACCTGCTGCAGTTCTTGGAGAACAAAAACAAGTTTTGGGGACAACTCTCTCGAGCGAACCGCACGCCGGGTCATATGTCGCCTCACCAGGACGTCGTTCTCCGTCATGTCTTCTGGGTGGAGGGGTCGAACGTCCCCCTGACGGGTCTTCAGTTCTGCCAGGTCACTGGTGATGCTGCAGTTGACGACCGAGGCCTGAGAAGAAACCTCGCTTTGAGAAAGACGGCAAAAGACACGGACGGCCTTCATGACTGACGTTCTGTGAAGAGATGCCGGTGACCGCCATGAAGACTCGATCTCCTGCCGCCGCCGAGGGCAGGAGAAGCCTCAATTCCAGATCGCTCACCGGATAGCAACCCAGGTTCTGGACCTAGAAAGACCAAAATGTCTGAAGTCACTTTAGAAATGGAGACGTGAAACAAGTCCACGGTCTGGTTGAGGCTTTCACCTTAAAGTGTGTATAGAACTCTGGTCCGATGGCCTCGGACAAAGACCGCGTAGGGTGCACCTCGTATCGGTTTAAATTGGAGTCGCTGCGGGAGGAGAAAAAATCCCGTGAAGACGACCCAGTGGAAGGAGCTCGAGAAGAGGCCGCGCCCTCTTACCTGCTGAAAAACAGGTCTGGCTCATATTGGACAAAACTCTGCAGCTGGACGCTGTTGTCCCCTAAAGTTTGCGTCCGCTCGATACTGTCGCTGGCCACGGTCAACTTCATCTGGACCCGACTGTGCAGGGTGTTGCAGCTGAACTCGAACTCCAGCATGAAGTTGACCTTTGAAGAAGTTACAAGTTACGTAGGAGTTACGTTTGATGCCGTCGTCTTTGGGGATACCTTGGACTGGGAGCGAAAGACCGGGTAGCTGACGTTACACGTGTGGCTGTTGGAGCCCAGACCCGTGCATTCCATCTTGAAATTGCCGTCTTCCTGCGCGAAAAGCCAAGATGGACTCGAGCCAAAAAAAAAAAAACCTCGGTTCCGGGTCGTGCTGCCGTGCCTTACCCTGATACTGAGACTGGAGAAGTGCAAGTTGCGCGAATACTGCAGCGTCAGGCTGGTGTTATAGGCATTTTCCAGTCTGTTCTCCAATTGAACTTCCACCGACATCCGCCTACGAGGACTGCGAATCACATAAGGTTTGTGCCTGGGGACCAAACGGGAGAACTTTATGGAAGGAGGCTGACGGAAAAAACTTGTGTTTTGAGAATGTGTTTACACGAGCTACCTGGTCCCGAAGATGTCCATTTTGGCTTGAATGACCAAATCGGTGGTGCAGACGTCATCCTCCCCGCAGTCTTTGAAGAAGGGAATCTGCTCAGACCAGATCCATGGAAAGAACATTAGCTTCTCCCCAAGAAAAACAGGCACTGCAGGGGCGAGCCCCCTTTTGCTTACATATTTTTTGACGGATGTAGGCCAGCCCTCATCCAAGACCGGGCCGCTCTCCGTGTCGTTGATCTTGAAGCGCAGCGAGAAGCTGATCGGGCGGATGTAGTCGGCGGTGTCCTGCCAAAAACACTTGGGGATGAGGGCGGAAACGGGAAGCCACGTCCGACAAAGTCTCAATCCTCACGTAGACGTGGAAGGGAAGTTTGTAGCACAAAGTCTGTCCGATGTGAGCTCGAACCGCCATCTGGGTCGCCCGATGGGAGCTGTCGTCGAACAGGGCACGGGCAGAAAACTTTCGGTCGTCCAACATGGCGGCTACCCATAAGTCTGGTAGGGAGATAGCTCAATTTAGTCCTTAGACCTCTTTGACACAGGGGGATTGTTGCCTCTTTTCCAGCAATTAAAACTTTAAAAACTGCTGACCGAGAATACTTTCAGCACAAACCCGAAGTTCCATACACAAGTTTCAGGTTTGCGTCTTTCAGTTCTTAACAAATGATCTTATTATTATAATAATGGAAGCAACACGTCCCAAATTCAACCAACCGATCAGCTCGGATCAGCACAGCCCTCTTCTCATGAACGATGGTTTACCCCAGTGCACGTTAGACTCTGGTCCTCAACGGCCAAAGGTCCACAAGTTTTAGAGGTTTCCCGTGTTTAACACAGGTGAATCAGAAGATATAGAATGTTTGTGCAGAAAGAGGTGTGTTTAGAAAGGGAACCTCTAACAAATGCAGAGCAGAGCTCCAGCCCTTTTGGGATCCAGTTTGACATTGCCTACTAAAGGATTTTATACGATTGACTACAAAGTCCATGTATTCAGTTCAATACAATAAACATATTGACTGCCTGTGCTTTAATTCAATGTACAATAAAAGGTCAGGCTGTGTGGAATGCATCAGACGTATTTCTGATAACAGAATTTCTGTGAGTGCTGACGCAGAAGGCCAGACGCAGAAGGTCAGACGTCGGGGCGCCGCCGGTATGCGAATAGTGTGGATCCCAGCCGACACGCCCTCGTGCGGGGAGAAGACCGATAAGAGAAAACTAAAGATAGCAGATGAAACATAGCCAATAGGATGTCTTTGCTTTCTTTGTGAAACATATAAATAAACTTGGATGAGGGCCGTCTCTGATTGGGTACACTTAGGTCTGCTATTAGGAATAATAAACATCCGCCCGTGTGTGGTCCTCCTGGTCATTTCTCTCTCAAAAAACGAGCGCGCATCATTTTTGGATGAATGTGGGTTGTGTTTGGTTAACGGAGTCAGATAACTCATTCCAATAATTTGGTAAACGCTACATTTGGATAGAAACTTCCCAACATTACCCTACTACCTAAGGAACTGATTTTTGGGGGCCTGGTACGAGCATAAACTCCAACGTTCCTGGATGGGAAGAGGGCTAATGATCCAAAGTGTCGGAGTGACATACCGAAGCCTTGGGCGTGGGGTCCGGGGGAGCGCGATTCCGCCGTGAAACAGGCGGTGGCGTCCAGACAGGCGGACTCCCGGCCGCCCCGCTGGCAGGTTTTTTGGATGACGTTGATGGAGTGCGGCTGGAAGGACAGACTAACGTTGATCTGCACGATGCTTCGAGATCTGGAGAAAAACAAATTTGGCCTAAGATCGGATCAAAATCGTGGATTGTTGTCGGTCTGATAGCTTTCAGAGGCTGCAAAAGCGACCTCACTTTATCTTTAAAGACATTTTTTTCAGTTGGAGCGTCTAGAGCAGAGGTGGGCAACCCGCTCCTGGAGGGACGCATGGCCTGCAAGTTTTGGGAGGTTTCTTTTTTTGTTAGCAAGCCGGCAGTAGCTTGTAACAATCCAGGTCAGGGGTCCGAAACTCCATTTACTCCGGCGCTGGAACCTGGGTCTGCGTGAAGTCAGGCCGTATCAGGTTTTCAAAGGCAGAAACTTGCCGAAAGGTACCTATCAAATGCATCCAATGTTGTTTGAGCTTCAGTTCAACAGCAAGTCATTGAATCAGATCATTTGTTGAAACTTCTAGTTTAACCAGGAAGTAGCTGCCTAAATAGTTAGTACAGATGAAGCATCAATTTCAAACTCGCACTTGCCGCTCTAACATTAAGCTTTCACATTATGTCGGCGACATCGAACTATAGTCTTGAGTGCGGCAAATGGCTCGGGGGGTTGTGAGTTTGAGACTCCTGACCTAGGTTATTGAAATCCCCAGAGTAAAAGAAAAGAAACCTCCGAAAAAAATGCAGGACACGCGGCCCCCGAAGACCTGGTGTTCCCACCTCTGTTCCAGAACAAGCTGAATCCAATCCTTAAAAACAAAGCGTCTTTCTGGCTCCTCTTAGCAAGCTCACCTGAGCAACACGGCGCTGCCGTGACCCCCCACCGCCAGGTCAATAAGTCCGTCCCCATCCAAGTCTAACCTCGCGCTGACACTGCGGCCAAAGTACCGCAAGGACGGGGACAGTGCCATCCCCGAAATCCGCTGCCAACGAAAAAGATAGCGGCCACTGAATCTTGGCCTCAATTCACAAATTCGTAAGCGATGCGGACTGCAAGTACCTGCTTGTAACTGTGGATGATGTAAATATTTTGGCCGTGGTACACGTACACGGCGCCGCGGTGGTCGTCCTCCAAGGGTGCGCCCACTAGCAGGTCGGCGAAACCGTCGTGGTTTAGGTCCTGAGCGGCGGCCATGGCGTAGCCAAACCTGGCGTCCTGGGACTTTTCTTCGGACGTCAGCGTACCGTTTGAGACAAAAACCTCCTCCTGTAGCACATGCATGATCATCCAGCAGGAGCAGTACATTAGGGTCTGCTTGTTTGAGGAGCCATCAAAAATCCAGGGTTGTCATCCAGACCCTTGCGATCTGGCTACGTGTAGTTTCTCACCCCACTGAGCGTGTAGATGTAGACTCTCCCGGCTTCCTTGTTCCCAGAGCCCAAGAACATGGGAGCCGCCACAAGGAGGACATCCGTGATACCGTCCTGGTCCACGTCCATCCCGCACAGCTCGCTGCCGTAGTAAGACCCGATCTAGAGAGGCGTACTTTTAGCTTCCTGGCAGCAGAGGGTGCTGTTGTCTCTGGTTTTGCACCTGTTCTCCGTTGAGGGCCTGCACGATGTTGACGTCGCCGTCGTCACTCAGCTCAAACAAGACAACTTTGCCTTTGTGCTTGAAACGAGGCGCTCCGGCCACGTACAGTCGCCGCCAGTCCCCGACCAGCACCGAGGACACCGTGTAGCCTGCCGGGATTCAAAGCGCAGATGCCATCCCCGCAGTTTCTCCTACGGACATACTCGAGGACTCGACCCTACCGAGATAAGCGGCGTGGTTTTTCAGCTCCAAAGGGAACTCGCTCTCGAAGGCCTCCCTGGTGGGGACGATCCTCCCCCCCCTGCCTTCCTTCAGGACACCGCCGTCCCAGTCGTAGGCGCCCACCATCCCGAACAAGATCCCGTCCTGAAGGTTGCAGGAGAAGGTTAGGACCGCGATTGTTTTTGTGCCTGCAGAACGAGATAAACTCACATCCAAGGCGTGCGCGGAGAAGCCGATCTGCGACATCTCCATGTGGAAGGAGCTCTGGTTCCCCAGCGTGCCTGAAGGAAACCAAGAAGAGGAGTCGGGTCGGCGTTCGATGGCCTCTTCGACAATTACACTTCACGGGTGATTTGCTGTTTTCACTTTGCTTAGTTTTCCCGACGGTTCTTTTTATCAGTTCTTTTCATTCCAACTTTGGAAGGCTCTCAAGAAAATGGTGTTTGCTTTCTGAGGATCTTATGTCACTGTTTTATTGGCAGCCTTCAGAGGTTTGATACGCAAAATACTCAAACAAGGAGATACTTGAGTCTTTTTGCTACTTCAAAACCTTTTGACAAAAGCCAAAAGGTATTTCAGTAGTTGAGGATTGAGTTAGAACGTCATCTTATGTCCTAAAATATGGGCACCTTTGCCTATTCAAACAAAATGTACATCTAGTGTATTTGCTAGATTTTGTCTTGCATCACTTTTCATCTCTTTTTTGTTTCCAACTTTGGAAGTTATATGAAAATCCCATGTTTACCTTCTGAGATCTGATGTGACTGTTTTACTGGCAGCGTTTCGAGGTTCGGTTCCTAAATGCTCAAACAAAGAGACACGAGAGTCTGTTTACTACGTTAAAGAAGACATCAAATTCTCAAAACCTTTTGACAAAAGTGAGCTTCAATTTCGGTATTTTAGCATTTGGATAGAACGTCTTCTCATGTCCTAAAATGGAGGCATCTTTGCCTGGCAAAACCGAAGTTACAGCTCCTTTCAAAATGTTGTAGTATTTCTGTCATAATATTTCTATAGTCTTTCTCTTGTAATGTATCTTTGGTTGTATTTCTGTATTATAGTATTACTGGAGTGGTATTTTGTACTTTTTCTGTATTTTTTCAATATTTCAATGAGAGTGTAATTGTTGTATTTCTGTTGTAAAATTTCTGTAGTAGTATTCATGACCCTGGCGCTTGAGGGATCTGCAAGGTGTGAGTATTACTGTAGTGGTAGTTTGTAGGATTTATTGTACAGTTTTTTCTGTTCAGAAGTAAAGCAAAATAATATAATAAGTCCCTGTTTTTAAGCACTAGATTTGATATTTAGTTTTGCAGTCATTTTTTGTCAGTAGTATTGTATTTACTGTCATTCGGTTTGGCGGGCCGGACGATAAAGCCTGAGGGGCGGCACGTGGCCCGCGGGCGTCAGTTTTCCCACCCTGGCCCCGGAGGCTCCTGTCGGGCTCACCTTCCAGCGAGAAGATGCGGTCCCCCAAAGCGTCCACGATGTCGTTGAGGGCGGCCTCGTCGGTCACGTTGAAGAAGTATTTTTCGTCCGGGTCGCTGGCGATGTACTTGATCTCGTTGATGAAGGTGTCGGGGTCCTGCTGCCTTCGGTGGTAGTGGCCCAACACCTGTCGAGAGTCCCGCCGCTTTTGAGGAAAGCGCTTCTAAATCCCTCCGCCTTGCCGAGCCCCCTAACCAGGCCCCATATATTGCTTACTCCAGCTACTAATTCTTTGTTTACCGTTTCGCTGCTTGTGAACAGGAAGATCTCCACGACATAGAACACGAAACCACTAACTCCCGTTTCAAATGTCGTCCCGACGAAACATGTCATTAGGACGCGGACGGCCGCAGTCTACACCAGTAAGAGAAAAACCGGGCGGCGCTAATTGGCGCGCCGACCGCAGAAGTCCTTTGCAATCCTGACAAAGGGTGGCCCCCGCCCAACGGGCGGAGTCGCCATTGAGATATTTTGGGCTCCTGACCCGCTTACTCTATTCAATTTGACAGCGACCCGAGAGTTGGTTCGGTAGTCTTGCTATTTCGGGGGCTGTGATTAGTGGGGGGCGTGCGGGACCTCGGAGGAATGTCAGGGTGCGTCATCCCCATCTGGCTTTTTGTGGCTTTTTGTTCATTGACGTTTTTGCAGATACCAGTACTCTCTTCGTGGTGACTGACATTCCGCATGAGGCAAACATGAAAATGGAACCATGAAAGAAGATAAACAAAGAGAGAGGAAGAAAAAGCATAAGAGAGAAAAGATAAGGGGGAAAGAAAAACAGATAAACGTTTTTGCAAATACCAGTGGTCACTACACGGTGACCAAAATTCCAAAGAAGTGAAAAACGAAAACAGAACCCTCTGGGTCTTTGAGGGCAAAATGGAGCGGGCAGACCATGTACCGGTCTGAGGTAGTGAAGAAGGAGCTGAAGTGGAAGGCAAAGCTCACCCTTCACCAGTCCATCTTAGTCCCTGCCCCCAACTATGATCACCGACGGGTCCCAATGATCAAAGATCCCAGATACATGCGTCTAGATGGGTTTTGTTTCCGGGTTTCCGGGTTGGAAGCTCGGCCATTCGGTAGAAACTTCATGGAGAGACGGCTAAGGTGGCAACAAGGATGTGTTCAACGCTTAGGTGTTAAAAATGATTGCGGCGTTGTTTGAACTTATTGATGGATTTAGTGGGAAACCTTGCGCTATTGCAGAGGTGGGCAACCCGATCCTGGAGGGTGGCATGTGCTGCATGTTCTTGAAGGTTTTTCTTCTTTTATTTAGGTGACTCAAATCATTGGCAACCGAGTAAACAGAATCTATTTCTTTTCTTTCTTAAAGCTATCCTGGAAATTTGGCGATTCGAGTGTCAAGGTAACCAGACCAGGAACCCGACAAGGACCTGATTCTTAAGGTGGCAGTAAGAACTGGTCTTGAACGTGGACTGCTGAACTTTGAGAAACCGGCGATTACGTAGATTTTGGATTCCCCGAACTGGAGAACATCGAATGTACGCAGGACACCCAAGGGCTGGGTCGCCCACCTGTGGGCTAAATGCTAAAGGTGTTTATTTTGTATCGGCATTGGTAAGGTTAGCACTACTCAGGTTACTAGTTTTCTCAAGGAAAACATAAAAAAAGGGTTTTCTCACAGCAATGGCGTATCTGGTGATGTTCCTGCTCTCGCACTCTAGAAGAGCGTCGGGGAGTTCCTCGCCGTCGTGCGATTCGCCATCGGTCACCACGATCATCACCTTGGTAGCGCCTTCCCTGGCTCCTCGCTCTGCACTGAAGGCCTCCGTGCTGCCGAAAACGAACAAGAATGGAGACTCGATACGGAGGATCGAGAAGGCGTGATGCTCCATCGTGTCTCAGAACAACAACGGGATTCCCGTTCGTGGGAACAAAGTAGGGGGCGCTCTTTTGCTCAAGGGCAGCAAATCGGCCCGGCAATAACCACTCCGTCTTGGGAAAAGCTTCACCGCTTCACTTTGTGTTTTTTTTTTTTTTTCGAAAGCTGTACTTAAACCTTCCCCCATTGGATTCTTGCCCAAATGTGGTCTCTTTTAGACACCATTTATTCCCAAACAAGACAAGAGACTATGTCTTTTCAAAAAGTTTGGCTTTTTTAAAAATCCAGACCTGGTCCTTCCTGGTTTTGATTTTGACCTAAATCTGGTCTGTATCGGACACAATTGAGTCCCAAAAAAGATGTCTGTAATAAGAGGGTGTTGCCCATTCGACATCGTCTAAGGACTGTCCTTGTTTTTCTTAATGTTGGCCAAATTCTGCCCCCACATGGACGTCTTTTCAACGTCTTGTCAAATAAAAACGTCTCTTGGGCAGAACTTTAGCATCTTTTCACAGTTTTTGCTTTCTTTTTGAAGACACTCTTTTCCTGCATTAAAATTTGACCTATTTCTGGTCCTCCAAAAAAAGGTCTGCAATATGGTCGCGTTGCCCATCTGACATAGTCCAAGAATAGTCCTCGTTTGGATTAAATTGTCTAAATTCCGCACCCCCTCTCATCAAGCAAAAAATCTGTATTTTGAATGGTATCTTTTGAAGCATTTTTGGCCTTCTTATTGAAGACACACTTTGACCTTCCTAAAACAGATACAGTAGTTATCTAAATTTCATTTGCTCTGTTTTAGACACAATTTTGTCCCAAAAAAGACTTCTTTTAGAATCCTTTTTTTTTTACCCAATAAAGATGATTTTTGAAGGGAACTTGTACATATTTTTAAAAAGTTCTGCTTCTCTTTGAAGCCTGAAGCGCCGGGTTCATCAAGTGGTGCTGCCCAACTGACATAGTCCTTGTTCAAATTCTGCCCCCAAACGGACTTCTTTTCAATGTTTTTAAAGGATAGTTTTCAACCCAATAAACAGATCTTTTTTAAACAAACGAGCAATTCGGACGTCCGACGGACCGTTGAAAATGCTTCACGATGGATTGAAATGGTCAGCATTTGTATAGCGCTTTTCAAGTCAATGAAGACCTCCCATAGCGCTTTACAACGTACTTCACACTTTTCCATTTTATACACTAACTGACCGTTAGCAGCGTCAGCCATGCAAGGCAACGACCTGCTATCGGGGGCATGAGGGATTCAGTGTCTTGCCCAAGGACACTTCCACATATAACAAGGAGGGGCTGGGAGTCGAACCTGCCATCTGGCGATCCCAAGACGAACCCTTTACCTCCTGAGCCGATGCCGACCCCGGAACGAACGGCCGTCGCCGTCATTGACGGGAAGTGCGGGGCCCTTCAGCCGACCGCACCTTTGAGTCATTCTCAACGCGAATAACCTCTGGCGGGAAAGCGGTCGGCTCGCCTGGGTGCGGTCCGGGGCATCTGTGCATTCCTGGCCAATGGTGGTGAAAAGGAAGCTCCACCAAAGTGAGTGTCCAGGAGCCCCGCCCTGTTTTTGTCTTTGGTCCGCGTTTGCTGCCAAATTACGCTCAAACTATAAAAGAGTGAAAACGGCCTGGCTCTAAAGCAGTGCTTCTCAAAAGGTCTGACTTGAAGGAGCCCCCAACCTGCCACCAAAATCAGGAATGGGCCGACATAGGCATCTCTCTGAAAAACAAGCCCACCGGTCGACTAAAAAGATGTATTCAGAGTTATTACAAGACTTGACCACGGACAGTATGTAAACACGCCGATCCCGGAGAGGAAACGAACAAAGTACGAAGACCTGGCAGCTCAGTGCAGAGAGGCGGGCTGGAAAACTACAGTATACCCAGTGGAGGTGGGGTGCAGGGGTTTTTTGGCCTCCTCAGCCTCCCGCCTCCTCAGAGACCTTGCACGGGAGCTGGCAACCGGAGAGCAACTAAAGAGCTGTCAGAAGAGACAGAAAAGGGCAGCTTCTGGCTGTGGCTGCGGAGGAATGACAGGAACTGGGGGCCTTCAAGCAACACCTAGGGTGTCACCGGGAGATGTCCTGGGGTGAAAGGAGCCAAACATCAACGACCGGTGGTCCCCAGCTGATGAGCCCGAGTGTTCAGGGCACAGGAGGCGGGTCAGGCAGAAATGCCCAGCAGGAAGACCACCATCCTGTATTTCCATGCGTTGATACCTTATGCCATCTGTGCCGGATGTGGTGCACATAATATTCCACTTCTCAAACATATTCAATAAGAGGATTGTGCATTTGAAAGCGGAGATAGTAGAATACATTCCCCTGTTTTTGACCAGCAAAACAACTCAAAGTTCCGTGTCTACTCGCATATGAGCTTTTACATCGCACATACAAGTGACTCCCTAAAACTAAAAATAACCACGTGCTAAGAAAAGTTTATACCCAAAATATTAGTAAAGCACGTACCTAAAACGCAACGGCTTGACTGTGTAGAAAATAAAGATGGATATTGTTTGGTTGGCTAACTGCTAAGGTCGTAGCGGGCATCATTCTGTGGTGTGTCTTGGGTAAGTACAACCTGCTGGCGCACATACTGAGAAGAAGAAGTATTGAAGTATAGCATTTTATACCGTTTTCTGTACCTTCACGTACGTATTTAGCAATCATTTCCTTCTCTGACACCGTTTTCCACTTTTCCTTCAAGCTTATCACGAACTTCCTTTACCGACAGTAAAAGGAAATAAAACAAACAAAATCCCAATAATGAGATGTGTTCCCTCTCAAACGCAATCGAGACCGTGCCGACGGACTGGACGGTAACAAGAAATCGAGCAGGGCTTTGTCACCATCTACTGTTTTTTGTCCTCCTCTTGGCACTTTTTGGGCAGGTCAAAGTGTCAGGACCCACCGATGACAGGTCCGAGACCCACTTTGGAGTCCGGACCTGCTGCTTGTGAAACACTGCCCTTAAGAAAAGTAATCATTGATAGGGTATTCTGTTCTTTTTAAATTATAAATTTCAAAATACAAAAAATGAAAAATATTTGAATGTGCAGTATCCGTTTTGTAACTGGCATGAGATGGTCAGTTCATTTTTAAAAACCGAAACAGATCTTTTGATTTGTCTGGTGGAATTTTTCCCAGTAGATGCTTTTGTGGTTGCCTATTTTGGCCCATTCCTTGTCATCACAACCTCGTAAGAACATATTAATAACATGGTAACAATATAGTAAAACAATCGCAGTTGTTGGTTTCTGTCTCTCTTATTGGTTATGAAAAAAGTACTTAAACACATTATATATATATATATATATATATATATATATATATATATGGGTGTGTATTTCAGAATATGTGGATGTATGTTTACATGTATATGAAGGTTTTATCTATCTATCTATCTATCTATCTATCTTCTGAGAGGGGTGACCGACAGCAAGACAAACACAAAAACAAAGAATATAAAAAAGGGAAAAAAATAGCACAAAAAAAACACACACACACACACAAAAAATTTGGGGGGAACATGGCCAATCCCAATGCCCAAACAAGTTAAGCACCTCGGCACCCAAGTCGGTCATGCTTTGGTCCCTCCGGATGAAACGGGACACTCAGGTCTTAAGGACACAACACGCTCTTCTGTTCAACAGCAGGGCCCGACAGCTTTCGCTGGTTTACCCCTGCCGCATCATACAGGTGCCCTGCCCATCCCTTAGAACGCGCCCAAACATCCCACTATCCTTTCACAACACCTCTCCACTTATTCCTATCACCAACAATTTTTTATATTTAGTATATAAAATATATATAATGTGTGTATGTGTATATTTAATTTTGTGTATGTGAATATATATGCATATATATTCATCCATGTGAAAGAATACATATGGGATTGTATACTTTGAAATGCATGTCGGTGTATATATATATGGACATATATTTATGTTTTTGCAAAGGGGTGAGAGCTCATAAGCTATGCTTCTTCTCCTTCCTCAATTTTCTATTCCTTGTTTCCGTTTGGACATGTTTTCGTTTCCCCAAATGTTTTGACAACGATCTGGAAGCCTCACACCGCTTGCGATGCATTTTCTGAATGGATCAATAACGACAACAACTTGCAAAGTAGCACGTACAAGAACGCACACGCCTGCACGCACACACACGTGTGAGGAGTGCGGAGGAGGCACTGGAATCATTTTTCGGCTCCTTTCCAGCCACCGGCTGCTCTAAATTTAAATTTGCGGTCGCCCGCTCTCCCTTGGCTCCCCGTCTGCTAAATGACATAGGACGGAAGGAAAAACAAAAGCGGGGCCGCGAAAGGGAAAAAAAAACGGTGCCATCATCGCAGAAATCGTGGAGGCCGAACACGCTAACCGCTACGTGGCTATGCTGAAAATCTTCTCAACTCGAACGAATGTTTTTTTTCCCGACATTAGCGAAAACGGGATCCGACCGAAAAGGGGAGGATCCGGAGACGAAGGCGTCGGATGGCGTCGTGCATCGACAAATCCCGCCAGAGTTTTTTTTTTTTTACTTGACTTTGCTTTGCGTTGCGTTCAAAGGTTTTTGGAAACGCGAAGCTAGCGTGTCAGCCGCATTTTTGGCTGCGTGTTAGCACGAGCGTAAAAGGACCCTCCTGAGACTTTATTTTATGAATTCACTCTGCGTTCTGTTCAAACCTCTTTCCCAAGTATGGCAAATTGTGAAATTCGTCGCTAAGCGCTTTAGCATGTCGACGGCATATTTGGCGACGCGATAGCAGCAGGATGAAAGAACCCTCGAGAGACTTTATTTTATGAATTCACTCTGCATGGTATTCAAATGTCTTTCCGGAGTACGTGAAATCCTAAAAGTCGTCGCTAAGTGCTAGCATATCGATAGCATTTTCGGTTGCATGTTAGCATAAGGCTAAAAGGACCCTCGGGGAAAAAAATGTTTTGTCCTTCACTCGGCGTCGCGTTCAAATGTCTTTCCAAAGTGTGGGAAACTTTAAAGGACGTTGCTCTGTGCTATAGCATGTTACCGTCATTTTCGGCTACACGTTAGCACGAGGCTAACCCCGGGCAGCTTTTTTTCCCATCCTTAATTCACTTTGTGTTGCGTTCAAATGTCTTTCCAAAGAGTGCGCAATCTTAAAGCGGTCGCAAAATGCTAGCATGTTCCGGCTCCATGCTGGCAAGAGGCTAAAACGAGCCTCATGAGCAATGCCAACCGGTGTCGATTGTTGTTTGACTAATTACGGATCTGGTTTTTTGGTCCCCAAAAAGACATCTTTTCAACCTTACGAAGTCTTTTTCAACACGTTTTTGCTTTCTTTTCAATGTGGCAGTCCATCCTTCTACCTTCTGAGATCCGATTCAGAACTACAACGGGTCTGTTTTTCTCGATATATCTGTGGGTTTGTCACTTTGTGCCTCTGGCCACCCGAGAAAAGACGGAAGGATTTCAGAAATGAGCGCCGTCTTTCACAGGCAGTCGTTTAGGTTACCCTAGATGTGAAAAATGCGCAAAAAGAATTTGGTTTGGATGACCTGGCATTTTTTTTCCCAGAAATCAGCGCCAACTTTTGTAGGTCGGGTAGGTTACCTCAGATGTGAAAAATGTCCCCAAAAAGCTGACCTGGCACTTTTGGTTTTGATAATTCAGTATGTTTTTCCTTAAAGACATTCTACTCTCCCAGGACAGAAAAAAACATTGAATATCAAAAACATTTTTATAGGCAGTCAGGTAGGGCAACTTAATGTCAGAAATGCCCCCGAAAAGCTGATCTGGTACTTTTGGTGTTGCTGACTCAGCATTTTTCCCAAAAAGCCATTCAACTCTTCTGGGTTAGAATGACAATAAATATCACCACCATCTTTTACAGGCAATTGGGTAGATTAACCTAGATTTGAAAAATGCCCCCTAAAAAGCTGACTCGGCACTTTAGGTTTTGCTGATGAAGCATTTTCCCCCAGGAAGACATTCTACTCTCTCAGGACAGAACTAACATGGCCAGCATCACAATATTTGACAAGCATTTAAGTAGGTCACTTAAGACGTGAAAATGCCGTGCAAAAATATGAAACTGCACCTATGGTTTTTTTGCTGTTTCGACAGTTCTTCCAGAAAGAGATTCCTCTCTTCCAGTACAGGACAAGATTCAATTGCAACACGATGTCTTGCAGACAGTTGGAAGGGTTGACCCATATAGGAAAGATGCTCCCCAAAAAGCCGACTTTGCACTTTTGGTTTTGCTTTCTCAGAATTGATTTTTAGAAAAACATTCCACTTTACCAGGCCAGAAGGACATTGAATAATAGCTTTACGGGGTGTCAGGTAGTCTACCGCAGATGTGAAAAATACCAAAACAGCGGACTAAGCATTTTTGGTTCTACTGACTGAGCAGCTTTCCCAGAAAGACATTCTATTCTCTCAGGCCACACCTTGGCCAGGATCACAATCTTTCACAAACAATCCGGAAGGTCAAAAAATGACAAGACAAAAAGAAACAAAGAAGCAGAAAAACAAAACGTTGACTCGGAATGTTTAGTTTTGCCGACTCGCATTTTCCCAAGAAATTCAACTCTCCCAGACCAGACAGACATCGAATATCAACACCTTCTTTCACAGACAGTCTGGTAGGTTACCTCCGATATGAAAACTACCCCAAAAAGATGGCGGCATTTTTGGGTTTTGCTGTCTCTGCAGCCTTCTCAGAAAGACATTCCACTTTTCTAGGCGTGGAACGACATACCGTAGATGCTCTAATGTCGCACAGCCATTTTAGGGACAAAGTTGGCACCAAACTATATCATTTATGAGTGGTACTTTTTTTACTGTTATAGATATTGCGACCGTTTTCGTTTGGCGGGCCGGTTGGAAAAGCCTAGGGGGCCGCGTGTGACCCTCGGGCCGTCGTTTGCCCACCTCCGGTTCGGGAGCGCCGCGCACGTTGCCGAAAGACGAACGCGTTTTCTTGTTTTTTCCAGTCTTATCCGGAGGTGCCAGGGGCCCCGTTTCGGGCGGGACGGGAAAAGGGGAACGGACGTCGGGCAAGGTCGGAGGAAACCCAGGCGGACGTCACGGACCGGAGGAGTCACTTTGGTAGAGCGGTGGTGGGCAAACGAAGGCCCGAGGGCCACATTCGGCCCGCTCTTTTTCACCTTTCAACGAAAATGGTCACATTACACATCATGCGAAATAAAGTACTACTCTTAAAAAATGCTTTTTTTAGTGACAACTTTGTACCTGTTATCCCTTTGTGCGTTGACAACAAAAGTACTACCAAATGAGTCCAGACCAAAATATCAAATTTAGTACTTAAAACTGCAAGCTGATGTATTATTTTGCTTTCATTCTGAAAAAAAAAAAGTTGAAATATTACAAAAAACACTATCGCAGTTATATTATGATACAAGAATAGGACTACAGAAATACGAATACAAAATACTCCAATGGAAACACAACAAAAATGCGATGACATTAAAACTATAATACAAAAATATTACTAGAGAAATATCACAACAAAATTACTCCAAAAATACAACTAGAGTAATATTACAAAAATACTACAGATTTACGACAAAACTCCAATGGAAATACTCTCGCATAAATACTACAAAAATAAAACGACAGTAATATTACTAAAATACTACTATTGAAATACTTCTAGGGCAATACTACAAAAATAAAACTAAAGTAATACTATAATACAAAAATACTACAACAGAAAAGTCAGTAAAAATACGACACAAAAATAAAAATCGACTCCAGTCATCTTACTAAAATACTACAGATATACTACAGAAATTCTACTATAGCAATACTACAAATATACGACATATATACTACAAATATACTTCAGCAATAATTCAAAAATAACACTTCAGCAATACAATATTCCAAAGATACTACTACAAAAATATATCTACAAAAAATGATGACAGAAATACTTCGAAAATACGACTCCAGAAAGATCACGACAGAGAAACTACAACTACGCGACGACAAGATTACTCCAAAAATACCACAGATAAACTGAAATTCTACAGCAATAACATTAGAGTATAATAGGTTGGCTGGGAGAGGGACGGGGGCCACCGGGCTGTACTCGCCCAAGACACAGGAAACGGTGGCACGACCACTCGTGGGATACAAGCAACCAATAATACAGAAATAGGACAACAATACAATCACAGTAATAGAAAAATCCAAATATGAAATGTGTTTTTGGGATTAGGGCCCTCAGATATCATTTTGCAAAGCGATGGTATGAAACTAACACCGACAACAACCAGACTCTTGGACTCTTTTCAAACTCCCGCCTTCCTAAAAACACTCGTCAGATCGTGTGCGAACCTATGCTCCCGGCTAGGCAAGCTTTTGTGACTCTCCGACACGATCCTGCCCTGTTTCCTGCCCGATACCTGTTGCCGACCTCTTTTCTGGACCTGTTTCTGCCCTTGCTCCTCCGTCCCGGCCATCGACCCGTTTTCCCGCTCCCTACGATGACCCACGCTCGACACGAGAGTGCCACTTCCGCGTTCCTGTCATCTGCTACCCGTGACCGACGATCATCTGATGGTGGATGCAAGTCCTGTTCTCTTTCTAAACAAAACTGATTAAAACGAACGCAATCGGGTCCCGTCTCCGTGACAAAAGCTCGTCTTTGAGAGCGTCCTCATTCCACACGAGTTCTTGAAGAAGCAGAGAAAAACGATCCGCTGTTCCTTTCTCTTTTCGAAATCCAAAATGGCTTCCCTGCCTCCTAATAACCACGCGTTTGCCCGGACAGATAAACTGAAATTCAGAATACAGTTTTTGAAATTTGTATTTTTCCCTTTGCTTTAAAACCGGTGTTTCTTAACTGGCGGGTCGATATGGCAAAATCATCCAAAGAAAATGGAAAAAATAGAGAGTCAATTGCACTCCCTAACAGGAATGGGGACAACCGGCGTTTGATTGTTTCTAACTGTTTGGTCCCTGACCACGTTCGGGAGGGCCCGCGTCTCAATTTATTGTGATTATGTTGGTTTTATTTCCCTTTCTGTCCAAGAAAGTTAGCAATGAAGGGGAGGAAAAGTGGAACAGAACGATCCAGTCGAAGAAAGAAACGATGTCTGCCATTAAAACGCTGCCAGAAGGTTTGTAAGTGGTTTAAAACTGTTGGATTTTGACTTTTTTACCAGTATATTAGTAAGTATAACTACACAATTTGATATTTATCGATGGTTAGGTACACGCTGTGTTCCTATTGTGAGCAGTTTTAGGGGTTGGCTTATATGCCAGTATACGCGGTACTTAGACCTGACACGTAGTTGTTAGCGTGTAGCCGTTAGCATGTTGTCGTTTGGTCATCGGCACGATGAGTCGTCCGTATCTACCCGTTAGCATTTACCCGTTAGCATCTATCCGTTAGCCTCTAGGCTTACCAGGCCATGTGGACGGCGTAGGCGCTCCGCGTCTCGCGACCTTCCTGCCGGCTGATGTTCTTGGCGGCTTCTACCACTTCTGCCGTGCTCTGGTAGTCCTTCAGGGACCACTCGTGGACCGCCACCTCGCCGTATTGCAGGACGCCCACCTGCCAAAAAAAACCAACAAGTTTACCCTCGGATCCCATCCGTTGCTAACAGCGACTAGCGTTAGCGACCGGACGAGGCCGAGTGGCACTGAAGCGATGGAACAAACAAGCACGGTTCTTATTTCGTTTTTGGCTCAATGAAAAATTCCTTTGTTCGGCCTCAAAAGTCAAACGAGGAAACCACATCTGTTAGCGTAGCATCGCCATTGCAATCGGAATATTCCTATACGCTGAAGGATTTTATACATTTGGACTACAAGGGATTTTATACGATTGAATACAAGTTACATTTATTGAGCGCAATGAAGAATTTCACCGAGTGGGCTTCGCTGTTTCAAATGCGGAATGATTTGGCTCGGGAATTTCCATAACAGGACTTGGGGGGACGGCAGGCAATGTTTGGAGAACAACGCCCTGATGACATAGATACGCTCGGTGTTTTTTTTTTAGTTTTTCCAGACATCGAGGCGAGATGGTAGAGCCCACGTGGGGGCTTTCCTTTTCCATGGGAGGAGCCGGCACACCAGCTCGCGGAAAAAACCGTGGGCCGAGGAGAGAAGCGGAAGATCGAGAGAGGAGATCGAGAGAGGAGGCTTGACAGAGACTCGAGCGACACTAATACGGCTATTTCGGCCATATTCGATGGAGTTCATTTAGTTGAATTATTTAAGAATTGAAATCTGCCCCCGTGTGGAAATGCCGGTCTCTTGTTCGTTTTACCATCAAGAAACGAGCGTGCATTGTTAAGTGAATGTAGGTTGTGTTTGTTTTATGGAGTCAAATAACTCATTCCAACAATTTGATCGACGCTACATTTTAATATCTAATTCCTAACAACGCGGTTATCAATTCGTCTCGAGGTATGTCATTCGTTGGGATCGCTCCCCGAGATCCATTATTCCCTTTACGACGGCCCGCACGGAAGCGTCGTCCCCTCGCGTGTACAGTTTTTCCGATCGACTCGGACCTTTGCCTTTTAGCGCTCGATAGCATCGAGCTATTTCCCCGACCCCCCGAGCGCGAACCCTCGTCTTTTGAAATTTCCCAAAAAGAAAGCGCTACGTTATCGTAGCGCCGGTAGTACCTCCAAAAAGCCCCCGGAGCGTCGTCGTCCGAAATATCCGGTACGCGAGTGGTAATAAAGAAAACCGCGAGACCCCCACCCTTCTAAAGCAAACAGCGCGTTGCAGGAATTTTGGAGTGGAACGGGAAACCGAAAGGAAATTCCTTTTGGCCCCGCGTTGCCTGTTTCTCTTGTACCCCGAGCCAAGAACCCAAAACCCGAGACCGCCCCCCCTGTCCCCTTCCCTCCCCGGCGGTTGGCCTCCCGATGCCCCCGCGGGAAACCGTTCCGCCGCGAGGATAGCTTCGACTCTCGTGGATTCTTCCGAGCGTTAGCGTTGAGATACGGTAGCCTGAAGAAGTTGTTGTCCCCTTGCCGCTTTCCCTCTTTTTTTGCAGAGACAACCCAAAGAAATACAAAGTGCTTTTCACTCCTTCCCTTTTTCTCGATTTTTTTCCCTTCTTTTCCCATTTTCTTGACATTTTTGGATCGTTTTCTTCTCCTCTCTTACCTGCATCTGGTCGGGGCTGATGTGGAACTTGCTGAGAATGTTGCTGAGGAAGCTCTGCACCTCGTACCAGGGGTAGATGCTGTTGGAGCCGTCCAGGACGATCACGATGTCCATGTAGGTGGTGCAGCCTGAGAGCGGAGACAATCAGGGTTGGGGGGGGGTCTTCCGGATCTCCCTGGCCCCGGGCGGGGGTCTTACGTTTGGCGGTGGGGGCCAGCGTCTCCCGGGTCCCCAGGTCCTCCCCGAGCCGGGCGCAGATGCCGGTGCTGAAACTGGACGTGCCGCACTCCTGAGACCACAGCGGCGCGCAGGCCTGAAACCGGCAGACGGGAACGGAATCCGGGAAGGGCGGGACACATCGGAATGGACAAATTCAAGCACTTTCAAGGACAATTTCTCCGGTACCTATCGCCGATCAAAAGAACCTTTTTTGGGGTCGGCCTCAAAGACTATAATAAAGTGACTATCCCGCTGCCAGAACAATCATTTTTGTGTCAATGGGCCGCTATAAACTGACATGAATTCCGCCTCACGTCACACTTGTTTCCAAACAGGGAAAGAGCTCCTTGGGTGTTGCCTAATAACAGACTCACTTTAAAGATCTCGATTGCTCCGAAGCAAAGTGCATTCAACATTTTAATCTTAGGGACCGTTGATCTATCGCTTTTTGTCTTGCTGATTTTCATTTCTATTTTGGGGGATCTGTGTTCAAATTGGTCAAAAAATAGTTCCTTGTTTTTCATTTTATTATTGACATATTGAACTGAGGAGTTCAGATATTTCAAGGGATTTTTGTCCTGGTTCTGGTTCTGTTCACTGGGTAACAAGCTCAAATTATTTTGTATTTCACATTTTTTTGTAGATCTCGGAATCTTTCAATTGATATTTCAAGTGGTTTTCGGGGATCCCCAGCAAAATGTATTCAATTATGACTGACTAAATCATTTGGTGCATCACTTTTTATTATTATTGATAATATACCATGAAAAAAATCTGAGGAGCTGAGCCAAAAGAGAGCGTTTGCTAAATAGAGCTGTCCACTTGGGTGCGACCACTAGGGGGCGTGTCGGCATCATTTTTAAAAACTTCCCTTTGTTCTTTGTGCATTTTCAAGCGCTTCACCCAAAATTCGAGCATTTTCCTGACTTTGAAAACATGACATGAAAATTCAAGCATTTTCAGGATTTCAAGCACCCCTACGAACCCCAATACATATAATGTATTGTATTCGGGTACAGAAGAACAGACGTCGTCAAATTTCAGGTAGATTGACTAAAAATGAGGATTACAATTTGATTCCAAAGCGTTTTTATGTCGCACACTCTAGGGGAGGGGTCTCTAAGGTGGCGCCCCCTAAGGACAGTTGCGGCTTCTTTAATATATTCGCCATCAGTAAATCTTTTTCCGTGTTTTGCGATGCAGTGAGCGATGTGATAGCTTGATTCCGTGGTGGTGTTTTGAGCAGTGACAAAGGTTTTCAGGGTCTGTGTCTGTTTGCCGTACCTGGACACATCGCGTTTTAATGTCTCCGCCTTGTCGGACTCATCCCTGAATTCATGTTCATGTTTCGTCTCGTACCGACGTTTACCACTTGATGCGCGAGGTACGACGCTCTCGGGGCATAATGCACAAAACAGCTCGGTCATTTTTTGCACAAAGCCCCAGTCATCTGTCCACGCTGGCTGGAAAAGACCATTTTTTTTTGTCGGAGGAGCCGTCATGATTGGTTCATTTATCGCGCGTCGGTGTTTCTGCGGCAGGGTTAAAACCCGGATCTCCTCCTCTCCTCGGAACCACTCGCAGACGGAGCAGAGGAGGAGGGGCGCTACCGTAAAGCCGCTAAACAACACCACGCGCGATTGAAAATGACTCCGTTTCAGTTCAAAATGCGCATTCAAAAAAAGATCATTATGATTTTGCCGGTCACTTGCGTGCCACCGGTTGCCGACCCCCGGTATACAGTGTGTTTGTAATTTGGATCGAAGCGATGTTAAATGTGTGTCTCGGCGAGGGAGGGGGGCCGTGGGGGGGGGTCAGAGGCGCCGCCGCACTCACGCGTGTGGAGTTTGACGCCAAAATGGCCAAAAAAGGCAAAAGCGCCCGGCCAAAATAGGTCAAACCAGACGTTCGGTCACGGAAAAGGTAAGATGGCGGTCCGGGGGACAGAACACGGAGCGAAAGAAAGCGGGAAAGGGGGGGACACTATTGTTGTCGGCCTCCGAAAAAGCCGGACCGGACTCCCCTCTCAATTTCGACCCGTGCGAGACGAGCGAGGACTTTTCTTTCGTACCAAAGTCCAAAAAGAAAAAGCGCCCCGCCTCGTTGCGTGCCCTGTCATTACGCGGACTGGGCACATAACCTTCCTACCCAAAAAAAACACAAATTGCATTTTTTGCTTTCTGTCCAAAAAAAAAGAAAAAAAACTTCAGGAAAAACGAGTGTTCGGGACGACGTCTTACGAAAGTGAGGCGAGCCGTGCGGAGCTGGATTTCGCTTGGGGCGGAGCAGCTGCACTGCGCAGCCGCTCGTTTTTCTTTGTGTACACAAAAAAAGAAACGGGAGCCTTGCTAGGCCTGTGCCAATCAGTCATTTTCTCAAACGCTTGCCTGTTTTCCAGCCGCTAGCTGGACTTTGGCTCATGTTTACAAGCTAACACGAAAGCGCTAACTCACTACAGTGGAGCCTTGTCATTTGGAAACACATACTTTGTGTTTGACATTTAATCTGTTTGTCCTTGAGGTTTTTGTTAGCCGCTAGCCGGACTTCGGTAAATATATTTCAAGCTAACACCAAAGAGCTAACTGACTACAGTGGAGCTGTATCCATTTGGAAACACATACTTTGTGTGGGACATTCAGTGTCTTTGGCCCTGAAGTTTTCACGCAAATTGTCACAGTTGCCACGGCACCCAATTGGTCCCCGTCGTGTGGCGCCAGGTTCTCTCACGGTTGCCACGACGCCCAATTGGCCCCGCCCATGGACACCGGCTGAAACGCGTTGACAGATTGCTCCCTGACTACTTAAACGCTGTCTTGTGAGTCGCCTTTTGTCAGAGCGTCTGCCAAACTGTGATACGTCAAGCCCTGCGAATCCCTGTTTTTGCCCGTGTTTTGCTCCTGCTTTGTTCTCGCCCCGATCCGTTTGATTTTGACCGCTTCCTCGTTCGGATCGATCTACTTTTACGACCGACGATCCCCGGATCGAGTGCGCGCTCATTTCTCTTCTCCCCAATAAACTGTGAGTAACGTTACGCGAGTGGGTTCTGCTTCCGGTTTCCTGTCCTGGTGATGACAGCAAATACCCCAAAGCTAACTTGCTACTGCTGAGATCATGTGGAACGACGTACGTTGTGTTCGAAATTCAGTTGAGCCAGGGATAACGGTTTTTGATCTGTTTGAGATACTTTTTGTCTGACATGAAATCGGTCATTGGCTGGTGCTAAGCCATATACAATGATGGATTTATGTATTATTATTATTATTATGATTTAACTCTTGTGTACATTTGAGTGTGACTCGTTTGTGGCATTGGATTCCGCCAACTTTCGCTTCATCATCATTGATTCTCTCCTACTCTGGTTTCCTTGTTACTATTGACTTTCTGGTTAAAATACCCCCAAAAAATGTACTGATAAAATATAGATCTTTTCAAATTTCGAATGAACTTTCTTGGGTTATTTGCTTCCCATAGCTTCCAGTAGTCAGTCGCTCTTTTGTCGACTGACAGGATTCTTTTTTTTTGTACCAGGAAAATGGCATTTTTGCCTTTCTGAGAACCATACACTTGATTATGGCATTTCATCTTATGCCGGTCGGTACATTTTTCCATACGGTGCAAAATCATTTTTTTCATTTTTTTGTATCGACGTTTTGGTATTTCAGCCGAGATCTTTGGTTTGGGTTTTGTGTTTGGGTGCCAAAATTTGGATTTTTTGCAACTCTTTGAAGATTAACAGGAAAGGACAACACGCAGATGGCTGTTACGATGGGAATCGGTCTTCACGGGCGATAAAAGTCTGCTAGCTAGCTAGCTAGCGGACGCTGAAAGTCATAAAAGGCAGCGGCTGCGGTTTACGCATGCATAAAATGAGGCTTCGCTCGGTTTCAGAACTGGCCTGTTGGGAAACTTCACGCGGAGATCCTGCGCATATTTTCTGCGCGCCGTCCCTGGAAAAATGATCGGTTTTCATTTTCGATCTAGTTCGCTTGGAAATAAGGTTAGGGTTGAAGCTAGGGTTAGGGTTTGGCTTGGAGCTAGGGGTAAGGTTGGAGTAAGGGTTAGGGTTTATATAGGAGTTAGGGTTTGGATTGAAGCCATGATTGGGGTTTGGTTTGGTTTGGAACTATGTTCAGGTGACTAGGGATTTGGTTGGAAAACAGGTTCGGGTTGTGTTTGAAAATAAGGTTAGGATCTTAGTGGAAGCTAGGGTTAGGGTTGGAGCCAGGGTTAGGGTGACTGTTAGTTAGGGTTTTGGTTAAAGCTAGGGTTGGATTGTTAGTTGAAGCTACGGTTAGCGTAGGAGCTAGGGATATGGGTTTGTTTGAAGTTAGGGTTAGAGTTGGAGCTAAGGTTAAGTGGCAAGGTTTTGGTCGGAGCTCTGGTCAGGGTTTTTAGTTGGAGCTAGGGATAGGGTTAGCGGACTAGGGTTTCAGCCCTAAAGTAGGAGCTGAAAGTCTTGTTTTCAGTAGCTCAACCCGTAACATTTCTATGGTTTAAGTCGAAGCTAGGTTTAGGGTTAGGCTTTGGCGCTAACTTTTGTTTTCGTCTTAGCAGTAGCGCCACCTGCGGGCGAAACATAGTAGATATTGTTCCAAGACCGAACGATTGTCTCAGAAAACAAAATGCGAAATGCTGTTTTTGTTTGTTTGTCTTTTCGAGGCGCATCAAAGACAAAAAGGGGCGTACCAGGAATCCGTCGGGGGAGTCCGGCGTCAGCGTCATTCCCAGGTGCGAGTTTTTCAGGTTTTTGGACACGTTGTAGAAGGCCTCCTCACCTGAGGGGGGCGCCAGTTAACAGTCACTCTTCTTCTTCTCTTTTTTTTAGTAGGACTTACCGAGGTTCAATTTGCTGCAATCGGAAGCGCTCTCCTTTCCCACGCCGCATTTGTACACGTCGCCTTTCCTGTTACCGTCCCAGGGGGCGCCCACCAGCAGCCTGCCAGAACATTCCCGTCAAAATGGCCGCCGACATCTGCTACAAAACGGCCGCCGGCGTCTCTTACGAATTCTCGCCCCCCGATCGGTGTTGCAAGACGGAGAAGCCGAAGAGGTCGCGGTCCGGACCGCCGAAGATCCGCGGGTGCGTCACGTCCACGTTGAAGTTCTCGCAAAATCCTGAAGGGGGCGACACAACGCCTCGTTTACATTCCGATCCGGGATGGGGGGGTGTTGCATTTTGTCACTTTCAACCGACGAGCGTTGCAGCAAAATGGCCGCCCACTCGCAACGTGATCACTGTCGTTGAAGTTTTCTAGAATAAGATTCCCGATCTTAGTCAAACGAGGGCTGCTTCATGACTTGGGTTAATTAGGGTTGAACTAGGAACAAAAACTACAAAGTTTTTTTTGTTTTTTTTAATTAAAAAAGAAAAGGTCAGTTTGTTCAAAATTTCAACCCCGATATCGGGTTATTTTGTTTACAAAAAAAAATGGCAAATTAGGATCCAAACAGTTGTTTTGTACTAAAGAACTGATCACAAATTTTAGGGTTAAATAATACGAATCATTAAAAAGGGGGTCATTATAGTGAAGATATTTCCCCCACTATGGTGTCACGGTTGCCATGGCGCCAGCTGCAGTTTGTTGACAGATTGGCTCCCTGTCAGTAGTTAAACTCTGTCCTGACAATCCCCTGTTGTCGGTCCGTCTGCGAACCTCTGTTTTTCAAGGCAAGCCTTTTTTCGACCCTGACTCACGCCTGTCCCGTTTTTTTGCTCCTGTTTGTCTCCCGCTACGTCCTGTTTTGATCTCGACCGCGTCCTGAATTACGACTCGTTTCTGACCCAGACCACGTCTTGCTTTCCCAGTCCCGGCTACCGACCGGTTTTCCGCCCCTGACGCCGCCATCGTTCGCTACGAAAGATCCACTTCCGTGTTCAGATCACGAGCCGAGTAGGAGAGAGAACACCTTCCTCAATCCTTCAATAAAACTTGTGGTAAATGTTGTGCGAGTGGGTCCTGTCTCCGTTGCGGTCCTGACATATTGGGTTATTTTGTTGAAAAATAAACACTAAAACTAAAATGTACTAAAGAATTAAGCAGTAATCTAGATGTTTTTAAAGTGTTAAAAAAAGTAAGAGTCATTTTGCTTAAGACATCTCCTCCAATATTGGGTTATTTTGTCTCTTAAAAAACTCAACTTAGGGTCTACTAAAAAAATGGACCAAAGCATTGTCTTGTACTAGGGATTTAAGCGGACATTTTGATTTTTTTTAATGACTAAAAAAGACAGGGTCAGTTTATTCAAGATACCTCCCCTAATATTGGGTTATTTGCTGAAACTAAAATCGGGTTTTAGAAAAAAAACGCCCCAAACAATTTATTGTACTAAAGAACGGAGCAGATAATTCGATTTGTCAGGACCAGAACGCAGACAGGACCTACTCGCGTTGAGTTTCTCACAAGTTTTATTGGAAGAAAGAGACAGGTCGCGTCCACGATTTGGTAATTGCTGGGCGTGGGAAGCGGGTCGCTCTGAACGCGGAAGATCTTCCGTGGCGAGCGATGGCGGTGTCGGGAACGGAAACAGGTCAGTAGGAGACAGGAGAGCAAAAACGTGGTCGTAAGCGAGTCGTAAGCCAGAAAATGAGAGTAGACGTTGTAGGGGACAAAATGAGGTCAAAAGCCGGGACGGGAGAGTAGAGGTGGTCAGGATCAAAAACGGGTCGAAGCCGGGGGACAGACGGGAGCAAAAAACAGGTGGGAGTCAGGGTCGAAAAAAAGCTTGCCTAGTGTTAACTGAGGTTCGCAGACCGACAACAGGGGACAGATAGGAGTGGGTTTATATAGTGACAGGGAGCCAATCAGAGTCCGAGGCAGTTGGCGCCAAAGGAGCGGACCCAGGTGCATCGCATCGGTAATCACGACAAGATTCATTTGAAGGACTGAAAAGACAAGGTCAGTTTGTTTATGAGATCTTCCCCGAATATCGGGTTATTTTCTTCAAACAAGCTGTTGTTTTGTACGACAGAACCGAGCAAAATGGGAGATTTTTGAGCTAGCTCCCGTTTTAACCTCAAGGTCGAGTCGTAAACTCCAGAAAGGGGCTTTTTTTTTAAGGATGCTTGAAAAGGATTTCATACGACCATTTTTGAATCGGATTATTTTATTCCTATTATTTAGTCACGGATCGGCTTGTCTTTTTGAGTCTTGGATTGAGTGTTTTTGGGTGAGGATGAAAGAAAACTGTTACGGGGGAAAGTCTTTTTTTTTTTTTTTTTTTTAGGAATCGACGAAATGTGACTCGATGACTCTAAACGGAGTCCTTTTCTGAAAACAACAAAGGCGTTTCGCTGGACAATTTGATGGATTTGTCCGTATCTAAAAATGGCCGCCGGTGCAAAAAAAAAAACCCAGAGGAGTTTGCAGACGAGGCGAAAAGGGAACAAAATTCCAAGAAACGGAAATCCAAAAGTGAAAAGAGGAAGGAGAGCGTTTGCTTAGGGGGAGCACACCGAGCGCCCTGTTTGCGCACAATTCCGTCCTTCATTCCCGCAAAAAAGGAGAAGCTTCTCCGCCCCGCAAAAAACCCAGGCCTCGCAGCTCCTTCTCACGTTGGGGGTTCCCAGTCCGAGATCACGCTTCCCGAACGGAAAAGAGGCGGCGTGGTCTTTTGGGGTCGGGGATGAGATCCTGCCCGAGAGGAGGTCTATCTCAACGTCTCGCTCACGGGGAAGGCCGGCGCGGAACGGCAAACGGGGAGGCGGATGGGTGCGGTCATGCCGTCTGTCGCTGTGAAGAAGCTCCTGGAAGCTCTCCGTTGACTGAGCCCGGGTACAATGGCCGAAACGAGTTTCCTCCCTCCGAGATAAAACAAGAAGCTCGGTCATCCGGGAGGGAACCGGCCGAGGAACCGGCTGAGGTGGCTCGGGCATCCGACGCCTCCGGGACATCTCCCTCGGGAGTCGCACCGAGCGTGTTCATCCGCCAGGAGGCCCCGGGGGTCGACTCGGGACACGCCCGAGGGACTAAGTCTCTAGGCCGGCAGGGCATGATCTCGGGACCCCGACGGATAAGCTAGTAGAGGAAGATCCGGGTTTCCCCGCTGAGGCTGCCGGCCCCAGGATAAACGGAGGATAACGGATCGAGTCGGGGCGGGCGCATCGTTTCGGCCCCGCCAGGCCGACACCGTGCGGCGGCGGTGCGCCTGACAGTCACGAAGCGGGCGTGAACGTCGAGAGGGGTGCCGGGTGAGCGTGAAAACTACTGCGCTATCTTCATGAAGAAGTGGCGCTTTCAGGAAGTACAGAGCACAAATACACACAATCATTAGCATGAGAATTCAAGGTTACTTTTATCAACTGTGCATGAATATATATATCAAAATCGGATTATATATATATATATATGAAACTCTAGCGGGACCGCTTATGGTCTGATACCCTTCCTAAGACCAGAGCGCCCCAACCGGGGTTTGAAGACCCTTTAAAAAACATTTCGATCTCCGCACGTTTGTCGGGTCATTTTGAGTTCTTTTGTCATCCTCACTTCCTTCAACCGTGACAGCAGGTCTGTTTTCTGTTTTTTTTTTCCTGGTTTTCTGACTTTGTTTCTTTTTCCATTTCTGGTTTTCGTCTGTTTCGTGTCCACTTCTTTGGTATCATTTGGTCCCGATTTGGTCAAGAAATACCGTCCTCGTTTGGAGCACTCCGCCTGCAGTTCTTGCCTCCCCCGCATGGGTCCATCACCAGCAAAACCTCGACAAGGACCCGTTCAACCCCGGGGAGGGCTCACGCCCGGCCCCCCTCCCCCCTGGTGACGACCCATCGCCTCTCGATGTTTTCGAGCGCAAATTCCATTTTTGGAAGAGGTTCTGGTGGCCATGTTTTTTTTGGGGGTTTTTTTGGCCGCACCCAAAATTCCCTTCTGCTCTCCTTCATCCTCCTCTAAATGGAGTCCTTTTTTTGTCCCCGTACCGCAAGTAACCCCCTCGACCCCTCCAAACAGGTCTTTCATTTGCGTTTACACGTGGCGGTCAGAGCGCCCGTTGCCGTGACGACCCATCGCAAACATCGCGGGAGTCCGCACAGTCGGCACTTTGTGTCGGCTAACGTGTCGTTTAGCGCTCGGATTCTGCCCGGCACCGTGTTATTATTTTCTCCTTTCTTTGTGGAACTGAAATTCAGAAGTCGACGGCCGACGCCTGATAAATAGCCTTCGGATTTGGAACTTTCTAAAAACGTTCGGGCCCCGAATGGAGCGAGCCCGTCCTTGGCTCGGTCGAACCCGATGTCCTAATGTCGTTTGGCAGAAGTCGGTTTTGGCGGAAGTCGATTTGCTACGCTAGCAGCACGACACCGACCGAGGAGTCGGACTCCGAAGGGAGAGGACGCCTTTCTCCGTTTTCTCGAAGGGTTTTCGGGGACGGTCCTGCCGGAAGAAACGCCGCGAGTTCCTAACTACGGCCGGAGGGCCGGACGCGGCCCCTCGGCCTTTTTCAGCCGGCCCGCCGAACAAAAACGCTGCAATGGAATACTACCGATAAAAATCTTTATTCCCGTTGTCCGCTATAATACTACACAACTAAATATCGAATGATTAGAAACAGGGACCACTTATGTTATTTTGCTTTCGGGAAGAAAAAATACGATAGAAACGCTACCGAAATGCTACGATACGGAAACCAGAAATACTACGATAGAAATGCTTCCACAGTAATTTTACAAAAATAACACTTCAATAATACTATGAAACGAAAATACGACTACAGAATATTATGACAGTAATACTACAAAGATACACCATAGAAAGACTACCAAAAGACTACACGTGTACTACAAAACTACTAAGGAAATCCTGCAAAAGTGTCAGGACCAGAACGGAGACAGGACCCACTTGCGCACGTTTCTCTTAGTTTTATCGGGAAGAAGGGAAAGGATTGTTCACACGATCCGAAGATCGCTGGTCGCGGGGAGAAAGTTGCTCGGACCCGGAAGTGGTATTTCCGTGGTGAGCGAGGGCGGTGTCTGGAGCGGGAAAAACAGGTCAGTAGCCGGGAAAGGGGAGCAAAAACGTAGTCAAGTTCAGGAAAGGGGTCAGAGCCGGGAATCAAACAGGAATCGGGACACGAGAGAGTCGGGGTCGAAAGGGCTTGCCTAGCGTAAACTGAGGTTTGCAGACGGACTGACAAGCGGTGACAGAAAGACGGGGTTTAAATCGTGACAGAGAGCCAATCGGTGTTTCGAGGCAGTTGGCACCAAAGGAGCGGGCACAGGCGCCTCGCATCGGTAATCACGACACAAAAGTACGACAAAAATAAAACTACAATAATACATCTTGAATAGAAATAAAAAGAGAAAGTGAAAACGAGAGAAAGAAAGAGAAATAAAATGAAAAAGGGAGAGAGCGTGAGAGAGAGAGAGAAAGAGAGAAAAAAACTACTACTATTGCTTTGTGATTGGTGCCTGGTTTGGGTGACATCAAGTGGACACGTTTGAAACTGCGGTTCGTTTTTTCCTCGCGTTTCTTTTAGCGTAATCTCGCGGGCCGGATAAAAACCCTTAGCGGGCCCGATCCGGCTCGCGGGCCGCCCGCTTGACACCTGTGCATTGGACTGTAAAGCGTAGGGAATTAAATACCGTACGAATTCGTGTATAACTGTCGCACGTTTCATTCACTAACACTGTTTATGTCAGACTCGGATTGCAGATGCACTCACAGTACCAGAAACAAATAGTAGAGAACGGAGAAAACACAAAGGGGTCCCGAAAGATAGGACTACTCTAAGACGAGCGTGCCAAACATGAGGCCCGTGGGCCAGGTCGGGTTTGCCTAAAAAATTGAATCTGGCTCATGAGAAAAGGCCGAGAGAAGCTCAAGAGGAAAACAAAGGCAAATTAGGGTTTCCCGGTGCGCCAAAAAAGAGGCATTTACAAGTATATAGTGTTGAGGTTTGCTATGAAGCATATTAAGGGCCTAAAATCTTGCGTCTGGGGCCATCCATAACCAGGAGCCTCCGACCCGGAGCCCGCGGGAACTGGGGTCCACTCCTGAGGACGGATTAAGTGCCTGTTCTGAAAATACCCCACTAGGGCTGGCTCTTGGTGATTTTCCACTCTAAAATAAATCAAAAGCCCACTCCCTACTTATCTCTCTTCTTCTCTTTGTTTTTCCCTTTTCTTTCAATCTCTTACTTTCTTTCACTCTGTTCCATCTCTTTTTCATTCTTTCTCTTATTCATTCTTTCTCTCTTACTTCCCCTCATTTCTTTCTTCTCTTTCTCTCTCTATTCATATTTCTTTTTCCTTTTTTCCTTTCTTTTATTCTGTTTCTTATTCATTTTCCCTTTGTTTTCCTCTTTTTCCTTATTTTCTTTCCGTCTGTCTCTTTTTTGACTCTGTCTTTTTATTTTTCTCTCTTCTTTTCTGTCTTTTTCTCTCTTTCTTCTTTCTCCTCGCAATACGGAACCTGGTGGCAAGATACGTCCTTCTTTTGGAAATGTCGAGAGCGGGTGCGCCCATTTCGCACCAAAAAGGTATCCGAGAGGGGGCTTTTGTCCCCGGACTAATTCCGGGGGAGGGATGGACATCAGGACGGGACTTCCCGGTATATGCAAGGTGTGCGCACGTACCTGTGAGGAGGAGGAGGCACCTGAGGGCGCACAGGAAAGCGCGCGGCGCCATGTCTCGCGAGACGTCCTATCGTGGCCTCGGCCGGGGGGGGCGGGGAGGGGAGGTCGGACCTTCGCCGCTCCTTAACGCGCCTTCGTCCCGGCGCGCGCCATCTCCCGTACCGTTTCAGGTATAGCGGAGGCGGGGGTGGAGGGTTTCGCGGGGGCTCTCCCGGCGTCTCGTGGTATAGTCCGAAGGGGCGTGTCCGACCGATGGGGGGGGGGGGGGGCTTCGTGCCCACGATCATAAAAAAACAGAGAAAAAGACAAGCGTGAGCGTCGGAGACGGCCTTCTCTCCAATGTGACTCGGGCTCAGCGATCAAAGACTAAAAATGGCTCTGCCTTCAACACCGCCTCCTTCTCTCTCTCTCTCTCTCTCTCCCTCCGCTCTTGCTCGCTTTCGCTCTCCCTTAGCCCGCGATCCCTCTCCTCTTTCTGTCTCTCCTCCGATCACTTATTTCTCTCTCTCTCTCTCTTCTCCATTTTTCTTTCTCTCGCTTCTAATCCTCTCCTCTCATTTTCTCCTGCATTTATCTTCTTTTTCCCTTCCATCACACTTTCTCCTCCCTCTCTTCTTTCTGTTTCTCCTCCCCGTCATTCTTTCTATCACTTGTTTCTCTCTCACATTCTCTCAATTCCTTTTTTCTTTCACCCCTCCCTTTACCCTTCTCTTTCTCATCACTTCCTCTCCTCTTTTAGTCTCTCTTTGCCACCTCTTTCCCTCTATCACTTATTAATCTCTCTCTCCTCCACCCCTCTTTACTTCCTCTCCTCTTTCTCCCCATTCCTCTCTCTCTCTCACTTCTATTCCTCTCCTCCTTCCCCCTATCAGCTATTTCTCTCTCCTCTGCTCGCTCTCTCTCCATTCCTCTTTCTCACTCTCTTCCATTCCCTTTCTCCAGCTCTCCATTCTCTCGTTTACTTTATCCCTTTCTCTGCCCTTCGCTTCCCCTCTCGTTCTCATGCGCTCTCCACTCGGATTTTCTGCTTCCCTTTCCTCTCTCTGTTTTTCGATCTCTCTGTGACTCTCTGCCAACTTCTATACCTCTCTTCTATCTCGTTTCCCTTACTTTTGTTTCTCGTGCCTCTCTTTAAATCAGTTGGAAAAACAAAGAAGGGCGTAAGAGTGAAGAGGCAACGTCTGTCCATTTCGACTGCACCGCTTCAGCTATCTAAGAAAAAAAAAACGTAACACTGGCGCCATCTGTAGGTTAAGTGCGCTGTTACACACTGGAATATTGGGACGGGGCTTCAAATGCGGATTCCATTTCGGGCTCCGTTGCTCGAGTTGTGCACATCCTAGAGCAGAAGTGTCAAATCATTTGAACCCGGGGGCCACACGATAGAACAAACATTCGGACGAGTAGATTAAAGGGAAAGAAAAGAGAGATAAAGAAATAAGAGAAAGAGGGAGGGAAAGGGAGAGAGGGCGGAACAAAGAAAGAAAAAGAGAGAGAGGGAGAGAGTGTGAGAAACAAAAGAGGTAAAAAGTCGTGAGAAAAGGGGAAAGAAATCCAAAGAGAAATAGAAAGACAGGAGAGAAAAGAAAGCACAAAGGGTAGGAAGAGAGCAAGAGAAAAGAGAGAAAAGGAAAAAAGGAAGTTAGAGCAAAAGAAGTTAAAAAGACACAGAGAGAAAAAGAGACAAGGAGCAACAAAGGAAGAGAGAAAGAGACAGAGACAGAGAGTGGGAGAAAAGGGGTGGAAGAGAGAGAGAGAGAGAGAGAGAGAGAGAAATACAAGTACAGTGTCTTTGTTGGAGGCACCTGGCTTTGGCAACATCAAGTTGACATGTTTCAACCTGACGCTCATTTTTCTCTTGCGCTTCTCTGAGAGTTGTCTCGCGGGCCAGATTCAATCCCTTAGCGGGCCGCCTGTTTGACACCCGTGTCCCAGAGCCATCTTTTTTTTCAAGGAATACTGCCTCGACGCGACATTGACGACATGCGAGGATAAAACTTAGGAAGATGGCGAAATAACGGTGTGGAGTTTTGGAGGTACCTAAGAGAAACGTCACTTGCACCGACCATCTTTGTTTTGATCCTACAGAGTCAACGTTGCTGTGTGACGGGTGTCATCTCAACTTTTGTTTTGTTGAAATTCCTGCTGGTGTCCTGCAATGACGTGTACAACAGCGCCATCTGCTGGTATGGGGTAAGGTTAAGTTTAGCCTCCGATTTGATGACCGGAAGGAGGATCATGTTAGCGGTCTCGGTAAGCCAGGATCTTTTGGTGCTCGGCAAAAAGTTCATTGACAACATTAAAACCACAACTGACAAATCTTGCAACATACGCAGTAACGTCATTGATGTTGTCAAGCTGTTTGGATTGATTTGTGTTTTGTTTCCGTCGCCGTTTATGTTAGTTTTGTCGTACGTTGTACTAAAATGCTAATTCCCCTTATAGTGTTGAAAGCCAGCAGAGGTGCTAACCACATGTTGTGGATATATTGATTCACTCATTGCAGGTCAACGGCTCCCGTTTTTACACTCGTTATTGTAATCATTTCTATTTTCACAAATATATAAAAAGGATGATGTTGGTTGAAATTCAGATGATTTGAATTCATTACAAAAGTTAAAACCACGATACGATCACTTTTTAAAAGAATCTTGTTAAAACGGATGTTCAAATGATTGTCATGGTTGATTTTCTGAACTGTATTGTATGTCAACTGAAAAGAAAACCGTTTGATATTGTTAGCAGTCTTCAGCGCGCTGCTAACAATGTCGAGAAGCAGCGGAGGTGCTAACCGCACGGTGTCTGTATGTTGTGACGCTCATTGCGGTAACTGGAATAAAAGCCTCGTCGTCCGGTCCAGCCTGAACGGGGATCCTTGGTGGGACGGCTTCACCGCAGTTACATTGTGACGAAAGGGAATCCGCGTGGTGTTCGGGGGGTCGATTGGGTCTTCGCGAGGAGAATCGCAGCCGTTCGTAAAAGGAGCAGTTGGCGGGGGAGGACGGCTAGGACAGTGTTTTTCAAGCTTTTTTGAGCCAGGGCAGGTTTTTGACATTGGCACACCACTGAAGGATTTTATACATTTGACTATAAAGGACTTTATACGATTGAATACAAATAACATTTAATGCAAAAGATATTCACTGACTGGGCTGTAGTATGAGGTCAGGGCAGGCTGGTGGAAGATGTTGTTTACAGGAACGGCAGGAACGGGACGTACGGCTGATAAGATAATCAGCACACCCAGACGCTGTTGACGCAGAAAGGCCCCGATGTCGCAGAAAGGCTCGGTGTTGTTTTGAGGACCCCGGACATCGGGACGCCCGTCTACGAGATGGTGAAGCCCAGGGGCTTCCTTGGCACGCCCACGGGAGGAGCCGGCACACCGTTATGCCAATAGGAGAACGCTAAAGGACTTCACAAAAAGGCTTCCCAGAGACTCCAACGTCACTAATTTGGTTGTTTTCGATGGAGTACACTTGGTTAAATTGTTAATAAAATGAAATCTGCCCCTGTGTGGAAATGCCAGTTTCCTGTTTATCTTTTCCCTCAAGAAACGAGCGCGCATAAATTGTTGGGCGAATGTAGGCTGTGTTTGGTTCATGGAGTCAGATAACTGATTTGAACATTAGATAGATAGATAGATAGATAGATAGATAGATAGATAGATAGATAGATAGATACTTTATTCATCCCCGAAGGGAAATTCACTTTTCCAGCAGCATCCCTAAGCTGAGAACAATCGAAAATAACTGAGAACAATCGAAAAATAACACGGGAGCTGCTGGAGTGGCTGCCATTCGTGACGGCGCCGGAGAAACGATTCAATTTGAATCATGTACAAACAAACAAACAATTGAATCATGTACAAGAAACGATTCAATCTGAATCATGTACAAACAAACAAACAATTGAATCATGTACAACAAACAAACAAAATATTTATGTTTCAATAAGTGGAGTGTTAATAAAATGGGGGGAAAATAATTTCTGATACTGATATAACCAGGTAAAACTAATTTTAAGTTACCTGTCCAAATGAATGTTGTGCCATCTCACCTTTCCCACTCTCTCTGCTCGCTCCTGAAACTTTATCAAATAGTCCAAAATTTTACCTCATCTTCTCCGCTCACCTCGTCGTCCTCTTCTCCTTCCACTTCGCACTACAGAGACTTTTTAGCATCTGAATGTGTCGACCCGTCAGTTTGACACATTTTGGTTAGACAGTTGTACTTTGGTATTCGAATGACTACTATATTCAAGCAAATCAGTGTTCGACCCAAAACTTAGCGACATGTTTTCGGTGGATGAAATGAAAAAGATGGAATTTTAACACGGGCGAAGGCGGGGCGCAGTGAGATAAGCGGCCATCTTGGTTACTCTTGCCCGGCCGAGATAACGTCAACGTATACTGCAAAAATTGTTGCGGTAATCTACATAGTCTGCAGCGTTAGGTTTGTACGGTTTAATATCCAGGGATCAGAATGGAGATTTTCATTTTCAACTGAAATAGCCAGCGTCCAGGAATAAACCAGGGCATTTATTAGTGGGCAAGGAAAAACTCCAAAACCCAAGAATGAGGACAACAAGAAACCTTGAGAAGGGGTAGCAAATGAGGTAATCCCCCTTCCAGTAGCAACTCCCTGCATTGAACTAAAATTACAATGAAAGACTAGGGCTGCACGATTAACCGAAATCTACAGGATATCGCGATGTAACGTAACGCCGTTGAATAGTCGCAAAACACTGCGGTTTGAGCCTTGTGTGTGCACACAGCAACCATAATAAATCTCCCCAGAAGAGAGCGCTGTTGTCTTCAGTTTAAAATATCTCCACATGATTAACCCCAGTGTTTTCATTTTAAGGACCGTTATTGTACTTTTTTATACAGATTGCATAGAAAGTTTTCAAAGAAGTTTGTAAAAGCCATAACATTTGGCATGTTGGTTTCAGATCAGATGATCGTGTCATTGTGGCCTGTGTGGTGACTTCATATTTTGAATTCATTTCAATTTTCCAGCCAATTTTGCCATTTTGACTCAGTTTTGAAGGCCTACAGAAAATGTAGTGTTTGAAGCAATAAGAATTAATTTGATGCACATTTGTTTGTTGGTGGGTTTTTATCTAGGCACAGCAGAAAAATAGCATCAGGCAATAATTTACAAAAGAAAACAAGTACAATTTGTTAAAGCACAATTCTCAGAAAAAAATGTTACTTTAATCAAATTTAATTGCTACTGATCAGATTTCCAGAATACCTGGTCGAAATGATGCTCTTGTTACATGTGAAAGTTTTAATAATTCAGAAGTCAAAAAGTCAAAGGCCCTTTTTGGTTACGGTTCCTCTCATATAGGTTTTAGTTGTAGTCTGTGCAGCCATTTGAGACTTCTTGTGATTAAAGGCTAGGCAAATAAACATGACTTACAGTTCTTAAATAGTTCAGCTCTATTAAATACCTATAAAATAATATCCTTTTCCATTTCAACACTTACCTTGGTGTTGGCCCGTCACCCTGTCCTTTGGCATGTGTGTGTTGACAACAGGACCAGCCTGCAGAAAAAGCTCCCATAGTAATGGCTCAGACACTTTTTCATCCAGGCCACCCACATACACTGTGGCATCTTGATTTCGTTCGGAAATTGGTCCCGCTGCCATGTTGATTCCACAACGGTGAGGACCAGCTTGACGCTACATTATGATAATAAATTACAAGACCACATGTTATAAAATGACACCGAACAGTTCGTTTAATGACGATATGATTTCCAATACGCCCAGTTTTTACAGCACAGACTTTTGATAATGACATCATCTTAGCAGAAAATGATTCATAAATGTTTTCTAATATTTGAAAAAGTGACATTGGATCATTTCTCAAAAATGACTGGACTAGGATATCTGTCCATGGCTCCAACTTTTCCCGCCAGATGATCCTTTTTCTTTTCCTCTTCGGCGTTGCGTCTGTTCAGTCACTTTTCACCGCGCGGACGTCTCCTTCGCCTTCTTCTGGAGAAAAAAAGAAAACTATTTGTGAGGTTTTGCGACTTTCGTCCGCTTCTCCTCGAAAACAGCTTTCCATCGGGCTCCGCCCCTCCACTCGCTCGGACAAAGATTGAATATTGTGTAAAGAGCGCCGTGGCGAGTGTCGCAATGGTCAGGAAGATCCCATCTCATCCCAAAGTCATCAAAAGGGCCTCAACGATGCATTAGAGGTTTAGATCCGAGATTTCATTGTTGAGAAGGTCCATGAAAAGTCAAAGCTGCGTATTTGAGATTGTCCTACAGTGGATCCTGGGTTTTCGAACGCCTCTCAGTTCGAACAAATCGGTTCTCGACCAAAAATTTGGAGAAATTCTTGCTTCGCTGTTCGGTCAAATAATCGGAGTTCGAACGGCGGTACGCTAGGGTGCGATGCTGAGCGGCGTACGGGTGTGGATGGTATAGATTGCCCCCACCCCTCGTGAAGAACTGTTATCACGTGCGGACGTGTTTTGTTTCGCTTTCGCTTTTAATATAGGTGTAGGACGTGTTTTAGGCCCTAATTATGCCTGCAGTGCAAGCGGCAAAGTTACTACAGCTGAAAAAAGAAAAGTAGTGCGTACAACTATTGCATTTAAGAAAGAAATAATAGCAAAATATGAAGGAGGTGGAGTGTCTGATCTTGCTAGGGAATACAGCATGGCTAAATCTACCATCAGTACCATACTAAAGAATAAGGAGGCTGTGAAATCGAGTGATGCGGCTAAGGGAGTGAGTGCTATAAGCAAGCAAAAAGAACATCCTTCCAAAGAATAATAAACATAACATTCATGGTGTTGGAACGGAGCCCAACATCGAGGGTGTTGGAACGGAGCCCCCTTTCCAATGAAGCACTAGCCACTTGTGGTACTAAATGACATGTAAACTATCAGATTTTTTTTATCTTTACACGTTCATGTTAACGTCATCGTTCGTACGGAAGATTACGATAACGCGAACGTACGATTAGCCTGGGTTAGCTTTATGATTAAGTTAAACATTCAAGGTAAACATTCAGGGTGTTGGAACGGATTAAAACGATTTACATTATTTTTAATGGGAAAAATGATTTCGGTGATCGAACAAATCGGTTTCCGAACGGGGTTCCGGAACGGATTATGCTGGAGGACCCAGGTTCCACCGTATTTCTTTTTTACCATCAGGAGCGCCTCACTGTGAAATCCTTCACCATAACATTTCTTATCTCCGTTTTTTACGCCGCAGAGGTGAAATCCCATGCGGAATAGAGCCCGGCAGCTAACAATCAGGTAAGATGACCGACGCACGAAAACTAGCACATAACCAAGCCGCTCAACTCCCAGTAAACCGACATGATGTCGTACGCAAACAAGAGCTTACTTTAGTGAGCCTTTGCCTAAAGTTAAAGACGTTAACGGTATAAATATACTTATTATGTTGCCTGGAATACTACGTCCACTTACTTTAGAACAGAGGCAGGCATCCTTATAGACATTATCCCTGTTGAGTCGGTGCCGTGGTCTTAGATGCGACTATATCGGGTCAAAAATTCCCGCCGTCGCCCGGCTTCTCGGAATACCTCGCATCAGATCTGCATATACGCCACGCGCGCCGTTTGGACACTTTCCATAATTAAAACGTAAGAAGAAACTTTCACAAAAAAAAAAGGAAAACCGACCAACCGCAAGACAATTGCACAGACGTGCCGGCAGAAATCAATCAAGTCAAACAAGTTCGCCGCGGTAGCCTCTATCTCGGTATCGTTTTTTTCGTTGCAAATGAAGCGAGCGGTTTGATGCTACCGTGCGCGTGCGTCTGCCGCCTGGGGATTTCCCATCATGCATCCTTCCGGGGTAGTTGTGTAGCGAGTTACGCTGCACTGTTTTACTCAGAGAAATAAATGACTGTGTTTGAAATCCAATACGTGGCTCAACAGTAAGTTCATTTCGAAATATTCAACGTAGATATGTTGCGTTTATGCCAGGTTCAAGTGGAAAAATGCGGTAAAATAATACGACTTGCGGTTTTTCCGCGTCACTTCCTGTTCTTTGATCCGGGCATCGGCAACAGTCTCACACAATGGCTGACAGGATAAGATAAGATAATCCATTATTCGACCCACGATGGGGAAATTCCTTTTGAAAGATCACGGCTAAGAAGGGATGGTCGCGTGTCTGATCGAACTCCGTCCATGGATTAACAAAGTGAATGATTTTATACATTTGACGATAAAGGATTTTATACGACTGAATACAAGTTACATTAATTGAGTTTAATGCTATAGTTATTTACTGACTGTGCCTTTATTCAATGAGCAGTGAGAGTTCAGGGCAGGCATAAGTGGTGGAAGAGGTTGTTTACAGGAACGGGACATACTGCTGATAAGATAATCAGCACACCCAGACGCTGTTGACGCAGAAAGGCCCGGTGTTGTTTTGAGGAAGCCAGACATCGAGACGCTCGTCTATGAGATTGTGAAGCCCACGTTGGGCTTCCTTGGCACGCCCATGGTAGGAGCCGGCACACCATTTTGCGGGGAGAAGATGGCCAATATGAGAAAGCTAACGGACTTCAAAAGGGGGCTTCCCGCGCACACTCCAACGTCACTTCAGACGTTTTCGAAGGAGTACACTTAGTTAAATTGTTAATCAAATCAAATCTGCCATCGTGTGACAATGTCGGCTTTCCTGTTCATCTTTTCCCTCGAGAAACGAGCGCGCAATTGTTGGGTGAATGTAGGTTGTGTTAGGCTAATGGGGTCAGATAACTCATTCGAACAATTTGTTAAACGCTACATTTTGATATTTCATTCCAACAAAAGCAATGCCAAACGTTTCTAAACCGGGACAAACAACTACATCTTGTCATAGTTTAGACAATTGTAAAGGTCTTTCACTTCATATTTGTGAATCTATTGGCAGCCGCTCTCAATCTCAATGAGTCGTCACGTACTTTGCAGTTTTCACCGTTCGGAGAAGGAATCCAAGCTTCAGTCAGACGTCCGCCGCGTTCCTTCTTTGGCGGTTTAGCTCGATGTGGTATCGGCGACGCTACACGAGTCATTTTAGGAGCGAGACGTAGACAAATATCCGGAACGATACGAGCGGTGACGTGCCCAAGCGATCGATGTCGACCGCCGTTAGAGAAAGTCGTCATTGAGTACTTTTATCGTCCTAGATGACAACAGTTACTTCAGTGTACTTTAAGAAAGTGTGTTTTGGTAAATAGATGTTTACATTTACATTCCGATCCAATTCTATACGAAAAAACATCTTTCGGTTTGAACAAAACAGGATAGTCTTTATTGTCACCGTTAACATTTTGGTTCGCTTATCCTCGAAGAAAGCGTTGGTTCGATTCTTTAGTTTTTTTTACACTCTCTCGGATTGCATTACGATCCCATCGGATTTAAAAACATATTTTAGTTGGAACCGAACGGCTTGTCGGTCAAGTGCTCCCACCGCCGTGACCCGGTTTCGATTCCCGTTGCATAGAATGCTTTGCGATCGCGGTCGGCAATGTTTTGGAATGAACGATCGTTGCGCACGATGAAATACTCCGATCTGATCCACCCTGTATTGCGGTAAATAAGGTGCACTTTTAACTTTCTGGCCAATTTGAGCTTTTGAGGTGCGGCTTACAGTCCAGAAGACCGGGTGCTCATTGAACTTGACCGGAACGGAGGCACTTACGAGTCATCGGCGAAGGGACGGGCATCATCTTCCTCCTCCATATCTGGAATGTTAGCACAATCAGTAACAATGCAATTCTTTTCACTAATGGTGTCTATTTCTGTGAAATCTAGCAAATTTAGTGTTTACCTGGTATGTTTATCCCCTGGGACACTAACCAGGTGTCAATTTTGCCCATAACCGCTGCAACTGCCAAAAAAGAAAGATTGTCAGTAACAGCTTACACTCCAAATACATCAGCTTTAGAGTTGAATATATACAGACTCTATCAGAGAATGAGAAGATTCCCATTAAGCCTTCCTTAAGCAAGTATCACACAGGCCGCCCGACTCCAGACAAACATGTCCGACGCTCCGCTCTCCTCCTCTATCGTCCTTTTCGTGTAAAAACAGAGATTCGCTGACGGACCGACAAAAGGGGACTGACGCGGCCGAGTTTAAATACTGACAGGGAGCCGATCTGTCAATAATCTGCAGCTGGCGCCACACGGGCGGGGCCAATTGGGCGCTATGGCGACCGTCACACGCAAAATCCTGCGGCGAGCCGTAGTTTGCCCACCCTGGCTGTACGCCATCATTAGGCAGTTTTCCTTTTGAATTCCGAAATAGAAAACTCCGTCCGAATATTCTCGTTTTCCCTTTGTATAAAGGCGCGTGCGTCCGGCACGTTCCGACGGTGGAGACGACGAAAGGATTCCTCCGGACCAATTGAAGAACGCCGCACGCCTGATTAACGTTGGGTAAATACGAGGAAAAGAAGAAAAGGAAGACCTTTACCTTCGTCGTTTGACCTCGCGGTGCGCTCGTCCAACCAGGCCTCCAAGTCCGGCGGCGTATTCACTGAAACAAATATAATAAAGGAATGAACAGCCGTCAAATTTGTATGTCAACATAGGAGAATTCGTGTACTTTGAGTGTTTCTGTCCTAGCATTTTGCAAGACGCACAAAGGGACGAGGAAACCATGACCTTTACCTTCTGCGTTTGATGTTGCTGGGCGTCGAACCGACCAGGCGTCCAAGGCCTGAGGCGTTATCACTGCCACAAATATAATAAAGGGATGAATAGCCATCAAATTTGTATGTCAACATAGGAAAAAGTACTTTGAGATCGGAGTGTTTCTGTCCTAGCATTTTGCAGGACGCACGAAGGGACGAGGAAACCAGGACCTTTACCTTTGGGGTTTGACGTTGCTGGGCGTCGAAGCGACCAGGCGTCCAAGACCTGAGGCGTTATCACTGCCACAAATATAATAAAGGGATGAATAGCCGTCAAATTTGTATGTCAACATAGGAGAATTCGTGTACTTTGAGTGTTTCTGTCCTAGCATTTTGCAAGACGCACAAAGGGACGAGGAAACCATGACCTTTACCTTCTGCGTTTGATGTTGCTGGGCGTCGAACCGACCAGGCGTCCAAGGCCTGAGGCGTTATCACTGCCACAAATATAATAAAGGGATGAATAGCCATCAAATTTGTATGTCAACATAGGAAAAAGTACTTTGAGATCGGAGTGTTTCTGTCCTAGCATTTTGCAGGACGCACGAAGGGACGAGGAAACCAGGACCTTTACCTTTGGGGTTTGACGTTGCTGGGCGTCGAAGCGACCAGGCGTCCAAGACCTGAGGCGTTATCACTGCCACAAATATAATAAAGGGATGAATAGCCGTCAAATTTGTATGTCAACATAGGAGAATTCGTGTACTTTGAGTGTTTCTGTCCTAGCATTTTGCGAAGACGCATTAAGGGACGAGGAAACCAGGACCTTTACCTTCTGCGTTTGACGTTGCTGGGCGTCGAACCGACCAGGCGTCCAAGTCCGGCGGCGTATTCACTGAAACAAATATAATAAAGGAATGAATAGCCGTCAAATTTGTATGTCAACATAGGAGAATTCGTGTACTTTGAGTGTTTCTGTCGTAGCATTTTGCGAAGACGCATTAAGGGTTGAGGAAACCAAGACCTTTACCTTCTGCGTTTGACGTTGCTGGCCGCCGGTCCGACCATGCGTCCAAGTCTGGTGACAAAAAATAGACTATGTATGTACAGCAGTCGCCTTGAGAAATGAGAAGAATTCATGTAATTGTCACGGATACGGTAAAACCATGGGTTTATTGGCTTTTTAATATCAGACTTCTCCAGAGGAGATAGCCGAGAATGCCGGTTCCTTATTTTAACAATTTGACCCCGTTTGTGATTCGGACTATTATGCTCAGTGACGTCACCATCGGCCGATCGAGTTGCCCTTCTTCGATTTCTGCGCCCTTTAGAGCAGATCTGCTTTTTTTTCATAAAAAGGACTGAAGGGAGGACTTCGAATCACGAGGCCTTCCTGTACGGTCCTCTCCCGATCTCCTCGCCAGCTCAAAACGAGTCGACGTTCGCTCTCCTCGTTTCGAGTGTCTGTTGAACTTTGATATTGCGCCTCTCGAGGACTTGGGTATGGTCTTCTCCGGTTCTCCTCGCAAGCTCAAAATTCATTGTGCTCTTCTCTCCAGAGTTCCTTCTCCTTTTTTCGTGGCCAAATTCAAGCCCTATTCAAGCACTTTCAAGGCCAGTTTTTCAACATTACCTTTAAAAGAAAGAATCCAGCGCCGATCAAAACGACGTTTTCTTTTGACAGATGACTAAAATAACGTCACTATTTTGCTGTTAGCACATACTATGTCGGCGACGTCGCACTTGTTTACAAATACGAGAAGGCCCTACCAGTGACCGGTAATAACGGAGTTCCATGCGGTGGCCGATAAAGAAAGAAAGTATGAACGGGGGCAGAAAAATGAAGACAATTTGGACTCATTTTATTGCCATCCATTGCTCCGAAGCAGAGCGCATTCAATCTTTTGATTTTGCTGATTTGCATTTGACAAAAATACATAGAAATGGCTGCCATACACCTGCGAATAGGTACGATGCCCTTATCCAAAAATCATTTGATGTTTTGACTTTATCAAAGAAAAATGAAGCAATGTGTAGCCATTTTTTTTCATCCACAAAAATATCAAAAATGTGAATCCACCCTTCAAAAGGTTTTCAACAAATTTGGGTTTTAGGTGAAATCTTTGAATACGATAGACGAAATGACATTTAATATGCTTATGAATCTGCCCCCTGTGAGGAGTTAAATATGTGGTTATTATCATTTTTATCATATTGATTTTTTTCGCTGTAGCTCTGTTTGCAGCACTTTCCGTCCCTTTAATAATGCTTATCATTGTTTCGTGATGAAAGACTGCAAATCTGAAATGTTTATGCTAATTTTGTTTGTAATGATGTATTGTTCAATCAATAAATGATTAAAAAAATGTAAGATGACTTTTTTTTTATTATTATAAAAACAATTTGGCGCCCTCTGCCGGTACTACGACTCTCAGCGTCACAACGGATCGGTGTACACTCTTATTTGCATCGATTACACGTATTAAGTAGCGCATAAATCAAGTGATACATTAAATCGATGATTCGTCGCCAACGCTTTTAATAATCTGTTTTCATTTATTTTGTCGATGAGTTGTTGCAGCCCTATATTTTATATTTATGTACATACAATAGAAGGGTTGCGTCAAGAGAAAAACGAGCTGCAAAGCATCCAACATGAGGTTCAGTTTGCAGTATGTCCACTGGGTCTGACCAGAGCTAAGCGGCACTCGCGAGGCGATCTAGTGACTGCAACTGTCATTTATAAACCAGAGAACATTGAGGAAAGCTGTGTTTTTTTAGGAGTTCGTTTTTTTGCCTAAGGACACGTCGACATTTACCTCAGAGCTGGGAATCGAACCTGGGCCTCTTGGTCCTAAGGGGAGCCTTGAATCTTTAGTGATCTTATCTCATTTTGTAATCCAAGATTACATTCCTGATTCATAATTGAATGGTGAGCCTTCAAAAAGACCCCCAGCTCCCCAGCTAAGCACACTTCTTCTGCCATTCATTTACGAGTTGGGCCCCTGTGAGAGTGGATTTTCTACCGTGCGGCCCTTAAGCTAAAATGAGTGTGACACCCCTGCCTGCCGTAGGCACTGGGCTTCGCTCAATTTATCCGGCTTTCATGCAACCGACTTGAGGCTAAATTCAGCCAACATTACAAATATATCCTGGCTTAGTCTATTGTTTTAGAGACTTTTGTGACACACTAAAAGATTTATGAAGGTTTGGATGGACACATCCAGGGTCCGGCCGGGTCCGGCTTGCGAACCCCATGTTTGACAGACCTACTTTAGATGTTTACCTGCACAGCGCGGATCTTGAGTGTCCGTCACGGCAACTGCCAGAAAAAAACAACATTTGAAAATGAGTACTTTTGAAAGAAATACATTTAGAAAATAATCCATCAGTGAAATTTTTTGGAACCCACGTCAAACAAAAAAAAAATCAATAAAGGCGGCCAAAGGCCTACTGTCATCGTCTGGTGAAATTATGATGTATTTGATACTGTGTTCAATATTACTGGCGGGCCAAATAGCGGGCCAGTAAAAAATGTGATGACGGGCCGTAACTGGCCCCCGGGACGAACTTTGGACATCCCCTTTGAGCTTAGCAAAGCCAGCCCATTCTATCTTTATTAAGCCGCAGAGTCTTCTATCGAATTTTAAACCAAGACCGAAAGAAAAGAAAAAAAAGAGCAGTCACTCGATAAATTTGTAAGAGATGATGTTAAGAATTGGACGAAGAATCCAAAATACCTGCGTAGTGAACACGTCCGGCGGTCGGCTTGGCGGGACGGTTTCCTGCAAGAACTTGTTAGCAAGAGCTTCCTATCGTCCTTTCAAAATAAGAGAAAGCAATCACTCACTTTGCGGAGAAGGTGCGCTGACGGACATTTTGTCAACCTCCGCTTCTGAAAAATACAAAAGGAAATCGAGGAAAATGACATTTTCTTGACCCCTGAAGTCCAATCGAAAGAAAGAATCTCATCCGAAATGAAATGAACCATTTGGAAATATCACATTTTAAACTTAAAGCAAATCGATGAAGGACAATGCTCACATTCCTCAAAATATACTATTTGAAGGAACGCCGGGTCTCGTTTGACCACCAGATGGCATTGTATGGTTTAACCGAAAATGAAAAATACAAACTACGGAGACCGAAGGCTACCAAAAAGGCGCCATTTTTATTCACCTAGTTTGCCTTTAAAGGGGCCGTGTGCATTTTTCGACCACTAGATGTTGCTGCATGCTACAGTGCAACCCAAAACGAGTGCTGAAAATGAAGAATACAACCTGCAGGGACTGAAAGTGACCGAAAAGGCACTGTTTTTATTCACCTTGTTTGCCTTTAAAGGGACCGTGTGCATTATTGAATCCAATATGTCTTGCTGTATGGCATAGTGCAATCAAAAACCAGTGCTTAAAATGACGAAGACATACTACAGAGTGACCAAAACACTAAGTGAGCCTCATGTTATGTCAAATAAATAGTTGTTTCTTGACCTAAGATTTTTACCCACTCGTTTTGACGTGCCGGTACGCTAGTAGTCGCGCTCTACCCACGCAATCCGACGCTATCGTATGCTAGCAGTGGCAGTCTACCCGCTCATTTCGCTGTGCCCTCACGCTAGCAGTCGCAGTTTACCCAACAATTTTGATGCTCTTGTATGCTAACACTCCTGGTATACTCACTCGTTTTGACGTGCCGGTACGCTAGCAGCCGCGGTCTTCCCACGGATTCCGACGCCGTCGTGCGCTAGCATCGGCGGTCTAACCGCTCATTTCGACGTGCTCTCACGCTAGCAGCCGCGGTCTACCCAACGATTTCGGTGCCCTCGTATTCTCCCGGTATACCTGCTCGTTTGGACGCGCCGGTACGCTAGCAGTCACGGTCTACCCACGGAATCCGACGCTATCGTATGCTAGCATTGGCGGTCTACCCGCTCATTTCGCTGTGCCCTCACGCTAGCAGTCGCAGTTTACCCAACAATTTTGATGCTCTCGTATGCTAACACTCCTGGTATACTCACTCGTTTTGACGTGCCGGTACGCTAGCAGCCGCGGTCTACCCAACGATTTCGATGCCCTCGTATTCTCCCGGTATACCTGCTCGTTTGGCTGCGCCGGTACGCTAGCAGTCGCGGTCTACCCACGGATTCCGACGCCATGGCGCGCTAGCAATGGCGGTCCACCCACCGAGATCTTTGGCCTCCTGCAGGCACCCGATGAGCTCCAAGAGTTTGCGCGTGACGTCCACGGCGCCATCTACGGTGAAGGTGGAGGCCAAAACCCGGGTCACCTCCACATAGTTCTTTCCTTCCAACTTGGAGAGCGCCACCTTGCGCCCGCCTTGCCCGTCCGCCAGCACCATGCAAAATTTGTCAAAATTCAACTTGGACAAGTTCTCCAAGGCTTCGGCGACAGCTAACTTTTTCGAGCTCATCCCCGACAAAGGAGTCCGGCCCCGAAAAGCCGTCCCTCCCGCTCCTTCGCCGAAACGAAAGCTTTTCTTCCGCCTTGTTTTCAAAACGGTCTCGATAAGAAACGGGAGCGAGCAAAGGTCCTTTCTTATCAGTATTCGTACGGTTTTGTTTCTTTTGTGCTTTGTTGACCCGAGGTGAATATTCGGTTCGGAAGGAATGGAAAACAATCATAAATGGTAAACGGACTGCATTTGTGTAGCGCTTTTAACCAGTCTCTGAAGACCTCCAAAGTGCTTTACAATATACTTCACAATTTACCCATTCACACACACGTTTACACACCCATAGCGGCCTCAGCCCTTCGAGGCGCCTACCTGCTTATCGAGGGTGTTAGGTGTTCCGTTTCTCGCCCGGGGTCACTTCCACATTAAATTTAGAGGAGCCAGGAATCGAACCTAGGACTTCTTGGTCCCAAGACAAGCACTCTACAATGTGCTTCACACTTTACCCGTTCACACACACACTCACGCACCCATAGCGGCGTCAGCCATTCGAGGCGCCTACCTGCTTATCGAGGGTGTTAGGGGTTCCGTTTCTCGCCCAGGGTCACTTCCACATTAAATTTAGAGGAGCCAGGAATCGAACCTAGGACTTCTTATTCCCAAAACGAGCACTCTACAATGTGCTTCACACTTTACCCATACACACACACGCTCACACACCCATAGCGGCGTCAGCCATTCGAGGCGCCTACCTGCTTATCGAGGGTCTTAAGGGTTCCGTTTCTGCCCGAGGTCACTTGGGCGTTAAATTTAGAGGAGCCAGGAATCGCTCGGAAGAGCCGGGAATCGAACCTGTGACAAGCTGGCGTACACGGTTAACCACCGCATTCGACAAATCGGAAGCCCAAAAAAACACAATGACTGCTCAACAGAATCGAAGAACTTGATTGCCCTCAACGATAAATATCTGTTATTTGCAGCGACATCTAGTGGTTAACTCTAGTGCTCGTAGACTGTAGAAGTCGTAAGTGCAATGGCATTAGCGTTCATATTTTGAAGATAAAAGAAGATAACTTTTTTTGAAATGGATTTTCTTTTTTTTTGTCTGTTTTCGCTTCTTTAGGGATCTGCGAAGGACTGCAAGACAGCATTTCCGTTTGTGCCCGCTGGAGAGAGCTGCCGCACTCCTTTTTGGGGCAGGCCACAGAATGACTTGAATCCAAATGTCTTTCTTGTCTTTGATATCAACGTTATGAAATATTGTATGCTGCGAGATAGGACACGGCACTCCAGGGGAAATCATTTATAAAAAGACTTTGAAAGGAATAAGAATAGATAATAAGAATAATAATGCAATGAAGAATGGTGCGCGGTGACTATCGTGCAACGAAAAGAAGCGCAAAAACATTTAGCAGCAAAAAGTCAAAAATATGTCACATTCTGGTTTTGGTTTGAGATTGAGGTTCAATGTGTCATTAGGGGTTTAAACCAGATTTTGGGGTTCAAAGTAAGGTTTAAAACTAAACCGAGGGTTCAAATGATGGGTTTGATTTCAAAATAAGGCTTTGAGTATCTATAAAATGTATTTAATAGGGAAGATAAAGGGGTAGGAAAAATAAGCATCTGCTTCTGACTACCCCTTTTCGAACATGTTGTTTGACATTTTTTCGTTGTTGACTCATTGTTTTTGTCCTGTTTTTATTTTTATGTTCGAAATAAAGTTTTCATTCATTCATTCATTCAGTTTCAAAGTATTAATAAACTGAGGGGTCTAAGTAGGTTTTTGAACTACAAATTAAGGTTACAAATTAAGTTTTTTTTTTCAAATGAAGCTTTCAAAGTAAGAGGATGGTTTCAAACTTAACTGTAACTGTAATTAACTGTAAACGGGTTTAAAACTTAGCATAGGATTGAAAGTTGAGTTTTGCTTTCAAGTTAAGGGTTAAAGTAGGGTTCTGATTTCAAGTCAAAGTCAAATTTATTTCTGACGCCCTTAATCCCAAAAATGTCTCAAAGGACTGCACAGGATATCAATGACACAATGACCTGATCTTAAACCAACATGCGGGCAAGGAACCACTCAAAACCTCAGCATGAGGAAAAAGAGAAACCTTGAGAAGCGACCTCACAAGTGGTAATCCCCCTTCCAGGATGACCAGGGTGAATTACATTTAGCATTACAGTACACAAACATAGTCAACACAAGGTAAGATGTTGAAAATTTGTCCGGAAAGTGTATGACGGCAGCGACGCAGCTTACCATCTCTGCCGGCTGGTCCATGCAGGCGTTCACATGATTCAGGTCAAACGCTGCTCCGCTGACTCATCTCCAATCGTCCTTCTCCTTCGTATCACCACCAGGCAGGCGGTCGGAAAAAGACAGGACAATACAGAATATGAGGTGGGCATCCATCATAAGCTTTGGAATAGAAGTGTGTCTTGAGCCTCGATTTAAAAACTTCCATTGATTTCAAACTCAGGTTTGGAACTGCAATTCGGGTTTCAAACTACCTTTTGGGTTTTAAAGGAAGGATCAAACTATACCTGGGTTTGCTTTCAAAGTAAGGTTTTATGCTAGGTTTCTGGTTTCAAAATCAGTCAATTGGGGTTCCAAAATAGCTTTCGGGATTTAGAGCAGGCTTTCGAACTAAAACTAGGGCAGAAACGACGGCTCTGGTTTGGAAATAGGGTTCGAAACGGCAGCTGGCGCTCGGGCCGACCGGAGTTGGCGCTCGGGCGGCATATTTGTTTTGGACCAGGCGGTAAATCCAGGTTTGCGTCGGCGCTGTATTCCCTGTAAAATCCGTTTCGCGCCCGTCCGTCAAATCTCAAGCGTCTCGGGGTCACGACGGGGGCCGAGGAGCGCCCGCCCCTTTCCCCCCGCCAAAATAAAACGACGAGCGGTCGTGACCCGAAGGGAGGAAAACATCTCGGAAGTCGACCGATTCTAATTCGTCGAATTCCGCGGGACGTTTTTCACAAGTTCAAAGTCTTTGACATTTTCAATAACACAATAACGATCTGTTCCAAACTCCGTCGATTGACGGAACATTTGAAATGAAAAGAAAAACAGGGTGGACGGGATTTGTTCTGCCCAATTTTTTATTATCATGAAAAAAGAAATGAGGTGAAAAAAAAAGTAGGGGGAAAAAAAGTCACAGATGTAGGAGGTGGGGCACGGCAGGGTGCAGGGGCGTTTCTTAGCCCCTCCCCCTCTGTCGTCAATCACCCAATCAGTGTCTTCTCGTCATGAAAAACGGATGAAAAAGAGGGACGACGGTAGCACTTGCAGGTACGGCTGCTTAAAACCCTTCAAGTTCAATGTCGTCTTTTCAAGGCATGAAAGGTATCGCTTGAAATTGTTGCCACGTTTCCCAACAAGTCTGCATCGGCCAGAGAGAGAGATCTGGTTTTCTTTCATAGACGTCGATGACGTTTTGTGTACCGTTGCAAAATCGATGGCACCCTGGTCATCCTGGAAGAAGGATTATTACTTTTTAGGCTTTTTCTCAAAGTTTCCTATTTTCCTCACCTTGAATTTTTCCTTTCCCGCATGTGGGTTTCAGATCAGGGGAAGGCGTGTAACCTGCGCAGCGCTTTGAGACTTTTTGGATGGATCCCAAGTGTTTGAGCAATGAGGTTTTGTATCTCTTTGTAGGAGAACATTTTGCATCCCTCTCACTCTGATGATTCACAGCCCCCGTTTGATGTCCGCCTTGCGTTTTTTGTGGTTTTGTTTGTCCGCTTTTGAAGGGAGCAGACGCGACAGCTGCTTTTTACTGCTCGCCGCCCGCCCGAGGGGGGGGTCATAAACAGTTTGGGGCGTTATTTAGTCCTTTTATGCAGGGGGCTTATTGGGGTCCGCTAACTGCAAACAGCTGGAGGGCAAAACAAGGTTTTTGAAAAAAGGAAGCTGTTTGAGAATTGACAAATTCCTTCCCCGCGGGGGTCGGCACTTTTCAATAGTGTCTCCTGTTAACGTTCCGACGTTGAGAATTAAAGAGGTGTCGCTACCGCGTCGTCGATCACCGACATCCGTTTCAAAATTCAGTATGTGACAAAAGCGAGTACACCTCTCACATTTCTTCAGCGATTTCATTATATACTGAAGTAACATGGCGTTGACGCCATAAAGTCTGTGTAAAGCTTGTATAGCAGATGAAACGTTTTTTCCCCTTGAAAAAACTCAAAATATTGCCATCAATCACCAAACCCCGGCAACAAACGTGAGTACGACCCGAATACACTACACCCCTATACTTCCAAACAAAGCATTGTTTGTCATTTTCCCTTCAAAATACCAAGTGACTTGTTACTCTTATTAGGTCTCAGGTATGAATAGGGAGCAGGTGTGTTCAATTTGTAGTACACTCTGCCATACTGGTCACTGAAACTCCTAATATGACACACCATGGCAAGGAACTCTCTGGGGACCTTAGAAAATAAATAGTGACACTACACAAGGCCCCCTAGGGCGACAGGACGATCGCCAATCCCCTGAAGTGGAGCTGCAGTTCAGTGGCCGAGATTCTCCGGAGTTTAAAAAAAATGAGGACGCGCTCACACCGGGGCTCGTGTTGGATGTCCAAAGAAGCTGAGTGAACGTGCACCGCGTCCCATCCGAGTGCTATCAAAGAAAGATAGGCGCAGGGGGGGCTGTCAGCATTGCTGCAAAGATTGATTAGGCGAGGGATCTGCCTGGAAGTACGCAGACCATACACTTCAGGTACTTTCACTTGGAGGTGTAGTCACTTTTATTGCAAAGGGGTTTAGTAATTGACAGCTACATTTTAAGTCATTTTAAGGGAAAAATAAATATCATTGTGTCAAAGCCATGTTTCTCCAGTGTTGAGAAAGGTCATGTAGTCTAACGGTGTTCAGCCGATTCATTCAAGTAAACCACACTCGTCTCTCGATATTTGAATTTCTTAGTAATAAAGAAATCATCCAATAATAATATATTTTTTTCAAAAAGAAAACTACTCCATCACTGCCGAAGATAAAATCCAAATGGCGAAAATATTCATCGATAACAACAAATAATTCGTTTTTTATTTAGGGTTAGTTAGCTGAACCATGCTCTTAAGAAAATGACAATTGTTTTGCCGTGCTTTCAAAAAAATGGCCTTATAATAACCGGGCTTCCTCCTTCCACCTCCCAAACATCATATCTGCTTCTTGCCAATAGCTTACAAGTTTTACACACTTTTTCTTACTGCTTTTTGGCAAACTTTTACAATTTGCAGAATTTGATTTCCGTTTCGCTGCCATTTTGTTTTCGGTTTCACTTTCGTTTGCCGCACAACGCCGAAGTTCGCACGAGAGGAACAAAGTTTGGTGTTTACTTTGGCGGCAAACCAAAGCTTCGGGTTTATTTCGCGCTCGGTTAACAAAACCAGTTAATCCGTCCGCGACTCGGGTCGGGGTGATTTTTTGAGGTCCCGTCTTACCTAAAGTCTGACGGCATGGTCACGCCCCCTTATTTACAGGGTCACGCCCCCAGGACTAGCGGGATCCTGCCGGGCCACGCCCCCCGTCCGCCTGACCGCGCCCCCTCAGACTCGAGGACGACCTCAGCACCCGGACGGGAACTCGGTATCGGTTTTCCTCAAGGAAGGACCGTCATCGGATAAAACCTTAAAAAGATAAGGCGGGGGTTAGAAACGAGGCTCGGAGGAGATAAAACCGAGGACTCGAGGTTAGGATTTGGAAGGAGAGGCCTGAGCGCAGGGATTTCAATTCAAACCTTGGGTTCTGGACTCAAACGAGCTTTTGGTCTCATAGTGGAGTTTCAAACCAGACATAGAGTTCAAGGTAGGGTTTTAAAGTCAACTTGGCGTTCAATTGAGGTTTTAAAGTAGGGTTCTGGGTTGTCGCTGTAAATCGGGCTTCCAGACTAGCTTTTGGGTTTTAATGAAGGGTTTAAAACAGAACCTAGGGTTCAAAGTAGGATTTCAGACGAAACCTGGGGTTCAAACGAGGATTTTGCTTTCAGGGTAAGGTTTCATGCTAGGTTTCTGGTTTTAAAATCAGGTTTTAAAGTATATTGGGATTCCGAACCAGTTTTGGGGTTTTAGAGCAGGGTTTCGAACTAGAGCTAGGGCGGAAACGACAGCTTCGGTTTGCAAATAGGGTTGGAAACGAAAGCTCTCGCTCGGGCCGACGGGAGTTGGCGCTCGGGCGGCATATTTGTTTTGGACCAGGCGGTAAATCCAGGTTTGCGTCGGCGCTGTATTCCCTGTAAAAAATGTCTCGCGCCCGTCCGTCAAATCTCAAGTGTCTCGGGGTCACCACGGTAGCCACGGAGCCTCCGCCCCTTTCCCCCGCCAAAATAAAACGACGAGCGGTCGTGACCCGGAGGAAGGAAAACATCTCGGAAGTCCACCGATTCTAATCCGTCGAACTCTGCGGGACGTTTGTCACAATTTCAAAGTCGTTGACATTTTCAATCACAAAATAACGATCCGTTCCAAACTCTGTCAATTGACCAAACCTTTGAAATAAAAAAGAAAAGCTTATATGAGTTGGGGCCCCTACTTTTTTGGGTGTCATTGTCATCGGCTCGTCCAGGAGTTCACAACAGAACCCGCTAAAACATCCTTGGCCTCAATCAAGTTCAGTGTTCATTCGTGTCTTGATTATCCTAAAATCTTTTGGAGAAACATTCTACGGGCTGATGAGTCAAAAACAGAACTTTTGGAAGGTGTGTCACAGCATGATGCCAAGCGTAAAGCATGGTGGTGGCAGTGTGATAGTCTGGGGCTGCTTTGCTACCTCAGGTCCAGGACAACTTGCTGTCGTTGAGGAAATCATGAATTCTGGTGTTTACAGTAGATCCTGAAGGAAAACATCTGGCCATTAGTTTGCGCCCTCAAACTGCGCTCTGGGATCACGCAGCAGGACAACCATCCGAAACACAGAAGCAAGTCCGCCTCTAAACGGCTAAATCCAAGAAAAAAAGCCTGCATTAAAATCAATTGTAGCATGACCTTAAAAAGGCAGTTTGTGTTAAAAAAAAGCCTTTGACACGGCCAATTTGAAACCATTTTGCGTTGTGAAAGACTCATAAAAATATAGTAAAGGTTTGATTCCTGTGATGGCTGCCAAAGGTGGCTCAACGTGCCATGAGGTTCAGGGGTCAATGACTTTTGCAAATAGCGCCCGTTAGGTTGTCACGAGGTGTAGGACGGACCCAAATGCAGGACAACAAGCAGAAGAAATTCAAGGGACATGATCGAACCCCAACAGGGGGGGGATTTATTGAACAGCAACAAAAACGTACTAAGGAAAAGGGTGTGTGGAACCGGAATCACTGAGGAGGAGAACTTGAGAGGGAGGTTTGCAAAAGAAACGAGAGAGCGCCTCTTGGGGTGAAGAAAATCGTAAAAGGATGATTAGGAAATATCTTGAAAAAGATGGCTCGAGTGTACGCTCTGGGGGCCTGGAAGGAACCGAAGAGGGTGGTAGGAGTTGCGGGTCTTGGAGAGGGTGAACTTGAAATACAAGGAGATCGGAGGAGGAGATGGAGGTTTCGGCGGGTGAAGGTCTTCAGGAATCCAAAGGGTTGGACAATGAGGAATTGGAGGCTGGAGTATTCCCAGAGGAGGCTGATTGGGAGCACCTGGACAGAGAGGGAGACTGGAATATAGGGTAAAGTTGCCATCTTTTGGGAAAAAGAGGTACTGCAGGCACCAAACCGTGGCATACAGTAGATTTAGAATTTTTGGGAGCTTTAATAAACAGAATCAACATTTGAGTTGGGCATTACCGTATTTCCTTGGCTTGTCTCAGTGCCATGTTGAAATGGAAAGCTTTGCAAACAAAGACAGCTATCGAGAAGGAGGCAGGGACAGGGGAGCAATGAGAGGCAATTTGACAGGGGAGGGGGGAGGGCGGGGGGCGCAGGGGTGGCTTTTAGCCCCTCCCCCGTCAATCACCAGCTCAGTCTGTAATTGGCTTGATCAGCGCCACATTCCTTTGCAGAAAAATGGCAAAGTGACGCTAGCACTCGGGGTGACAGGTTTGAATCCTTGCAAATGCTTGAATTTCAATGTTGTCTTTTCAAGGATTCAAAAGTGCCTGGCATTTGGATGAGGTGCTGTAAATGCTTGAAATTGTTGCCAGGTTTCCCATAAAGCCTGCTTTAAAACGACGCAGAAACGACTTTGCCATCGTATTCCTTCTAACCTCTTGATTTACGACATCAGTTTGTAGGGTGTTGTCGTGTGAAGCGCTATCGCCCCCTATGTGTTTCGCTCAAAACGACGGGTGCATAAAACCAGGATCCTGGGATCCCGTTTTGATGAACGATAGCTAGAAAACAAACAATGTGTCGCGGGATGTCGGACTGACCCAAATGCAGGACACGGGGATGTGATCAAAGCCCAATATTGAATCAACAAAAACACAATTCACCAATGATAAGTGAGAGTGGAGAATTGAGAGGGGCCAATAGGGTGGCAGACATTTTGAAAAGGATATTGGAGTGGCAGATCTTGAGACCAGGAGGAAAGTGAAGAAGCTTGTCTTTATGGCGAGCAAACGTCTCGAGCGTAAAGCGGGAGCTTGGAGTGTTTGTGTTCCATGGGGTAACGCCGCCCCCTCTCGGAGAAGGGGGGAACTGCAGGTGCCGAACCGTGACACACGGACTAAAACATGTGGCAAATCCCTGCGCGGCATCCGGCAAAATTTGCAAAAGGTCATTCGCGGAGAAGACGAGAGGAACTGGATTTTTTCGCTAACCGTTTGCTACATCGCCACACGTGCTACAGGCGACACTGTTTCACGAAACAGTCGGACACGACTGACAATTTGGATCGTAATCGTGTCGCGTTCGACAAAATGGGAATTGAAAAACGGAGGGTGGCTTTTCAATAAAAAGAGTCTCGGCTTCACCCGCAGGACAAAAGCGGTACTGCAACTCTCGGCGTCACAACGGAAACGCGCGCCCTCTTATTTGCACGCATTTCAGTTCCACATCAATCGCTCGAGACGACGAATCGACCATTTTATTCCGTCAAGGTTCAAATTCGAGATTGCGGTCGGAAGGAGAAAAGAACGCACTCCGAGTCGGAGGTTGAGGTTTTTGATAGCTCCTTCCGTCGGAGTCGCCCGTTTCCGGAATCAGCTCGAAGAAGGACACAAAGCTCATTTATTGTACGACACTAGAACAGGGTTGTCAAACTCATTTGAACTCGGGGGCCACACCAAACAACAAACATTCTCTCTCGACCAGTAGATTTGAGAGAAAGGGAGAAAGAATTAAGAGAAAGAGAAGGAGGGAAAAGTAAAGAGGGTGGAACAAAGACAGAGAGAAACGGAGAGAAAGAGAGAAGGTGAGAAACAAAAGAGATAAAAGGAGAAATAGTGAGAGAGGGGGAAGGATAGAGAAAGAAAGAAATCCAATGCGAAATAGAAAGAGAGAAGGAGAAAAAAGAGGAGAGAAGGGTAGAAAGTGTCATGATTACCGATGTGCTTCATCTGTGGCCGCTCCTTTGGCGCCAACTGCCTCGGACTCTGATCGGCTCCCTGTCACTATTTAAACCCACTGCTATCTGTCTCCTGTGGTCAGTCCGTCTGCAAATCTCTGTGTATACTAGGCAAGCCGACCCTGACTCCCACCTGTCCCGTTTTTGCTCCTGTTCGTCTCCAGTTACGATCCATTTTTGACCCCGACCATGTCTACTCTCCCGTCCCGGCTTACGACGCGTTTCCGACCCCGACCACGTCTTGCTCTCCCAATCCTGGCTACTGACCAGTTTTCCACCGCTGACACCGCCATCGCTCGCTACGGAAGATCCACTTCCATGCTTGAATCACAAGCCGAGTACAAGAGCGAAGACTGGATGGTGGGCGCACCCTTTCCTCGTTCTGTCAATATAACTTGTAATAAACGTTACGCCTGTCCTGTTTCCGTTCTGGTCTTGACAGAAAGACAGAAGTGGGAAGCAAGAGAGAAATATAGAAAGAAAAGAGAAAGGGAAAAAAAGGAAGAGAGAGAGAGAACAAAAAAGGTAAAAAGACCGAGAGAGAAAGAGGAAAAGAGAGTGAAGTGGAGAGAGAGAAAGTGAGAGAAAAAAGGAGGAAGAGCGAGAGAGAGAGAGAAGTACATGGAAAGTGTTTGTTCAAGGCATCTGGCTTTGGCAACATCAAGCGGACATATTTCAACCTGAAGCTCGTTTTTCTCTTACGCTTCCCTCGGCGTTATCTCGCGGGCCTGATTCAATCCCTTAGCATGCCTGATACAGCCCGCGGGCCCCTCTTTCACACCCCTGCACTAAAAGGAAATGACTCGAAAATAGTTCTTAAAATGCTTATGTGGGGCAGCACGGCGGTGCGGTGGTTAGTGTGTGTGGCACAGTTTTGAGGTCATGGGTTCAAATCCAGCGACCAGCCTTCCTGTGCGGAGTTTGCATGTTCTCGCCGCGCTTGCGTGGGTTTCCTCCGGCCACTCTGGTTTCCTCCCACATTCCAAAGACATGCATTAGCCGGTTCATATTGTCCCTAGTTGGGAATGAGCGAGCGAGTTGTCTGTCCCTGTGGGCCCTGCGACTGGCTGGCAAGCAGTTGAGGGTGTCCCCTGCCCACTGCCCGAAGATGGCTGGGATGGGCTCCGGTACCCCCACGACCCTACTGAGGATAAGGTTAAATGACGGCGGGTGTTCGACCAATGACGTTTTGCGTCCCTCTCTCTCGCTCGCTCGCTCGCCCACTGTGGTCTTTTACGGCCCCCGTTTGATGTCCGCCTTGCGTTTTTTGTCGTTTTGTTGGTCGTGTTTTGAAGGGAGCGGAGGTGACAGCTGCATTTTCCCGCTTGCCGCCCGGGGGGGGTCGTAAACAGTTTGGGGCGTTATTCGGACCTTTTATGCGGGGGGCGGCCGGGGGGGCCAAACCAAGCTTCGGAGAAAAGGAAGCTATTTGAGAAGTGAGAAATTCCCAGGCCGGGACCGAAAAGCTTTCCTCTTTAAGGAGACTTTACGGGTTAAGCGCATCTGCCGTCAATCCAATGCATTTGCTCGTCCCTCGGGCATTTCCTGCCCGCCTCCTCAGGACCGGCAGCCATCGCTCCGACCCGAAAAGGGATTTGGGGCTTCCGGCCGTCTCGGTGCTTCTTAACCCGGGTCGGCTGGAACCCGAGGGCAGACCCGGGCACTCCGTGTTCTAGATAGATACTTTATTCAAGACATATAGTTTTTCTACTGGTGTGCGATATAGCCTCATGCCATGAGGCTCTTGAACCCCACCCGGGGGAGTAAAAGCCCACATGAAACCACACCCCCACATTGCATATTACCCTATTTTTATGACAGTGTGTATTTTATGTAGCACTATCTAAATACCCTATATCAACACGTTACATTGGGTATTTATGTATTATATTCCTTTTACTTGGCTATTTCGCACACCATTAGAAGAACTATATGTCTTGAAAATATATAAATATATGTCAAGAACTGGAACAGGACCCAATCGCGTGACATTCTCACACAAGCCTTTATTTTACAGGAAATGGAGAGTCATGCACGTTAGGAAGCCGGTCTGGCGTGGAAAGACAGGAAGCCAGGGACCGACGTGATCGATTCCAATTGCCCGAGTTGATACCGGACGGATGGGGTCCATACTGGACAGGACGGGACAGACGAGATAGATAACGAATCAGGATATCGAAAATAAACAGAAAAAAATAGACGGGAACAAAAACTGGAGAAAATAACAACAGGAAGGAAACAAAACTGGAACCCGAGATTAAACAGGACAAAAATAAACGGGAACAATACCGGACTGAAAATATCAACGGAAAAACAGGACCGAGTCAGAAGCCAGGTCTTGTAGGGCGGAAGTTCGTTGACGGGCTGACCATCCAACGCAAGAGAGCGCCGAGCTTCATCTAGACAGAAAACCAATCTCTCAACTAGCGGCAGCTGGCGCCACACGGGCGGGGCCAATTGGGCCCCATGGCAACCATGACATATATATGTATATATATATATATATATATATATATATGAATTCACAAGAAAGTAGGGTTTAACAAATGCACTTATGAAACTGGTGGAGTTGGGTAGCTCTGACAGGTTTAAGAACCAATCAGCTAGCTGCTTCCGTTAGAAGTACTTCATTCGCGACTATAAATATACATATATAGTGTCATGCTATCGAGGGCCAGATTCAAAAGCCGATGGGCAACATGCGGCCCGCGGGCTGCGGTTTGCCCACCCCTGCTCAGGCCATCGTGTATTTTCCCGCGAGCGACGGTTAGCGCAATTAGCGACGTTCGGTAAACATTCCGGGCGGCGCCGGCTAACGGGCTAACGGGTCGGTCCCGTAGTGGCCGCCATCCGCTTCGCAAATCTTCTTAAGCTCGCACATTTCTTTCATTGTTCGCCCTCCTGGATCTTGGAGCAGGGTGAACGGCTCGCTTTCCTTTATTGAAGGGTTCCGTTGAATGCGGTCGGTCTCCCGGATCCTGCGGGGCCCCTAGGGGCCCACACGCCCCAATATACTGAAAAAGCAAGATGGCTTCTACGAAAATTGAAAACGGCGCGCTACCGAGCATGAGGTTTTCCATCTGACCGGCTACGACACCTTCAAGCGGCGAAATCAGCCTATTCCTTTAAGGTGGTTGCTGCACGTAAAAATAAGCCCAGAATCCTCTTGACACTGTAGCGTCCTTCGCTCGCCTCGTGACTTCTTTCATAAGAAGATTGGGAAAACGTGTCTCATGTCAAATACTAGGAAATGAAATGCGCCGGATTGAAATCCTCCAAGAATTTCCACATTCACATCAGTCAAGAGTCCTTTTTATTGTTTTCTCGGAAAAAAGTTTGCTCGCCAAGCGGACGCGTCACACCGGGTGAAAATAGAACGACGGCTCTGCGCTGCGGCTAATAAATAGAAGAAAAGCAAAGTCGATCCATGGCAACTCAAAATTGATGAGTTCTTTTGTCAAACAGTACCTGATAGTAACGCTAGTAACGCTATTGCTAACGTTAGCATCCACAAAAAATATCAGAATGGAGAAAATATATACCGACACCTTCTTACAATGATGCCTTTAAATATACACAATGACAATGCTTTAAAAATGAGGGGAATCGCAGCTTTTGAAGGCATTTTCTCCATCGGGGCCGAAACAGGAGGAATTGAAGTTGAACGAGAAGGCATTGAAAACAGAACAGTTTTTGTTTTTGGAGTTGATCTTTACTGGCGCTCGTAGACTCGAGTACACACCACGTCATCCGCCCGCATCGTCTGAAAAAAAAATAATGATATTTATATGGCAACAATTTCAAGCATTTACAGCACCTCATATAAGTCCAAATTCCAGCAGGCAAAAAATGGACACGATGACGAGTTCATTCCCGCTTACCAAGATGAGCTTGCCGTCATTGGTTATCTCCCTCGTCCAGGAAGTTTTAGGCCCCTCCCCCTTTTGCAGGGTCTGCTCGCAGCTGATCTTGCTGTCCGTCTCCCAACGGGGATAACTCTACAGTACAAAAACAAATATGAAAATAGAAATGTGCCTTAAATGCAACATTCCTGACCTAAGTGCCCCGGTAAGAAGTCCCTCTGTTTCTGTTCTGGCAAAAGCGGGACCTTTTTTTGGACCGATTTGGGGTTAGGACTATGGTTAGCAATTAGCAGTTAGCGGTTCATGTTAGCCCACAAAAACGCCAAGCCTCGTCAGAGGTAATGAGCTGGTGGGAGAAGGGGCGGGGCTAATTCCGGCAGCCTACCGTGCAGGGGCGTCCGTCCACGGTGCTCTCGTTGAACTTTTGTCCCACGGTGAAGGTGATGTGGGTGGTCCTGACGCTGGTGGAGGTCTTGATGGACAAGGTCTGGCCGTCCTGCGAGATCTCCACCAGGGGCTTGGACGCCGCCTTCACCGCGATCTTACGGAGCATCACGTTGACGCCTGCCCGCAAAGTAAGGAGTGTTAGCATTCGGGATGCCGCTTGAGGGCACCAGCAGGCAATTGACACCCCCCTGAACACCACCCCTCTCCTTCCCCCAACCCACCATGCTTGCCTCTAGTCACCCGATTCAACATATAATGACTGTGCCGACAGCAGAAGCCATTAGATTAGTGCCTTCCATGTTTCCTTATAATGTCCTGCCAGCAGAGTGTGTCCTGGACTGTGTTTTTTGTTTATGGTTTTAACATCAGAGGTTAGCACTTTTTGCATGAGCATTAGCTGCTAACTCATTTGCATGAACTAATGGTTTGAGGTTAGCCACAAAAGAGATGCTATTTGCAAATGCAGCTCATGGGCCTAAGCCATACCTGTCAGGGCCAGGACAGGAAACAGGAAGCAGAACCCACTCGCGTAACGTGACTCACAGTTTGTTGGGGAGAAGAGAAAGGAGCGCACACTTGATCAGAAGATCGTTGGTCGCAGGGAGTAGATTGCTCGGAACGCGGAAGTGGTCAAAATCAAACAGATAGTGGCGAGAGCAAAACAGGAGCAAAAACACAGGAAAAAACGGAGATTCACAGGGCTTGGCAAAACAAGAACATAAACACAGGCAAAACGGGGATTGTCAGGGCGTGTCGAAACAGAGTTTCACAAACGCTCCGACAAAAGGCGACTCTCAAGACAGCGTTTAAGTAGTGACAGGGAGCAATCTGTCAACACGTTTCAGCTGGTGTCTATGGGCGGGGCCAATTGGGCGCCCTGGCAACAGTGACAGAAGCTGGCGCCACATGGCGGGGGGGCCAATTGGGCGCCACGGCAACCGTGACAAGACCAAGGACCGCACTGAACGTTTTAAACCTTCACTAACACTAATTGGATGCAAAATTATTGAATGCTGCAGAATTTCCACTTCAAGAGGTGAACTATTTCAATTCGAATCCCCAACTCTGGTCATTTATGTTGCACTAAACTGACAGTTGAGAGAGCAGCCAAAGAACTACAAAAATGGCAGACAACAACCGCAGTCCCGGAAAGATCGGATGTTTTGCCGACGTTTGTGTTAGCGACACGCTACTTGAGCCGAGCTACATGTAGACGTAGCATTTGGTTAAGTGTCTCGAGCTAACGCTACTCCTTGAATTCCGAAGAGATGACTCGATTTGGCACGGAAAGGCACAATGGTCTGACACACGGAAGAAGATTGCAACTTGTTAGAGCACGCCCGTTCCTGGTTTGGGGAATCTCCGTTCAAGCCGGGGCCAAATCTGCCAGATGCCAAAATGGGCAGAGTGTGTGTCGCAATTTGAGTCGAGGAAGAAGAAGAAGAAGAAAAAGAAGGGAGGCGGAACACACCGGCTGGTCTGCTCATGTCCTTTCATGGCTTAGAGAAAAAAAGAAAAGAAAAAAAAGAAAAAAGGTGCTAAAAAAAAGAGAAGGAATGGACGAAAACAAGGAGACAATAAGAAAACCCCTTCATTGATGTTTGGCTCCAATAATCAGAACATCTCACGGTGGTGGAGCATCGACCGGAAGGTCTCCCTGGCGCCCCCTTGCAGCTACCACTTTTTCCCCCCACGACCTAGTCAGAAGCTGTCTCTCTCCGCCTTTTCTGCCAGGTCCCCGATTTGCCTTTTCTGATTTTGCTCCACCCGCTCCGATCCATCTTCCATTGGACGGATGTTCCGACGAAGCCCCTGCAGCCAACCTCCAGATAGATGTTCCCCGCATCGCTTGGCTTCCAGCTCCGTATATTTGTTTCTGTTTTTTTCCATCAGTGAACTCCGCCATGACGGCTGCCTCGCTCGCAGGGGACCTCAGGATGCCCACGGGCCTCAGAAAGGTGATGCTTATCTCTGGTGGGAACTTCAGCCGCCTGTCAAGATCCTCCCACCCCGATGTTAAACATGGAGGTCTCTCCCTTTGGCTCATGTTCAACAAAGCGGATCGGTTCTAGGGTCTTGGAAAGTGGGTCTTTGGAAGCTTCCATTCTCCGCTCTTCAAAGACTTTCGGAAGCTTCCGCCAAACCAGAAAGTGGCGCCACCAGACACCAGACAAGTACATCAACGCTCCAACTGCAGGACAATAACTTCTAGGCAGTGAGCCACAGCACAACGCACCTTACTACTGAGTCACATCTTCATGCATACCAGGGGTCTCCAACGTGGTGCCCCCTAAAGACAGCTCACCAGTGCTGGGTCATTGTGATTTTCTAATCAAATGATTGTTTTTTTAAGTGCTTGACTGGGAGTATTTTTAACCCTACTTCCAATAATGAACAGGGAAATAACAAAAAAATACCATAGTAACAATAAACTAATAACACGTATGCCTTTTTTATGGCCAAATTCAAGCCCTTTTAAGGACTTTCTTCACTGCTATTAATAGAAAAAATCCGTTTAGAATGTCTGAGTGTAGAGGATTCATTCATGCCAGACTTTTTCGTGTCATTTGCAATGAGAGCTATGTCTCTGTCCTTTTTAAGCAGACTTTTTTTAATGGTCTTCCTTGGATACGTGATTTATTGAGTCAGTAAGAAAGAAAGCAACAATTTACAAGCACTTCACCCAAAGGTCAAGCACTCCCCAAACCTTGAAAACAAACAGTACAACATTACAATTCAAGCATTTTCAAAGATTTCAAGCACCCGTACGAACCCTGTATTTTAAAAATGCGTAAACGGGACTCAAATGGACCTGGAACCAAAATCTCAATTCTAATTCAACTCAAAAATGGCGAAAGGCCATAAAGTAAGATATCAACGCGTGTTTATTTCAAGCTATAAATCTGGAGGTTTTTGAGGGACCCACCGCACCCCCACCGAAGTCCTTTGGAGTAAGCGGTCCTCGTGACACCCCAGCTGACTTTGGGGGGGGTCGGAGGTCAGGCGGCCCAGGAAGCCCAGGGGTCACGGGCTGACAGCTTGCTTCCAGCTGTGACCCCCGCCTCCATATTGGAGGGGGCAAGGGGGAATACTTGAGGGTCTGCTCATTGAGATTTTGTTGAAAAGTCAACTTGAATAACTTTTTTTGGTCAGCCCCTCGTTATTTCGGGCAGAAAATTCCAGATTTCAATATTTTCCGACTAAGACTTTAAATGTGTTTTCGCGTTTCTTTATGAAGTAATAGAAGAGAAAAAATGACTTTTCTGCAGTACAATCGAGTCATACGTTGAAGTAAGAATATCTGGAAAAAAGTTATAAATGCAAAAAATGTGTGAAAATATCGTTAGGTTTATTTTGGGGGAAAAATAAGCAGCAATTTTATCCTAAAAAAGTGAGGGGTAAAAAATTAAGACAAACAACATTTTATGACAATGGGGAAAGACTTTTGGCAGATTTCCATCGTAGATGTTTTAGAATATTGCAGTACTTGTATGTTTGCAGTATTTCTGTCATGTATTTTTTCCAGAGTGCAAATGATAGCTAAGACAAGATCATAACTTGAGAATAAACTTAAAATAAGATTTTGGTACAAGGGTTTAAGATGATCTTATTTCTTTTGCAGCGTGTCATTTTGTTAAGATTGAAGTCGAAATATCATATCATGTCGTAAAAAGAAAAGGAGCGACATGAAATGATATAAAAATAGAGGAGAAAATCGGGTGTGCCCTCACACATTTTCAGTTGAGGACATCTGGTCCTGCCATAAACCGAAATCAGCAATATTAAAACAATGAAAGACTTTCAATGTTTCAGTCCAAAATCCTGCTGGTACGAGTACCCCCAAAAACTCAAAAAGGGCTCTCATTTTGAGTGGTCAAATAGGACACACTGTCCCTTTAAGAGATGTCTAACTTTAAAGCAATTAGCCTTATTTACCTTTTTTTTTTTTTTGAAATCAATTTGAGACTTTTGTGCAGCTTTTGATAGCGACGATTTCTCGAGGATGTATACTTTGCAAATTGAGGATTTTTTGCTGATGAAACCAATGATTTCTTGGAGCAATTGAACCACTTTCATACCGTTTTCTATTGTTTGCTTTTGAGATGCACTGTCCTTCTGTCTCTGCGGCCAAAGCAGCAGGTGTCTACTAAGCCGCTGGGGGACGGTAGAAGGGGGGTCTTCTTATTTGTGTCCTGTATCTGTCACTTTGGATCATTTCTGGGTGCGTACTGTAAGCGCGCAATCGGCCAGGGGTTTCTTTTGTATTCTATTCTGGGCGGGGGTCTTTTTTGATGTTTTTTTTTAATGAGAGGGGGGCAGGGGGGTATACTGGCCCAGGGCTAAGGCTCTTGAACTTTTTCATCCCCGTCTTTGGAATGACAAAGACCTCCCGCCTGTGCGTAAAAGGCGCACGCACGTTCTGCGAGCCGACAAAAGAGAAAAGCAACTTCGCTCCAAATCAAACAATCAAATAGAACTTGACAAATGAAAAGCCTAAAAGGACTCACCCAAAACTTTCAAAAGTTCCTCAAAGTTTTCCGAGCTCTTCATCTCCCAAATGCCGGAAAAATCCGGGATTTTGCGCTCCATCTCGCTATGCGTCTTCTTCTGCTTTGAGCGAGCTCCCCCCTCCCCTGATGAACCCCTCACCCTGCTTGAGTCCGTGGACTTGATTTGCGTGCAGTCTGCCTCCTCGCCAGATGAGAAAGACCCAGAAAACGAAATCGACCTCTCTCCTTTGCGCTTTTGCGCAAAACGCACCGCGCTAAAGTAAGACGCGCTAGTGAGGCGGTGAGATCACGCCCCTTTATTTATAGCCACGCCTCTAGGATGAGAAATGAGTGCTTGACCGCGCCCCCTTGTTCACGGGCCGCTTATACATAGGAGGATGACGTTGTGGCCACGCCCTCTTGTCCATAAAGACACGCCCCCCTCACCCCTCCGATTCGTCACCATTGCAGGGCTCTGCAAACTTTTTAAGCTTTCGAGCTACTTTTTGTAACTCGTTAGCACAAATGGCATCAGCTTTGATGTACATTTCTAAAATATCAATAGAATGATCTAAATGGCTACGGTAGCCAGATCGTTTGCTAAAAGAAGGTAGCCAGAAAATGCGCATTCCCTTTGCTCACTCGCCTGATAAAGCCCATCTATTGGAATTGAGTTTGTATTTCCTGTCAAATAAATGATGGATAAATCAACTTGTTCTTCATTTGATTCTCTTAATTATTCGCTGAAAACAACAACCAATACTTGAATAGATGTTTTTGTCTCTGAAGCCCAAAAACGCAATCGAGTTATTTGAATTTCTAAAACAACCACTTATGTTACGACGATGTTTTTCCTATGCTATTACCGGATTGATTGTTAAAAATAGGGTTAAACAGACTCAACCGATAAAATGACAGTGATCCAGTACTGGTGGGTGAGCTATTTGCGGAACAGATGAACGGGCACCTCGGCTGTCCTCAGGGGACACCGCCTCGGAGACCCCAGCACTAGTGAGTGAATGGCATCACCCCCAACCTTGCAGGGGAAATTTTGGGACGAGAAAAGGCAAACTTGGATGCTAAGCTCCTCTACAACTATAAAACAGTGTCCCCTCCCCTTCCCCTATTTTTATGCACTCGCCATAAAAGCAAGTGCGCGTGCAATACGATCTAGCTTCTGGCTGCTAGCCCCTGGACTTGTGTTTGTTGGGAGGGGGGCTTAAGGCTAGGTCTGAGTGCGCAGTCTTCTTTAGCGTGAGAAATAAAAACAAAACGTTCTCGGTCAATCTTCCGGCACATGAACGCGACCAGATGTATGGTGGTGCCCGGGCGGGTAGGGCCCATCAAAATATGGGGAGCATCTAGACCTTTGCAGTCCTCAGAGACATTTTTTGATTAAGGGACAGACAAAAAAAATGGGAGCTGACCTGATTACTAGATGGTGTCTTGGGATGGGATTGACACGACTGACGCGATGCAGGAGTGAAACAGACAGAAAGATGGACAGACATATAGGTTAAGAGCTCTTGGGCAGGGGGAAGCAAAGTTAACCATTGACTCTTGATGGATGATGGCGTCTGTGCCGTAACCTGGGGTTACCATAGGGGGGGATGCATTCACGGACCTGGCTTCTAAAGGGTCTGGGGGGGTGAGTTAACACCCTGACTTCAATCCCTTTACTTTGAAACCTCACCAAAGATTCATGTTTATACCCCAAAATGACGTCTCCATTCCCACTGGATGACATCATGCTTTTGTTTTGATAGTTCATGAAAGAAACGGCCACCGTTTGGAAACCAAATCATTGCACTTAAAAAGGTTTGAGATCCATAAATCCATCAATCAAAATGTATTTGAATAGCACTCACCACTCGATGGCACTGCATTCTCTAATGCCAAGGAAAACCAGTCCCAAGAGCTCAGCGTAGCCGGTAGGTAGGGATCTCAACCTGTAATTGTTTGTAAAAATCAACATCGGTATCACGGTCCATGTATTTGAATACATTTTTTTACCGACTGAACGAATGTTTTTGGTACCACTAGGAGGCACTAAATATGACACATTGTCCCTTCGACACTGCAAGATTGCGGACCAAATCGGTAGAAGAAAGACAAACGACAATACAAAGTTAACACATTTCAAGAGAACTGTCTGTCGGACTATAGTTCTTGGCAGGACTTTTTGATTGTTTTCTTATGGATAAACCTTCAAATGTACTTTGAAGAGTCAAGAGTTGAGTAAGATTTCAGTCTAAATCAGGTTCCAATAGATCAAAGTTTGGTTATGGGCCAAGGAAATACATTTCAATTGAAGATCTTTACGAGAACAGGAAAACCAAACTGTGCCTGCCTACTGTATACTCGTATTTGTTTTCTTCTCTGCATCATTTTCGGGAGTTTTAGCCTTCCTCAGGATGGAGGATAGTCCTTATTTGGACATTTAGGCGGTCCTTATGTGGCTAGACCCCTATTTAGGGTTAAAACCTGCTTTTAAATTCATGATTAGAGTAAGTGTTTGTTAGGAATCAGGCCAGGCAATGGGTCCCAAGCGTTACTTTTGGGCTAAAGGCCTAGCTAGGAAATGGACGACATCTTTGGAATGTCCAGACTAGAAAAAGCCCCGAAATGTGTCAGCAGGCCGTGACAAAAGACGTCCGTTTATTGAAGTGCACTCGGCCGTGATTTTCGGCCCCCAACCTTTCTCCTTTGAGCCTTTACCTCACGCAACTTTCACTCCCCCCGGACCCCCAAAAACGTCCTTTGTTCTTTTGTGCAAGAATCCAGGCTAGCGCGGCGCTTTGAAAAGTGACCGTAAGTATTCCGGGCTGATTGTCTCTGCTTAGGAAATGAAAAAGAGGCCGACAGAGATGGAGAGGAGCCCAGCACGGTGGCCGAGGCGCCCTTGTGGGAAAGGCGAATGTCTTCACATCCGCGCAATATCCCGTGGCCGACCCGATGAATATCTATGAAACTCAAAAATCAGGACATCGTTACCACGAATCCCGGACTATAGAGCACACCCCACTAAAGGCCGTGTGTTACGATCTTGCGACCTGAGGCAGGGATGCTTCAAATAAGGATGGTTTTTACCTCCTTTACGGATACCGTCGATTTGGCCTGAAATCCCCATCCAATTGAATGCTGTTCTTGAACCCTTTGGAGAGTATAGACAGTTTAAGTCTCTCTCAACGCTTTGTCCCTGGAAGTACTACCAACATAGAACCAACTGAGTTGGAACACAAAGAAATGGAAGCTTTTGATTCTGGCCTTATAATCACATGCCTGCAGAAGAGTGTCGCATGGGCATCTTAGCTGGAAAACAACAGGGACAATGAAGCCTTACCTGGTCTCGAATTTGATCACAATCTGACATAGTATTTCACACCATGTCAAAGCATTTCCAAAAGTGGCAATTTGGACACGACCACTTTACAGCTCTACAATCTCTGCAAACTGTGTATTTGACTTCGGGCAATTTTTTAGACATTGTGAAAGAGTTGGAAATGTTTGACTTCTCTTTCCGGAATTGAATCCACGATTGTGCGTCAAAATGAATCACGGGCGGCGTTACGCACTTTTATTTTGGGGTCTAATTTGAATATCTGGTTATCATTCAGAATTTCAATTGCTAACCAATGTGCCAATCATACATTTATATGTTACTACTGGCTAAAGATATTTGAGGTAAAGAAGGCGATCTCCGTCTTATCCTTAAAGGACCTTCTAGGCTATCGCATATTGCGAGTGTTTTCAATCAAAAGGTCAGAGGCTAACGGCCATATTGGAAATCAGAAACGATGCAGAAAAGCTTTTAAGTGGATTTATGTGTGTGTGGAGTCCAAATTTGACACGGTCGGATTCACTGGACTGCGGTGGATGTAAGAGACCGTTTTTGCGGCGTGAGTCGTTTCGTTGGCTGACTATCCAGAACAGGTTATTGGGGAGCTATATTGGCTTTATAGTCTTGGGGTATCTTGATGGCGACGTTTCTGTGTCAAGTATATTTTGAAATGGTCATGATATCCTAAATCTTAAGAGTGTAAGCTTTTCAATCATATTGGCATGACTGATTTTAGCGACTGCCGACATATTGAAGACACGACTTTGCTTGTCAGTAGTCCGACATTAAGGGTTTTTAATAACAAAATCTGGAACAATGTAACAAACAAACACGGGGGTCATAAAACATATTACAAGATAGATAGATAGATAGATAGATACTTTATTCATCCGCTTTGGGAAATTCCCATTTCCAGCAGCATCCCTGAGCTGAGAACAATACAATAATAAAGCAAAAAGAATACAATATACAAATACCCAGTGTGACGTGCAAATGCCCAGTGTAGCGTGTTATATAGAATAACTAAATAGTGCTACACAGAATACATATTGCAATAAAATTCGGTAATATGCAATGTAGGGGGTGTGGTTTAATGTGGTCTTTTACTCTGCCGGGTAGAGTTAAAGAGCCTCATGGCATGAGGAAGAAAAGATCTGACCTGACAACATCCAAACCAGAAACCAAGACCAAACCAAGAATAGAAATGCGAAGAACAAAGTGACAAACAAACAAGTGGCCGCAAAACAACCAAATGAAACGACGTACGGATGTGGCAGGCGGAATGATAATGGCAAACGGGGCGGTCGCGGTAATAATGAGCAAACAGAGTATTTTGACCGAGGAGCCGACATAAAGTCTAGGGCTGGGGTGTCCGACCGGTTTTCACCGATGAACGCGTGAGCTTTAATAGCTTCCTTCAAAGGACCTGATTCAAATTAGAAATGGAACCAAATGTAATTAAATGTCATGTCAAAGAGATGTTACATCTCCTTCATGTCAAATAATTTACAGTATTTTTTGTCAGGTCGCACTACAAAAATGAAGATGCACATACAGGTTTATTGTATGTTGTACTCTTGATATAACAAAAATGACCGAATCTTCTCGGACATTTTGGGGATCATTTCTTTCGTTTGTACGGAAACACCGACATGTGTTATAGTCCACAAGCATTGTGGGATATACAGGTTAGCTAAAATCAGGGTAATGTAACGTGTCTAAGTTAAAAGCCTCGCTGCAGCATTTTGTACCAGCTGAAGAAATACTAGAAAAATACTTGTATGGAATTTCTTTCAAATACCTCTACAGAAATACAACTGATATTCTCCAAAAATTGTACTATTGAAATACTAAAAAAATACTACTGTAGAATCACTACACAATACTTTAAAGTAAAAGTACAGCAATACCATGCACATACTCAAGAAATACGACAAAAATATCACCCAAAATACAAATAAAGTAATTCCACCAAAAAAAACTAGAGATGTACTACAAAGATTGTGATCTGCCAAAATACAATTGCAAAAGTATAAGAAAATTAAAACTACAGTAATACCACAGATAGAAGACAAGTATTCTTCTATAGAAAATGCTATAATAATATGAAAGCAGAAATACTGCGATGCAGTGCCAGGAATGGAATGGACTGAACCATTGCAGCGTTTCTCATCCTATTGAATTCTTTCCTGAGCCATAGAGGAGAGTTTTTAAAAGCCTATATTTGGGGTCCGGTTAGTGACGTCACTCAAAAGGCGACGAAAACTTCTAAATGTATGGATCTCATTGCCGCGTGTCTGAAGCGCATGGACAGTCGGGCCGTTTGTTTGTGTATCGTCGCGTCGCAGATTTACATAAGCATGGATCTCGTTGCTGCCCGTCTGTAGCGCTATAACAGGTAATCCGTTTCTACATCAGTCGGCGTGACGTCACGCACCCGACATCTTGGTCCTCGGAGAGTCGGCTTGCTCTATTTGGACCTTTCCGCGGAGACGGCAAAGTTTCGCAGCGGCGACTTTCGACTTTTTGGACTCACCTGCTGCCCAACTTTCGAGAAAGGAAAAGAGGGAACAGAAAGTATGAACGTTTCAGCGGTTTTCGGCGTCGTTTTTTCGGGAAACTTTTGACTCGGGGAGGGAGTGGCCGGTGTTCTGAAATGTCCTACCAAGGCCTCTTGCGCACGCGCACACGGTCGATTGTCAATTCCTTCAATTTTTGGCTTCGATGAAGTCTTTTTGAGTCCTCCACTGCTTGAAAAGGCTGCTTTCCGACGTCACTTTTGAGCCTGGCCTGTTTTTTTCTGTGCTAGCTGTTTGTGAGAATGCTTGCCAACCTTCGTTTTAATTTGAGCGTCGCTAACATTTGTTGAGAAGAAAGAAAAGAATATTAGCTTACGGTAAGGTAGGACAGAACACCGAGTCCACGTCAAAACACAAGTAAGCGGTCGTGACGTCATGCGCTCCATCTTCCTCATCGCGGCCGTCTACGTCATCTGTGTGGCGAACGCGTACAACGACGCCCCTTGTAGCGCGTCCACGCGGAAGCGGGGCCACGCCACTTTTGTGGAGCGTCACGTCCGCGGGGGTCTGCCCGCCTCCCAGGACGCCGGCGAGTGGAGGAGCTACATCCGGCAGAACGGCGGCTGCGATCGGCCCACGCAATCCTTCCTGGACCCGCAGGTACTTCGGAAGCCGACTCGAGATCCGTCGAGGTGTTAGTCGAGTCCGCTTTTCTTTCTACGGCCCCTCGATCGCAAAGGGCTAACGTCACGGCGTCCCCTGATCTGAAACCGGCACCAGGGCAAGGAAAAACTCTAAAACCTCAGCGTGAGGAAAATGAAGAAACATAAAGAGGGGAGGGCCACGCATGACAACGGCTAATTCAAAATAAATGGACCGGTTCATTTTGTTATTACTGTGTTTTTACGCATTCATGTAGCTAACGACTGCATCCTAACAAGTAGATGCTATTGGCACAGCTAGTCTAGTTAAGTCCTGTTGATTTGTTTGGCCCTTAATCACTACAAGTCTCAAAGGGCTACTATGATAGCGTCCCCTGATCTGAAACCGGCACCAGGGCAAGGAAAAACTCACTGTGAGGAAAATGAAGAAACCTTAAGGGGTGGGGGCGCACACGAGGTCATCCCCCTTCCAGGATGAGCAGGCTGCAATGGATGTTGCAACACACACACTTTGTATATAAATGCAGGTCATTTCATCAAATATAGCTCACTCGCGAGATAGATAATAGAAGCGTGTTTAAAGCCTGGATCACGGGTGTCAAACTCATTTGAGCTTAGAGGCCGGTAGATTCAACGGAAAAAGAAAGAGAGAACAAGCGAGTGTGAGACAGAGAGTGATAAATACAGAGAAAGAGAGAGAACAAGAGAGAGAGCGATAAAGAGAGAGAACAAGAGCTAGAGAGCAAGAAAGAGAGGGAACAAGTGAGAGAAAGAGAGAACAAGAGAGACGGAGCTACCGGAGAGAACAAGAAAGGGAGAGAGAGCTCCTAGAGAGAAAGAGAACAAGAGAGCGATAGCTACTAGAGAGAAAGAGAGAACAAGAGAGAGAGCTATTAGAGAGAAAGAACAAGAGAGGCATAGAGAACTGGATAAAAGAAGAGAAGAAGAGAGAGAACTTGAGACATTACTGCCCTCTGCTGCAGTAGCGCAGAATTGACAGTAACCATCACACAGTGTTGGGTCTTGGGGGCCTTCAAGGATCATTCTGCTGCCCTAAAAAAATATCTGAATCATGTGAGTTTAATTATATTATGAAATCCTTTTAAATTGTCCGTCAGCTTCCTTTCATTTTTTTTTCACTGGTTGCGATGCTTCCAGATGCTCCGAGCGTTTAACCGATCCCGTTTCAGCTTTTCACTGTTACAGACGCTGCCCTACTTACAAAAGTTTTGGACATTCGTTGGTTTATAAATTGAATTTGTTAAAGTTGCTTCGGTGTTATATTTTGTATGTTAAAGGTTTTTAAGTATGTTTAAGGTTTCTATAAGTGACCTGTATTGTTTAATACTAAAAAATAAATATTTAATAAAATTACATGCTCTATAAAGACAAATAAAGAGAGGTTTTCCCTACTTTTGGGACTTGTGCTTCCAGTGGTAGAAAGTGGCCGAAAAAGCGAACCAACCGTTTTCTCTACCGCATCAAGCTTTCTTATTCCACTTTAATTTTAAATTAGACGGTTCTCCTCTTCTTTACACTTTACACCAACTGCATTGAATGGATGGACCAGATATTAAACAATAAAAAAAAGTTCTTAGCTTGCTGGAGTTAGTGTAGCCGTAGAATGGATGACCTCAAACAACGCCACACGCCGTTAGCGGCGGGAAGAAGCACTGTAATCTCCTGCACTCGGAAAAGGGTGCACACAATACAAAATCTAACTTACGACAATGTCCGGATATTTTTCCACATTCCAAAACAAATGTTCGTATCTACAGTTTTGCGTAAGACGAATGGTCGTAAGCGGGGGAGCGTCTGTACTCGGCTCAGAAATCGACTCGCAGGCCTTCGCAACGGATCCTGAAGGCCTTAAAATCAGACTTGGAGAAAACTGTTGGTTTAGCCCAGCTGTCTGAAAATGGCTGCTCCCAAGGTGATAGCTTGAGCCCCCCCTTCAATATAAATGTTAAAAGGACAGTGTATATTATTTGCCCACCAGATGTCGCTGTGTTATCCAAGCCCGCCTTTTCCCGCAGGACTTGGAGCGCGTGCGGGAGGTGTGCTCCGGCCAGGGAGGCCAGGTCTTCCGGGACAACCTCTGTATCAGCCGCCGGCCCTTCTCCTTCGTGACGGTGAGGAGCCAGCCCGGGACCTGCGGCATCAGGAACGTCCGACGTGAGAAGAAACATCTCATCCTGGCCTGCGAGCTTTTCGAGCGCCGCTGCCTGCCCGTACACTTCGAGGGGAACCCCGCCGACGCCCGGCCGGGCCTCTCTGCCGGAGGGTGCGGGGATCCCGACGTCAAGGGCGGCGCCCCCGTCTGGAAAAGCAGCCGGATGTGGTGCCTCTCTACTCTGCTGGTCACCTGGGGGATGCTTTGACCTGCTCCGGGAACCTGGACCGGATCTTTATGCTTGTTAAATACGAGCCGTACCGAAGGCAGATCGTGTTACGGTTCACTGCTCGTAGATACTGGGTTGAATTCCATTTTCCGGCCTCCCTGTGCAGAGTTTGCATGTTCTCCGCGAGCCCGGTTGAGTGTTCTCCGGGTTAGACGCAAGACTGGGCCCGGTCGAGTCGACCCGGCTTGCGAGTATCAAAACTCGACCTGACTCGTTAACTCGATTGGCAGGACCGCGCCCACGGCAATCTTTTTTATTTTTGTTCGGTCCGCCGTCGGACCGATTTTGCCGGACCCCCAAAATTTCGCATTCTATCGGTGAGGACTTATGAAATATCAATATATATATCAAAATGTCATGGCATCCCTTTCTCCCCAGAAAAACAAAGGATTCTTCATGTCTATGCAGCGGAATGTGTTCAAAATGCCAATTATTTGCGACAATTCCAATTTCAAGCCACTTTTACGGCCATTGAAGTACACTTTGTTTTTTTTTGCTGCATTTTGGACGTCCGCTCCCTTTTGGGTGTCACTCTTTTTCTTTGCAGCTTGCACAAGTTTGTTTTGGGAATGCCGACTTTGCAACTAAACTGTAATCGATGGAGGGAAGTGGGCGTAGCGTCCTGGTCTTTTTAAAAAGGGAACAAAATCTAAACCGCCTTTGCCAAAATCTAAAGAGCATTTTATAAATAAGGGGCGGGTAAACTACGGCCCTCGGGCTTTTTATGGCGGCCAGCCAACAAAAAAGGTTAAAAACGGAGCGTCTGCGTTATTTTTTAAACAGACTTTACAAGTATTCTGCACAAAATTCAAGCACTTTCAACCCTTGAAAACACAAGGTTTAAATTCAAGCGTTTAAGCTCGATAGAGTCGGATGACTGTTTTTCCAGATTATGACCCGAAAGAACACGATCCAAGTGGCTGAAATGAGTTTCCTCCGCAGGGTGTCTGGGTTCTCCCTTAGAGATAAGGTGAGAAGCTCAGTCATCTATATAGAGCCACTGCTCCTCCACATTGAGAGGAGCCAATTGAGGTGGCTCGGGCATCTGATAAGGATGCCTCCCGAACGCCTCCCTCGGGAGGGGTTCCGGGCATGTCCCACTGGCAGGAGGCCCCGGGGCCACCCAGGACACGCTGGAGAGACTATGTCTCTCGGCCGGCTTGGGAACGCCTCGGGGTCCCGTCGGATGAGCTGGAGGAGGTGGCTGGGGATAGGGACGTCTGGGCTTCCCTTTTAAGGTCCCTGAACCCTGTTTGCTCACGATCTAAATCAACTTTCATGTAAGATCGGAGTTCTTAAACTCACAGCGCTTCGGATAATCGTCCCCTACCTTGGTGAGAGAGTTAAAGGGACGTTCTGTCACATTGAAGTGCTACATGTCGTAGTATTCTGTCGTGCGACCTAAAATGAATCCTAAATATCGTAAGAATGAAAATGACAGAAACTCAAAGTGATCATAAAACAACATTTTTCTTCAATTGAAAAAATAAAATTGCCCAGCATTTTGACATTTTTTTTTTTCCTCTGGTACCATTGGCAGAAAGATGTTAGACAATTATGTTAGCTCCGTGTAGGTGAAGCTCATTTTCCATCAAATAAATGCTACGATCTCAAAAAATACACATGTATTTCTCGCTAACGATTTAAACGGATTTTCTTCTTAATGAGTGACATTTTCGCCCCCAGCGGGCACTGTGTTCCGCTGGTTGGAGAGCGTTCTCCATCCGGGCACCGGTGTTGTGGAACGCTCTTCCCCCTGAGATCCGATCTGCAACCTCAGTGGAAATGTTTCAATCTAAGCTTAAAACTCACTTTTACTCTATAGCATACGAATAACCTAAACTTCTTATATGTAATAACTTGTGAAGCCCTTAGAGACTAATTGTGATTAAGGGCGTCACAAATAAAAATGACTTGACTTGACTTGAAAAATAAACGCTGTCTCTCTTTTGTCTCTTCCTCTCTCTTTGTAACACACTCATTTTCCTTTGGTATTTTAACTTTCTCTCTTTCATTCTTTTCTTCCTCCCTTTAATCCACAGGTATGGCCCCTTTGAGAGTTTTTTGTCGTCTTGCGTGTGAACCCCCCGCCCCACCCAAATGGCGCTAAAACGAGTCCGAGACTCCCGCTTGAGGGTTAAGAACGCCCGAGCACATAAGCTATCGTAATCGGTTCAGAGAGAGTCTCAAAACCCGGTCTGGCATCACCTTTCGAACATCATCACCGGATGTAATGAGCGTGGCCCTCATACAGTCTACCAATCAGAGCCCGGCATCAAGCGGTCAAACTCCGGAAGCTAGGGAGCTGGCCCTCCGGCCCCCCGGTTTCTAAAAGTCTCCCATTTTCATGGTTCCGATCGGACATCTCGTAAAGTCTTAGCACGTCCCCGAGTTAGTCTCCAAGTTCTTCTCCTAACCCCGAGAATTTCGCGTACGCTCGGTCTTTCGAGGCTGTAAAGGTCGTTAGGGCTGCAACAACTCATCCGTTCAAATCGATCGAGAGCGACTTGGCTCATCCTTCGGATGTATCGCGTGGTTTGAGCCACTAAGTATGTCGGATCCGTGCACGCCGTCTTGTCGTGACGCGGAGGGCCATCGGACTACTTTGGTCCGGCAGAGGGCGCTAAGACCGTTTTTTTTAATGCAGAAGTTATCTTACATTTTTTTCACCGAACATTGCATCCTTACAAACAAAATTGGCTTCAATGTTGTGTTCTTTGACTTTTTCGTCACGAATCAAAGTTGTTGATTTTCAAGGGAACAGAAAGTGCTGCGGAAGTACAACCCAAAAAAAATCAATAAAATAACAGAATATTCTGTCGCGCACTGTTTTTTCTACCCCCGAAATATGGAAATAAGAGGAGGAAATCAAAATGTCATTAAGAAATCGGATACAGTGTACATCAGTTCGTCGAAAAATAAAATCCAGCGAAGTGGGATGAGAAAAATAAGTGTCAGGTTGCGGTCTCACCGACGAGCCAATTTGTTATACCGCACACATTCGAAGAGTCGTTCGGGATCCCGAAGAATCGGCTCTTTCTGACGAGCCGAAATTTCTGCGCTTAAAAAAAGAGGTGCCTGCGGCCGGCCGGCTCACTCGCGTGTCTGTCGAACACCCGCAGGGCCTTCTTGTACCTGCGGCCGGGTGGGCTGAGATAAAAGAGGAGGTTCCGATAGCGCGCCATGGACAAATGGCAGAGCCTCGGTGGTGGCCTCAGCTGGCCCTCTGTGTCGGTTGCCCGCAGAATAAAGAGGCAGTGAGGCGGTCGTTTCGAACGAAACCGCCCCGCGTTCGTTAATTGCCCATCTTGATTTTTTTCACCCGGCATTGATCCCCAGTCATCAAATCCATCCTTTGAAGCTAAGATACGAGGTGTTTCGGAGTATCGCTTCCTTCCCGACAAGGAGACCGTTTTGGACTATCTGCGACGGTCCGTTCACGGGCGATTCCGAGTTTCGACCCCAACATATGTCACGGAAACCCTCCTCCCTACGAACGTCGGTCTTCGGAGCGCTAGAAACGCCCGACGGCGCGAACGTCGGAAACGACGGATCGGTCGGGAGCGGCTTACAAAAATGGCTTAAGCGGAACCGGAGGAAATATCCGAGTGAGGTCTGAGCATTTCGGGGTCGAAGACGGGATTCACCGGCTTCCTGGGACGGGCCCGTGGGTCGCCGTTCAACCGGACTAAACTTTCACCTGTGGGAAAGGGCGTGGTCAGAGCGAAGGGGGAGCGGTCAGGTCGCTTACCGAGCCACTCCGACACCAAATCGTGCAACGGCGTTTCGGGCTCCAGAAAAGAGGAATAAAAATATGTGACTCGTTTAGCCTTTCGCATAAAAGCGCCCACGGTCTATTGTCGTCTCCCTCTGGCTCAGTTTTTTTTTCAGCAATACAATCAAATTTCCTTTCAGCATTCCACTTGCTGATAATATTTACCAACGATAAACATGAAAAAGGATTGAAAAGTTTTTCCCATCATATATTAGTGAGGTGAGCATGATTTTGACACTTGAGGAAGTCACGGTGAAGTGCATTTCAAAAAAATGATGACTTAACACTGATGTTATTGACATGTCTGTCAACAATAAGGAAAAAAATACTCCAAAATGTACTGTAAAAAGGTTCCTATTTTCCAACACTGATTGTGACACTTTAGCAAAACGTTTTATATTGTGTCACTTGTTTTGGCTGAGGTGGCAGCAGATGACTCCGATATCTGAGAATTCTAAGCCAGAAAGGGAGGTTTGAGGTTTTATTACAGACAAATTCGAGCACTTTTGAAGGACTTTCGTTTTGGTTTCTGGCACGTCCCGCCATCACCCAGGTCAGGCCGGAGAGACGACAGAAGAAGTGTTCGGGCACAGGGCGGTATGGCCGCCCCGACCCAGGTCACCGTAAGATAATGGATAGATGGAGACCCCCGAAAATTAAGAAAGGATAAAGGAGGGAAAAAGTCCATCATTTTGGACTTAAAAAATGAAATCAATAAACCCGATTTGACTTTTAGTCGTATTTGATCAGAAAAACGAGACAAAGAAAGGGGGAGATATAACATTAGTCCACAGCGCTATTTATTATTTTTGGTCCAAAATAGCGAAAAAAATAGCACAATTTTCTCACAACAAAACGTCAAAAATAGGAAAATGATATCCAATTATAGACTTCATTTTTGAACTCTTTTGACGAGGACGACAAGTTTCCGACGGTAGAATAAAATAATTTCATCGCATTCTTGCTCATAACTGTCGGAAATAGATAAATAATATCTTTTAGCGTTCTTTTACTGGAAAAAGAAGAAAAGAATCGGCTTTTCCTCGTCTTTCTCCCGGTAAACCTTCGTTTTAAGTGCTTTCGGCTTCCTTTTCAGCCGACCGGTCCTATTCCGGGTCGGGGGCGATTTTTGAACCAGAACCCCATCTATTCCCGGTCACCTTCCGGGTCCCACACCTGCTCCTGAGGTGGCCGGTTCGGAGTCGGGGCCTTCTCGGCCCCCGGAAGGAAAAGTCTGCCGTCGTTGGTGAAGCGGGCCGAGTGGCGGCGGGGCCGGCGGGCTTTCCCGGTCGGGGACCCCGGCGAGGCCCCAGGCCGGCGGGCCGAGCCGGGGGCGCTCCAGGCAAGCGCGGCCCTCGCGGTGTCGCCGCAGGTGGTCCTCCCGGACGAAGGCCTTGTGGCAGAGCGGGCACTCGTAGGGCCGGGCCCCGCTGTGAAGGGCCAAATGGTTTTTCAGGTCGTACGAGTGCAGGAAGCGGGCGGGGCAATGCGGGCACCGGTAAGGACGCTCGCCCGTGTGCTTCCTGGTGTGGATCTTCAGCTTGTCCTTCCTGAAAACAAACGCCCAAAATACATCCGGTCTCCCCGTATTCAGCCTCCGTTATACCGAGCGCGCCTCCTCAGAAGGAGGAAAAACGCGCTGGTAGAAAAAGCATGAAAGAAAAAGCACCGAAATACACAAAAAAAAAAAAGAGAGAAAGTGACCGAAAAATGACCCACAATGCCCAAAAATGGCTAAACAACACAAACGACAAAACAAGCATAAAACGACACCCAACACAACCTCAAAAGAAATTGACAACAAAGCACAATCCCCAACAAGACAATCGCAAAACAACAACCCAAAACACAAATTGCCCCAAAATATGACCCCCAAAAAACACAAGAATCAACAAAACGACCCAAAAATGACGAGAACACCAAAACAAACAACACCACACAATCGACCGAAAATAAAATCCCCCCCAAAAACAAGCCCAAAACATCAAAAATGGCAAAAGAAAGCGACTCAAAACAAACCCCAGAAAACGAACCCTAAAAAAAATGACTAAAAGACAACCAAACCCAGAAAAGATGAAATCCAAGGCAACAAAACCCGACCTAAAATAACAAGCAAAACAGGCAGAAAACATCCAAGCGAAGGAGCCGAGTTTACCTGGTGAAGCGGACCCCGCACGCGGAGCACTGGAAGGGTTTCTCCCCGGTATGCGTCCTCATATGGCGAGGAAGTTTGCCGGCCCCGTGGATGGTTTTGTGGCAGACGGGGCACTGCTGGGGCAAGGGGGATTTCCTCTTCCTGCCCGCCGCCCCCTCTCCCCTGCCGTTTTCCGTCGGCGCCCCCTCCGTGTCTGCGGGCGGAGGACGGGACGCCGGCCCCCCCTCGTGCACCCGCCCCCTCTCCGGTGTCGGGACGGCCTCCGGGTCGCCGTTCTCCCTCCGTCGGTAGAGGATCTCGCCCGGGCGGAAAGTGGGCAGCGGCTCCTTCTTCTTTCCATCCTTTTCTGCCATAGATATAGAATACGGGGCGAGGATGAGTATTTCTTCATTTGGCTTTTATTATTGTACCTGTATAGAGCGGCTATTCCAGAGTTTCCTCCTGCTGAGGTTTTGGAGTTTTTCCTTGCCCCCCTTGTAGCTTTTAGTTCAGGGGACGCCATCATAGAAAAGCCCTTTGAGACTCGGCGCAATCCAGGGCCAGACAAAGAAACGGGACTCGACTTCAAAAAGAACAGCGACTTTAAATGGATAGTTTTCACTTTCGCGCTTGAGCATTCTGCCTACCCTGCACGTTAAGGATGGACCGATGCGGGTCCCTCGGGGCCAGTACCGATCCTTAGTATTAAAAGGAGGCCGATAACACGTATTCATTCGCTGTAAAAGCTTCAACATTTGAAAACGTGCAAAAAGAAACAAACGTTTTACAGTAAAGCCATACGGATTTCGACACAACTTACACGAGTCGTCGTTCACTGCTAACAGGAAATCAAGTGAGGCTTAGCGGCAACTCCTACAAAGCCACATCAAAACTTTTTACAACGAATCCATGAAAATGTCAATGTCACCGACACGACCAAATTTAAAACGAAAAAGAAATGATTTGACGGAGCTCCCGTTTTAGAGCCGGATTGACCGACTCGTGTTATGATAAGAGCTCATCGCATTTAGCCTGCTTTCGTATGCAAATCCCAAACCCGCACGCTTGTGCTATAAAAGCTAATATATCTCCTCCTCTGTCCGTGCGCGCTTCCGTAGAACAAGTTGACTACATTTACGCTTCATCGCATACGGGACGAAACGTCAATATGATCGGCGGCCTCGATTCGCGAGTCGGCAGAGCGGCCGCTGTCGGCTCCGCCCCTGCTTCGGTGGCTTAGCCGATCAGAAGGCGAGGGGTTGCGTCTGAGACAGTGAGAGAGAGGTTGTCGTCGCAAAAGATATAGGATCTTTTCGACTGCGTTTTTTCACAAACAATGTTCACCGGATGATGTTAACGATCGAGTAAATGCCGTTTCAGGCCTAAACCGACTCACCAGGAGATAGAAACTTAACACTGACCACTAAAGGCCGGGGAGAGCATTCGCTTAACTTGAGATCAAGACCACCAAGAAATACTCCAAAATCACGGTTCGTGCACGCTTTTCGTTCCACGAAAGAAGCAGGTATTAAGGAGAAGTTTCAAAATATTCCGGTACTGCTAAAAGAAGAACTCGAATCGTGAATTTCGCAGAACCGCAAATAGATCCGCCGTCTATTCCTTTTGGAAAATCTGGGACTTTGACATCCCGAGTGAATTGGGAATAGATTTGTCTTCTCGTATAGGTGTCGGCGGAAAAATGTCCAACGCCAGCTAGCGTTCATCGCGAGGGAAGAAGAAATGCAATCGCAGAGAAAAGCCACCGGAGAGCAGTGTCGGCCTCGTTTTTAGATAGACTCCTTAAGAAACGTGGCAACAATTTCAAGCAATAACCAGCACTTTACCCAAAACTTCAGCAAAAGGTTCAAGTATTTTTAAGGATTTCAGGGACCCGTAACAATCCTGAGAAATCGATGGCGGGCTGGACCGAGTCCTCAGACAGGCCAGGTCTGGCCTGCGGGCCTCATGTCTGACACTGACGTCCTGCTACCTGGTATGTATTTTATGAGGTTATCCTTTTCTTTTGTTAATAAAGGTTTCAATCAAAATCCACAAACTTTTCCTCCGGGATCCTCCCTCTTCTTTTAGGGCGACGGCATCCTGCCGGCGCGGACTCGCACCTCGCGGGTCAGGCTCCGCCTCTTGGCCTAGGACGTCCCAGCGGGTGTCAGCCACCCGACTTATCTCTAAGTGTTGCGCCCTCTGCGGGACGACCCGCCGGGGCGGCCCCTCCCCCCGGTCCTCCGGCTCCTGGCCCAGGATGTCCCGGCAGGCGTCAGCCACGCATTGTATCCCCAAGAGTTGCGCCCCCCGCAGGACGTCCGGCACGGCCGAGCCGGGCACAGTGAGGGTGGCGGTGTAGGCGAAATCCAGCAGCGCGTCCAGGGCGGCGGGCGCCACGCAGTCTAGCTGGCACACGTCGGAATCCCCCGCCTCTCGCTCCGCCTCGAAAAGGCGGCGGAAATAGAGGCTGACGGCGGCCATGACGGCCCGGTGGGTGGGGTAACGGGCCCCCCGGGACGTCAGCGTCAGGTCGCACAAAAGTCCCGAACGGCGCTGCCGGTTCAACTGGTACAGGACTTGGTTGCTGTGCTCCGTGAACGGGATCCCGATCAGACCCTCCTCCCCCGAACACATGCCCGACGCCGCCTGAAACGAAAAACAAAAAACTGCGTTGGCTTTTTACTGTTGGAAACGCGTCCAGGCTTAGGGTGACGCTTCGCAAAATCAAATCGCTCCAGACTCCTCGATGTCCATCCAACCATCCGTTTTCTTCCGCTTATCCGGGGTCAGGTTGCAGGAGCGGCAGCCTCAGCCGGTAAGCCCGGACTTCCCTATGCCCGGCCACTTCATCCGGCTCATCTGACGGGATCCCGAGGCGTTTTCAGGCCCGCGTCCAGGGTCATCCCCCTGCCGGTGGGACGTGCCCGAAACACCCTCAGTGGGAGGCGTCCAGGAGGCATCCTTATCAGATGCCCGAGCAGCAGCTCTACATAGACTCCCACCCGGATGATCACCTGATCAATAAAGGAGAGCCCAGCCACCCAGCGGAGGAAACTCATTTCAGCCACTTGTATCAGGGATCTTGTTCTCTGGGTCATGACTCATAGTTGGTGACCATAGGTGAGGGTAGCGATGTAGATGGACCGCTAAATCGAGAGCTTTTTGCTCCCTCTTCACCACGAAAGACCTCTATGGGGTCCGCACGACGGTGGACGCCGCACCCGTCCGACTGTCGATTTCCCGATCCGTTCCGCCCACTGCGCGGTACCCCATATTTCGGAAGAACCCCCAACAGGGCTCCCCGAGGAACACGAGTCCAGAAAACGTACGTAGACCGGATGGGCAAACGACTCTGCGCCTTGGAGGACCCTGAAGAGTGTGTAGAGCTGGTGCACTGTTCTACTGTCGGGACAAAAACCACGCTGTTCCTCTTGAATCGGAGATTGGATTTTCTGATGGAACCCTTCTCTCCGGTATAGACCTTACCAGGGAGGCTGAAAGGTGGGATTCCCCTGTAGTTGGAACACAAAAGGGGAACTGCCACCCCAGTCTGTCAATCCAGATGTCCCGTCCCCGATGTCGCAGAGCCGTGCCGACCGTGAGGTCCGCCACATCCAGAATCTTAATGAACTCCGAGCTTTTCGACCACTCCGGTGACTCCGACCTCAGAGATACGAGACACCGCTTCCTCAGAGGAAGACGTGTCGGTGGGATCGAGGAGGTCTTCCGAGTGCTCTGCCCACCGATTCACAACGTCCCGGGTCGAGCTCATCGGCGCCCCGTCTCCACTTGACACGATTCTGGTCTGGTTTTGAGGTGATTTTTGGATCCGTTTCAAAATCGCATTTCTAGTTCGCTTTTTGCTTACTTTTTGGATCACTTTCTGGTCAATTGTGGGTCCATTTTTAGATCGCTTTTCCGTCAAATTATTGTTGTTCTTTTACCATTATTTTTTTGTCGTCAAATTTTTTGGGGCATCATTTTTTAACCTCTTTTGTAGTTTTGTCATTTTTTGAACCCTGGGGATTCGTAGGAAAGGTTGGATATTTTTTTTGCGCTTAATTGTCATTTTGTTTTCCTTTTTAGTCGGTTTTCTTTTAGCAGTTTGTTGTTTGATTTCTTTAAAACGGTTTGATTTGGTTAATTTTTGTTTGTTTTGGGGTCAATGACTTTGTTTTTGGTCCTTTCTGGTCCTATTTGGGGCGTTGTCTTGGTAGGCTTTTGTTGTTGTTTTGATTGCTTTTGGCTCAATTCTTCCTTGTCATTTTTTTAAACCCGGGGGATTTTTAGAAGAAACGCATTTTTCGGCTCAAATTTTGTTCATTTTTTCCGTTTCTATTTTGCTCCAAGTCGGGTTGTTTTTGAGTTTAGAACAATTCTGAATTTCTCATCCGAGGTTTGGCCTCTCTCCTTATTCAGGGTGCTTATGAAAAGTCTAACTCATCGGTTATTGTTTTCGTCAATGTCGGTGGTTTTTTGGGGTCCGATTGTGTTCCTTAAAGGAAATCGGGCAGGCCGTGATACACTATCTCCAAAAAAAAGGCAGACAACGGAACAGATGCCGGATGAAATGGCCACCACCCGATTCATTGGGGCGGCAGTAGCTCAGGAGGTAGAGCGATCGTTTTAGGATTAAGGGATCCCAGTTCGAATCCCGGCTCGTCCGTGTTACATGTCGAAGTGTCCTTGGGTAAGACACTGAACCCCTAATACCCCCAATAAGCAGGTTAGCGCCTTACACGGCTGCACGGCCGCTATTGGGAAATGTGAAGCACAATGTAAAGCGCTTTGGGAAGTCATTGACTTGAAAAGCGCTAGAGAAATGCAGATCATTTCATTTTATTCCATTTCATTCCCCCGAATAGAAGAAGCCGGAAAAGGACCGGGGGCTGCGACAGGAGACGAAACCGGGACTGATTTTGCCCCGTTCCTTTTCTTTTCTTGACTTGAACTGGAATTTTTTTGTAAACGCTTGCAGGGAAAAAAAAACGAAGGCGGAAAGCTCCAAATGTGGCTTTTTAGGCCCCGGGGTTTTTCCTCGTTACACTTCAAAGTCAACTGTCACTTTCGTATGTTCGGCGCCCTCTGCTGGCCAGCTCAACAGTCGCAAAATATTCAACGCCGAAAGAGAACAAATACCACATTTGAAAGTCAAAATGTCAAAAAATACCAAAACCCAGAATCCGATTTAAATATTTAAAAGGGATGTTGTTTATAATTAACTGCCTCCTTGATAAACACAACTGGCAAAAAAAATACATGAACTATTAAAAATAAACTGGCATTTTTTTTAATCGTAGTAGGTGGGGAAATGCGGCTTTTTTTTTATAAATATCATGAGGACATATTTGTCAGCCATCTTGCTGCAAGGGTACCCTAGAAACCCCAAAAGGCAAAAAAACGAGAAGAAAAATGTTGCACTTTGGTCACGTTGAGTCTCTGTAGTTTGTATTCTTCCTCGTGCTTTGTAACACTCATTTTTGCTTGTGATACGCAATACTTTGCTACAGTACACGGTGGTGAAATCACGCACGCTGTCTATTTAATTTAGCAGGGGGGGAGTCAGAGGTGGGTGAACTTGAAATGTTGCCTTTAACGCCCCTGTTTTTTTGGGGGAGATTTTCTTTGGTGAACTCGTTGGATGGCTGACGCCCTCTGCCGGTCGTTTTACGAATCTGAACCTCCACAATGTTTCATATTTGACTCGAGAGATCAAAATCACAATCGTAATATGAAACACTTTTAAAGGAAAACGGTATCATAAAATGAAATCTAAAATCCAAATCAAACATCGCCTTTCAGGAATTTTGTACTGAAAAAAGGCAGATATGACTTTTCGCTACCTTTTCAATTGTGTTTTTATCTGTAAACAAATAGAGTTACTTGTAGTGTGTCAAAACGATGCTTTTGTAAACAAAATCAATCAAAAGCAACCTGTGCGGGTCAATAAATGCAAATGAGAAGATGCGGATCGGCCTAACCTTATCTAATCCCGAGGACTCTCGATTGGGATAGGAGTCGTACTAATAATAGCACACTGTCCCTTTAAGTGAAGTATTTGACTACCGTATCCTCAGAGATGGCCTGTTCCTTCCTCTTTTTTTTTGTCCCGGCCGTGCCCGCTCACAATTGCCACACCTGAGTGGACCTGATTTTCCACAAATAAGCCAGACCTCGCCCCCTGCCTCAGCAACCGGCACCCCGACCCCGCCGGCGCTACCCATTGGAGCGTTCCCACCGCGCCCACAACCGGTCCGACCTGCTCCAAAACCAGCCCCTCCTATCAAAGCCCCGCCCTCCCACCTCGCGTGCCAGCTCGTGGTCTCATTTAGGACCGGCCTAGTGCTCCCACTCTTGGCTGCCCCCATCCTAGGCTGCCATCAGCCTTTACCATCGGAGGGTTCCCACCACGCCCATCACCGGTCCGACCTGCTCCAAAACGAACCCCTCCTCACCAAGCCCCGCCCTCCCACCTCGCATGCCAGCTTGTGGTCTCATTTAGAACCGCCCCAGTGCCCCCACCCTTGGCTGCCCCCACTCTAGGGTGCCCCCAGCCCTTACCATTGGAGCGTTCCCACCACGCCCATCACCGGTCCGACCTGCTCCAAAACGAGCCCCTGCCAAGTGGCGCGCCAGCTTGTGGTCCAATTTAGAACCGCCCCGGTGCCCCCACCCTAGGGTGCTATTGTTCCATTCAACTTGTTATGCGACAAGCTTCTGGGAATCCATTTTCAGGCTCCGCCCAAAGGGAAGCGGACTCCGGCGAATGAGGTCTTTGAGGAGCGAGCGCTGGGCAAACAAAGCGGCAAAACCCAGCTGGCGTTAAAGCCACAGTGTGTAATATTTGGTTACCTTCGCTCCAAAAATGTTCAATGTTTTAACACGAAAGAGAATTGCTTTCGTCCAGCTCGGGATATCGTTCTCTGACGTGACGTCACACTGTGTCCGTTACTTTTCCCGCTCTTTCTGTCCTAGTTGGCCATTCTTTTCTTTCCTCACTTCTGTCCTTCTTCCACCTCTCTCTCTCTTTATCAAGGTAAGCCGGTCTTCTCTCAGGCTGCCCTGTTGAGACGCCGCGGACGACAGCGCCGTTCCCTGACAAATACACGCAAACGTTTCCAAAACGTTTGTCGCTTTGTGTGTAACTATACGTGTGATGAAAAAGAAGCTAGTACGTGAAACACGCGTTAAGAATAGGACTAGAAGAGCTTTTTTCCATCTTGGCAACATTGCTTAAATTCGCCCCATGCTGTCTCCGTTGGATGCGGGGATTAGAATTCCCGCGTTTGTGACCTCCCGTCTCAATGACTGTCACGCACTACTCTCCGGTCCCCCGAAGTCCAAAATCAAGAGCCTGCAGCGAGGCTTTTAACTAAGACAAGAACGTTTGACCACATGACCCCGATTTTCGCTAACCCGCATTGGCTCCCTGTTAGCTTAAGATGTGATTTCAAGGTTCTCTTGGTAGTATACAAAATCATGCATGGACTTGCTCCCTAATCTTTCAGATTGAATTTCCCCCTCCGCAGACTTCGCTCTGAAAACGCCGGTTTACTCGTGATCCCAAGAGCCAAGAAGAGATCCCCAGGTTGGAGAGCATTCTCCATGTGGGGCCCAGTCCTGTAAAATGCTCTGCCTTTTGAGATTGGATCTGCAACCTTGGTGGAAATGTTGAAATCTAAGCTTAAAACACACCTCTATTCTATGGCATATAAATAACCTATTTTATAGTGACAATATCTGTGTATTACTTGTTATTGCGACATCCATTTTGGCCTGGTTATCCTGAAAGGGGGATGACCACATGTGCGGTCCCTTCTCAAGGTTTCTTCATTTTCCTCATGTTGAGGGTTTTGAGTTTTCTTTGCCCTCATGTAGGTTTTAGATCAGGGGATGCTGTCATAATAGTCTGTACAGCCTTTTGAGACTCCTTGTGATTAAGGGCATGACATATAAACATGACTTGACTAAAAAAAGAAATAAACTATGAAATACAAGAATAGACTTTCAATTTTTTTTTTTTTATAAAAATGTTAAAGGTGAAAAGGGACCCCTGAAAACATGCCAATCAAAATATTTACAAATCTACATAAATAAGGATTCAACCCTAAACAATTGATACCCTCGACAGATGTCATTTTGGGAAAAAAAAAATCAACTCTTCAGCGCTGTAGATTAAGTATAAACTTCAAGTACTTCGAACTATTTCCAATTGAACTTTTAGCTAATAGAAAAGCAGACGCAGAAACGACACCAATCGGATGCGTATTCTGGAGAAAAAGCAGCCTGCATCAGTCGCTCACTCCCAAGAGTCGGCTTACGGGGACGTCACGTTCGCGAACGACACATCCCCGCCGGCCCAAGACGTCGGTGCGCATGCGCGCCAGGACCTTCACTTTTGGGACCTCAGCATCCACAAATGGACTCCACGAATACCCTTGAATCCCCCCCGAAAGCCAAAAGTCTTTCCACGAACCCTAATCGACGAATACGCCCTTGTCAAACGAGCGTTTCTTCGCTGCAAACTTTGAAAAGAGCGGCTCGGGAGTCAAGGCAACCGTGACGTCATCGCCGAGTCTTCCCCTGACCTACCCGGAAGCGCCAAAACAACCCCATCGGAACGCCGTTTTTGCGAACGAACGCCATAACGACGAAAAATATGGGAAGGCAGAAATAAGGAAAAGGTTACTGCTTACCTGTCTGTGCCACCTGTTCCGTCGTCCGTCTCTCACTTCCGGGTTGAAGACCAGCTGCTCCTCCTCCCCCCTCATTTCAATTTGACGTGGTTCCGCCAATCGCCTGCCTGTACCTGAGCCGACTCCTCCTCCTTAGTTTACCTTAGCCCCGCCTCCCCGCCACGCCTCGCCGGTGCAGCTTGCCGCTTGCCAGAAATGTGTCTTCGGCGAACAAAACGGCTCGATAAGCCGGCTTTTAACAAGAGTCAAAAAGAAATGAGTCAAAGCAAGAAAAGGGGGCCATTTTGGACTCGTTTTGGGCACGTTTTGAAAGACTTCTGCGGAGTTTCGGTCGGAATTGCTCAAAACCTGAATTGTGAATAGTTTTTGGATTTGATATTCGATCGCACTGAAAAGTTGATCTCTCTTTTCGCTGTGATTCTGCATGGATTCACTTTCGAGTGGCGTAGTACAAACATGTTTTTTTCTGTGTTCGGTTGGATCCCTTGGGCACACGGTTAGCAGGGGCACCATTTCCTACTGTGTGTCTTGGGCAAGTACATACTGCTGGCCCCCATCCCTCTCCAGGTCAACAAATGTTTCAACGAGTTCGACGTTCACTGGAGAGTGAAAAATAAAGGTCATTTTAATATTGTAATGCGTTATCAATTCATTTTATCTTCAAGGGTAGATTATTATTGTTGTTATTATTATTATTGGATGAAAGCAACAACAATCATCAGGAAGAGCCTTTTGGGGGGGACTCTTTTTCGTGAGCTGAGCCAAAAAGGCCACTTCGTTTTCTAGAGAACTGTCGGCGTATTCCTGTAGTACTCCCGCAGGAGTTTTTCTGTTGTATCTCCATCATAGTATTTTGTCGTATTTCCATATCACATTTTTTGTAGTATTACCGTAGATGTATTATACTTTCTTTCTTAATATTTCTGTAGGAGTATTTCCTCAGTAGTATTTTGTAGTCATTCTTGAGCGTTTCGGTGGTATTTTTGTAGTATTTCCGTATCATATTTTTCGAAGTCTTAACTTCTCTCGAGATGCCACTCCAGTCAAATAAAAAGTGGAAAAAGTCAAATTAATGAATGGCTGTGAAAAAGTACTTACCGGTTACTGTATATGCTTTTTGCTTGGTGCGTGTAAACCCTGTCCAGTGGACGCCACCTAGTGGCCAAAACAGTCCCTGCAAGCCAATGGGTCGTGTCGAGGAAACGTTACCGCTCTTCATTGAAATCCAAATCTAATTATTTCTAACTTTTCGAATTCTAAAAATACTATTTTACCATTTGAAGTCACTCACTACTTGCCGCCCGACACCGTTCAACGAAATAAACGCCCAAAATGAGGAAAAGATCCAATCAAGTCAAAACTTGAATCCAATAAATACAAAGATAGATTCACTCGATAGGAAATCCAATCCATAGTCATCTTGCTTCTTTCAGTGTCTATTTGAAGCAAACCATACCCCAAAACGCTTTCACCCGACTCTTTTCGGCGTAGCCTTATTTTTAGGAACGTGTCAACAATTTGTTTCATTCCCTTTTCCCGATAGTCTCGTTCCTTTACCCGTTTGATTTGGAGCGCCCCCTAGTGGTGCGTTAAACTGTCCATGCGTTTAATTGAAAATTAGGCGAAAAGACACAAACTATCATCCCAATGTTCATCTAGGCGGAGAGATTTGTCCTTCTTTTACGCTGTGGAATCTTTAGTTGGAGTGCTCCGATATTACGCATTGGAGCTTTAAGGTCTTTTTTTTCCAAAGTGGAGACATGTTGCTGTTCTTTGATTTGCACACCCTTTTGGGGCAGAACTGCTTTTTGTAACCTGGGAGATTGCATCAGAGTAAGGGCTCAAGGGAAGAAAGCTTTTAGATCAGGTTGCAATTTCTTATCTCGGGTTTTGGGCTCTCCCCTGTTCTCCTTGCAAGTTCAAAATCAGTCCTTTTTAGTTCTTTTTTCTTAGAGCTGGGTCATTTTGGGGTTTTTTTTTTCGGGCGAATTTTTGATCTTCTTTGGCTGCTGTTGTTCCATGCGCCCCCACCCCAACCTCCTACTTTTTCCGACCCAAAGGTAGCCAAGAAAAGATTTTATAACAAACGTTTTGATGCAGGGGCAAATAAATATCATTCCTGACGTGACACACTATGAAAATACTTCCTTATCACTGGGGGGCGACGGACTTCCGGTGGCGCAATGAGGTAGACGGCAGCAAGGAAAGTAGCTCTGACAAAAATCACTAAAGAGTAATGTAATACTTACTTGGAGAAAAGACAGAAAGGGTACAAATTGTGACCCATATTTATGAGAAATTCTTCAACAAAACATGGTCAAGAAGGGGAAACTTGTTGAGGAAAAGGGCGCTAAGGAGAAAAAGATCGAGGGAGCAGAAGGAATGTCATCGGTTGACGAAGGACGTGACTCGGCCATCCTCCATGAAATCCGTAAATTACGGCAAGAACACACGGAAGCAGCCCGGGAGAACAAGATTTCGATGACAAGACTGGAAAAAAGCATCGAAGAACTTCTGGAGCGCACTGGGTTGCTGGAGCGGAGGGTGGAAAGCATGGAGGAGCTACATGCTAACACGGAAGAGCGAACGTCAAAACTAGAACAATTAACATTCTCCTTGCTCCAACAAACTGCCAAACTAGCAACAAAGTGTGAGGACTTGGAGTCGAGATCACGGCGGAACAACATAAGGATACATGGGATTCCTGAGGGTGCCGAAAGAAACGACACAATCGGCTTCATAACAAACTTTATTAAATCGAACATTCCGACAACCGAACATATGGATGTGCGCATTGAGAGGGCACACCGCTCACTGGGGAACAAGTTTCAAGGTAAAGCACTGCCACGGGCAATTATCGTACGTTTCACCGACTACGTAGTGAAAGAATCCGTCATGAAAGAAGCATGGAAGCAGAAGACAACGTACGAAGGCAAGACCGTTTACTTCAACCAAGATTACACCACAGAAATCCAAAAAAAGAGGAAACAAGTAAGGGACGTTATCAAAAAGTTAAAGGAAAAGAACGTAAAGGCACAATCACCATATCCCGCCCAGCTGAAGATGTTTTTGGACACAGGAATAAGAACATTCTCTACACTGATGGAGGCAGCAACATTGCTAAAAGAAATGGGGATCGAAGTGGAAGAGGACAACACGGAGACACTGCAAAAGATGTTGTCAAAGAACATTTGGACCACAGTGACCGGAATCGAGAGAAAGACAAGGGAACAGCCCCATCATAGAAGGTGACTTACAAGCTCCTATGGAGCAAAACGAAGCCATATTCGGATTTGGGGAGAAAGAGTAAGGACCATATCTGCCCTTTCTATTATAAATTCAATAAGTTAGAAGTAAGTAAAATACCAAGTAAAATTATTATCTTTAAATCAAAACAATGTATGTATTTATATTGGCATAGAGCTACTTTAAAATATTTAGTTAGTTATAACTATGGACGACGGTACAAAAGTTGTTCACGCACTGAGTGCATATTTCCAGGAGGGTAGCCACAACTCTCCAATTGGACTCTTGGAAGACATGGGTTTTTGTTTTTTGGGTGTGTTTTTTTTCTTTTTGGTGAGAAATTATGTGTGCTTGTCAATATGTTTGTTAGTAATTTGGTTTGTTTTGTCAATGGAGGTGTTAGTAATTAATGTAGTGTTTCTGTATGCTTCAAAAATCAGTGAGACTCAATACAAAACATGAGCAATCTAAATATTGTTTCATATAATGTACATGGGCTAAACCACCCCATCAAGAGAAAGAAGATATTGAATCAACTCAAGACATTGCAGAGCTCAATAGCCTTATTACAAGAGACACATTTGACCGAGATTGAACATAAGAAGCTAAAAAGAGAATGGGTGAACCAGGTGTTCTACGCATCCTATGGTAAAAGGAGGGGAGTAGCAATTTTACTTGGAAAAGGGGTGGCGTTTAAAGTCGAAAAAGAAGTGAAGGACAATCTGGGGCGATATATAATGATTATAGGGTCAATGGCCGGTTGGGAAATATCAATAATGAATGTTTATGCACCAGTTGAGGAAAAGGGGACATTTTTTCAAGTATTAGCTAAAGTAATAACCAACTGTGCGAAGGGAATGTTACTTATAGGAGGTGACTTTAACACTGTACAGAATTGCAAAGTGGACAAGTATCCTTCAGTACATGGAACAAACACAAAGAGGTCGAGGATGTTGAATAACATAACTAAAGAATTGGGATTGATAGATCCATGGAGAGAGAAGAATCCCCAAACTAAAGACTATACTTTCTATTCAAACCCGCATGGCAGCTATTCGAGAATTGATTACTTTTACATTTCAAGACAACATATGCATACAGTAGTAGAGTGTGGTATAGAGAATATTACTATAAGTGACCATTCTCCAATTACTTTGAAACTAAGTTTAGACAATGAACCCCATTTTAGGTATTGGAGGATGAATGTATCTCTCCTCTCAGATAAAAACGTAGTACAGGAAATAAAACGGTGTATAAAAGAATATTTCCAAATCAATGACAACAATGAGGTTTCTCCATCAATATTATGGGAAGGAGGGAAAGCTGTAATAAGGGGGAAATTAATTGAAATATCGTCCCGGCTGAAACGAATACGCTTAAAGGATCAGAAGGAATTGGAGGATAAGATTAAGGAACTAGAAGAAGAACATAAAAAAACACCAAGTGAATCCAGATTACAGGTATTAAAAATAACCAGAAGCAAATTAGATGAACTTTTGACAAATAAAGCAGAAGGGGCTCTGCGCTTTGTGAACCAGAGATACTATGAAATGGGCAATAGAGCCAGTCGACTGCTCGCCTTCCAACTTAAAAAGGCCCAAACAGATAGAATTATATCACAAATAAAACATCCTATCTCTAAACAATGTTTAGTAAAACCCAAAGGTATAGCAGAAGCATTTGCAGATTATTATAAAGAATTATACAAGGACTCAGAAAATGACTTAGATAGCTACACGGCACAAAACTTTTTAGGAAAACTACATTTACCGACACTAACAGGAGGGGATACATTAGAAATTATTCGCCCCATTACAAAACAGGAAATACAAGACACAATAAATAACTTAAAAATAAATAAATCACCAGGAACGGACGGATTCCCGGGGGTGTTCTACAAAAGCTTTAAGGAAGAATTAATACCAGTACTGCAGAAAGTATTTAACTATGCTCTAACAAAAGGAGATCCCCCCAAAGCATGGTCGGAAGCCATCATAACAGTCCTGCACAAAGAAGGAAAAGACCCAATATTGTGTGAAAGCTATAGACCAGTTAGTTTACTTTGTAATGATCTAAAAATTCTTACAAGCATACTTGCAAAAAGAATGCAGAAATTTATAGCGAAATTAATTAGAAATGATCAAACAGGGTTTATTCCGGGAAGGCAGGGTGCAAACAATATTAGGAGGATACTAAACATAATTACGAGCACAAAATCTAAGACCCAACCCTCGATGTTACTGAGCTTGGATGCACAAAAAGCTTTCGATGGGGTGAAATGGAGCTTCTTACATCAATCACTTATAGCCTTTGGCTTCCCTCCAATATTTGTTGAATGGGTGAAAATAATCTATAAAAATCCTAAATCTCGCCTTAGAGTAAATGGTCACTGTTCAGATTTCTTTGAAATCAAAAGAGGAGTCCGGCAAGGGGATTGTTTAAGCCCACTCTTGTTTGCAATAAGCATAGAACCACTCGCAGAATCAATTAGACAAAATGAGCAAATAAGGGGGATATTGGATGAAGGAGGAACAGAACATAAAATATCATTGTTTGCAGACGACCTGTTGGTAATGCTGGAGGAACCTTCGTTATCAATACCACCACTGTTGGAGAGCCTTAAAATATATGGAGAAGTAGCTGGGTATTCAAATAATGAGAGCAAATCAATAGCAATGATGATATCAGGAAAATGTCCAACAGATGTGAGTGAAAGATTTGATTTTAAATGGACAAATAAAGGGTTTAAATATTTGGGGGTGACCATTACACCACATACCACACAGCTGTTTGATGCAAATTATGGAATGTTGATAAAAGAAATAAGGAAAGATTTGGAAAAATGGGAAATTTTGCCCTTAAGTCTTATCGGCAGGATAGAAACAATCAGAATGAACATATTACCAAGACTATTATTTCTGTTTCAATCCCTTCCAATTCTGATCCCGGCATCCACATTTAAAATGTTAGATAAGTTGATAGCAAAATTCCTTTGGCAAAACAAGAAACCTAGAATAAAATACAAAACCCTGTTAGCTCCTAAAGAAAAGGGGGGCCTAGACCTACCCAATATTAAATATTACTATTGGGCAGCTCAAATTAAAGCACTCATCTTGTGGATTACTACAGACAAAGATACGATATGGGTGGACATGGAGCAGCGATCTTGTCCAAATATGCCTGTGGAATCGTTACCATACATATCAGTCACGAGGTGGAATAAATTAAAAATCCAGAATGAATGGATTAAGGGAACTATTAAAACTTGGTCAACAATACAAAAAAAATTAAAAATATCAAGATCTGTGAATAGGGCTACCAAAATAGCGAAAAATCCAGACTTTAAACCTGGGGTTATGGAGGTAGGGTTTCAAAAATGGGCCCAAAAAGGACTGATGTTGATTACCCAAGTATTGGAAGCACAGGCAATGAAATCATTCGAACAACTCCAACAAGAGTTTGACCTACCCAGAAATGATTTTTACAAATATTTGCAACTAAGGCATTACCTCCAGAAACACGAGGAATGGGGGAAAATATGTAAGGAGCCAAGTAAGGTAGAAGAATTATTAATATCGTATACAAAAGGACAATCAATAAAGGGGGTTATATCAAAACTATATAAAGCCCTGAGAATGGATCTCAGTAATGAGGACATGGCAGTTAAGGAAAAATGGGAACAAGAAACTAATGTAGCGATAAAAGACAACGAATGGGAAAAAACATTGAAAGAGGGACACAAAATAACCAACAGCCCGACATGGAGGGAGTTTGAATGGAAAGTAAAAATGCGATTCTTCTATACACCCTCTATCACTTCAAAGTATAAAAATACCTCGAATCTATGTTGGCGTAACTGTGGGGGGGTCGGAGACTTTACGCATATTTTCTGGAATTGCCCTGTAATATCAAATTTTTGGAGAAGTATCCAGAGAGAAATAAAATTAATCACTGGCTGGGAGTTGCGGTTGGACCCAAAGGCTTACATAATAGGAATTTTGCCAGAAGAATTACTATCTGGTCAACAGAAATATATACTAAGGGTAATGCTTCTGGTAGCAAAGAAAATGATCACAGTGTCCTGGCTGAAACCACAACCGCCTGACATAAAACAATGGAGAGACAAATTAAAGCAAATGTACATTATGGAAAAAATCACTGCAAGACTTCAACTGAAACTTGACCAATTTGAGAAAAGATGGAAGCCTATCACACAAATTTTACTTGATGTCTAAACACCTCCCCCTAATTATTATGTGTTTTTTTTTTTTTTTTTTTTTTTTTTTTTTTTTTTTTTTTTTTTTTTTTTTGGGTGTATATTTTGATGTATTAATTTATATATATATATATATATATTTCTTTTTGTATGGATTTATTGTATGAGCATTTATTCTTATTTTCTATTAATAACATTTTTTGTTCTTTGTTGTTCCTTCTGTTATTTATGAGTGTGTCAAGTGTATATATTTTGTGTTGATGTAAGATGGGGGAATCAAACCTCTGTCAAAAATGTGTGTGAGAAATAAAAAGTTAAAAAAAAAAAGAAAATACTTCCTTATCATTTCAACGAGTTGATTATCTCAACCGGGTTTACAGATCAGTAATTTCATTATTGTCACCGAACGTCTTTCCCGGTTCCTGTTTTCGAAGACTACGAGGGCTTGTGCCAGCAATGTCCCATATTCTTTCATTCCATTTTCCTTCAAGGGCGGCAGGAACTCAGGAAACGCGTTCGTCTCGGGATCAAAAGGTGGCAGGTTGGATTGCCAGCCTCTCCTCGTTATATGTGGAAGTGTCCTCGGGCAAGACACTGAATCCCTAATGCCCCCGATAGCAGGTCGTTGCCTCGCATGGCTGGCGCTGTTATCCGTGTGTGACCGGGTAAGTGTCAAGCGCTTTGGGACTTGAAAAGCGCTACATAACAACAGACTATTTCCATTTCCAATTGTCGTGTGAATAAAACTTAGTTGGTGAGAATCAACGCGCACGATTTCATTATCTTCTGGACTGATGGTTATCCATATCAATGAAATGAAAAATCCATCGTTCGGACATGTTTTTAGTATTCATTCATGATAAATACTAGACCCAAAATGAGTCTTTGACGGATTCATTGGGCTGGGAAACCGTGAGCGCTACCTGTTGGTCGAATTGGTACTAAAGAAATTCGATTCTGAATGAAATAAAGAGCATATCAAGCAATTACTCTTGGTTCCCCAAAAAAAGATGAGTCCACTGGTCCTTTAGCCCAGAGTTCTGGAGTGACTGGTGCTCGGCGATCTCATCTTCTCTCTAGGCAGCTGTCCTGAAATACAGCTCCCTGATTTGCCTGGGGTGTGATCACTCCCAAGAGCCAATCAATGGTTTTCAATAGGAAAGGGCGTGTCAGCCCACCCAGTAGACTGCCTTGTAGGGTGGGACCTTTGCTTGCCACAACCAAAGCACATTCCTCAATTTTCTCGATATTTATTAGGGGTACCTTGACACCAAACCTAGCTAAAAACACTCCCAGAAGCCTCAAGTACAACCGTGTACATTTTCATTAAAATCGGTACGGCAGTTTCGGAGCCTATACGCTACATACGAACACACGCCAACACAAATTGGGATTTTTACATAAGTTTCGTTTGATTTAGATCAGGGGTCTCCGAGCTTTTTTTAAGTGTGGAGCTACCTTTTGCGCCAAGGACACCTAGTTTGATTTGCATTTCTCAAATAACAACTTCTACTACTGACTACCGGTGTTTGGAATAATACCGAGATGTTGTCAGTACGGGCTCATCAAACTCGCTGTTACCGTTACTGAGGGTGAAAAGTGCCGCGTTACTTTGTCTAGTAGGAATCGTTGGGACATCCTGGGTCAGCCTTTTGCCATATCTATTCACCTAACGCGAACACGGCTCTCATCCAAGCTAACGCGACAGCTAGCAACAATAACACAAACCGATGCGTGATGACGTCACGCAATGAAGATCCTCCTACTGTGATACCACGAGTGAGAGCGCTGTTAAATTCCTAATACTTAACGTCTCGTTTGGGGAAACTAGTGTAGGATCCTTTCTCGGTGGTTCCAAAACTGCAGGACGGAGAGATAGAGAGAGTGGGAGGATAGAGATGGAGGGAGAGAGTGGAGGGAGTGAGAAGGGTAGAGAGAGGGATTGGATAGTCACTTTATACCCTTTTACTGTTGTAACCAAAATAGTTCAAATCTAGTAACCTATTTCTACTAGATCCAAGTCTCATGTGGTGAGAGTTTGATTCTTTTATTTTACACTTCAGTTTTAAACGCATTTATATTGTCGAACTGTTTACTTTTGTTGTGTGAAAATACTTGAATTACAGTAGCACATGTCTCCTTGAGCAAATGTCTGACTAAATATTGTGATTTATCTTATCGCTGAAACTCACTCAATATTGTTTTAAAGTTGACGTGGGTTGTCAACAAAAAACTTGAGGTACAGTTGGCTATGTCTACTTGACCAGTTGCCTCGGGTTGTAAGAGTTTGATTTAATGGATTTGTCTCACTCTCTATTGTTTTCTGCTGATTGTTATTCTTATTCTATTTTTGGGTTGCGCTCGAAGTGTAGGAGATATATGACGAGGTTCATTAACACCTATCTGTTCTTCTCTATTCAAGCGAATAGAATCCTTGGATATAGTAGGAAAAGGGAACGAAAGAGAGACAATGAAAGAGAGAGAAAGAAAGAGTAAGAGCGAGAGAAAAGAGAGAGAGAGAAGTAGGAAGTGGTAAATTGACTTTGTTGACCACTGTATAAAAAATTCCTTGACTAGAAAATCCCTATGACCCAGGACCGGTGAGCTATTTTTACACCCTGAATTGGAGACCCCCGAATGAAAGAGCTAGATTAGATTGAGATAAGATGGCTGCTAAATATAAGCAGCGAATATGTTGAGATTTGATATCCCCGTGATGGCCGCAGGTGAGGCACAACTTCACCCGCCTCCCCTGACTCTACATTCACTGATGAAAACAAGTCAGCAATTTGAAATCTGAAGCAGCTTTATTGCTAGTCACACGCTCCGAAGCCAGACGGCCGTTCGGAGAAATACGGGAAAAACAAAAACGCTACCGAAACGAGAAATACATAGAAAAGAAAAAGTTTGGTCCTCGGATCCAGGTCTGGTCTAGGCATCCCGGTATCGTCCTCGTCGCTAGCCACGCAAAACATCGAGCGCTAGCGGGAAAAACAGGAGGAGGCGGCGGCGGCGGCAGCGGAGGCGCTAACTAAAAAGGCTAACGGAGCGTCGGCTAAACAGAGAAGAGAGAGAGAGAGCGAGAAGGAAGGCCGTCATGTGGCACGAAAGCGGCACGGGATATTAGATTGCCAGCCCGCATCCTGCTGGAAGCAGGACAACCCTACACAGTTGGTTTATTAGCATCTAAAATTCTAGCTAGATGGTTTATCAGGATGTTAAAATCTAGCCAGCTATTTTTTGAACTTGCTAAAAACCCTAGCTAGCTGGTTTATCAATATGCTAAAAAGTCCAGCCTGCTGGTTTAGCAACAAACTAAAACTCTAACTAGCTGGTTTAGCAGGATCCTGAAAACTCTAGCTAGCTGGTTTAGCAACATGCTAAAAACTGTTTCACACATATTGCTGTCAAATGGCGACACATATGAAAGAAATGTTGTTTTACTTCAAGTGTAAACTCGTCCGTATCTAGTTTCAGACAGTGGATTCGTACCTCGGCCTCGGTCCCTCAAATCAAGTGAATTGGTCAGGCTCGGGCTGCCTCTGGCTTTAATACCCGTGGGCCTGGGTCAGGTATAGCAGGATTTTTTTTACCTTACCTCTACTGTGCACCTAAGGTGGGTAGCGAGTCTGGGAGTGGTCAGTTGTGGCTGTGGACCTCCAGGATTTCTCCCGCCGGGTTGAAGATTTCCAAACACAAACTTGAAACAGTACACCTAAAGCGAGTAGCAAGTCAGGGAGTGGTCATTGGTTGGTTGTCCACTTCCAGGATTTCTACCTTCAGGCGGCAGATCCCCAAACACAAGCCAGAAACAGCACACCTTAAGCCAGTAGCAAGCCAGGAAGTGGTTTGTGGTCGGTGTGATGTGGAACTACAGGATATCAATTCCAGATGGGAGGTCCCCAAACAAGCTTCAAACAGTTCACCCAAAGCGAGTGAAAAGCCTGGGTGTAGTCGGTGGTCCGTGCGGATATTCGGGATTCCCACCTCCAGGTTTGATGGCTATGCAAATGGAGCACATTCCCACTTCTTATTTTTTGCATCCCATTCAGAACGTGGGCTCATCTCCTGTGACTGACCATGGAGTCGCACCGACACGTGATGTTCTAAACAGCCTAGCTAGCACAAATACAAACGCCACAATGACGAGAGCAAAGACCACAAATGTCGGTTGCGCTACATGTTGGCAGGCAGTTTGTGTCTGAGGCCTTCCGAGTCTTTTCTGGCTACCGGCAGACGAGGCTCGTTTCTGGCCACCTTGGGTGAGGCCGGGGCGGCCGACGGGGGTGAACCCAATTTATTGGCCTGGCCAGCGTTTTGTTTCAAGGGTTGAGCGCACGTTGAAGCGTCGCTCGGAGACGTAGCGACCAGAGAGGGGGACTTGGTCTGGGCCTGCCTTGGGTTGATAGGCCGGTTCAGACCCGACGCGGCGCCGGAAATAAGAGTCGAATGGGTCTGTTTCACCGGGTGAACGGTAACGCGGACCTTGGCCGGGCCGGGGTTGGTCATCGGTTTGGGAATCTGGCTGGAAGAGGCCGGCCTGGCGGAACTCACCCCGGAAGCTTGCACACAGGAGCTTGGACTGGGGGTTTTGGATGCGGGCGGTGACGGGGGCATCGGCGTCTGGCCAGAGAAGACAGACGCTAGTGTCGGAGCAGAGTTTTGGGAAGCGCTTGACGGATGGTTGCGCGCCACCTGGGTGAGGGTCGGGGAGGGTATAGGGGTCACGGCGGGGCTGACACCGGACAAGGGCGAGGCGGTGGCCGGGATCACGGTGGGTTTAACCCGCACGGGGGCTGCGGCGGGCGACGGGGGCGAAGAGCTCAGAGACGATTTGGGTCCGAATGTTTGAGGTGGCGGGATTGGACTGGAAAGAGATATCGGCGGAGGGGTGGACAAGGGCGAGGGTGACGAGGAGCGGGGAGAAGGCGTGGCGCTGGCTTTGGGACGCGGGGTGGAAGTCAATGACAGAGGGATACTTCCTGTCAAGCAAGGGGTCGGCGAAGACGAGTTAGTCGCTTTCGGGCGGGGGGACAAGGAAACAGGCGCTGGGCAAGGAACGGCAGATGCCGCGGTCGGCTTGGGAGAGGAAGCTAGCGAAGGCGCGTGAAAAGACGCGAAACCCAGCGAGAGGTTAGCCTGGGGGGGGCATTGCGAGTTGGATGCCAGATTGGGCTGCACCGGAACGGTCGACGCGAGTATTCCGGCGCTGCCGCCTCGAGCTATCGGTCCGACCAGGAAAGGAGCCGCTAACAAATTGCCCCCGGACGCTTTGCGATGGAGAGGCGGCTGAGGCTGCAGCCCTGCCCAGGAGCGGTGAGGCAAGGTCGGCTGCGAAGCTGACAGCAGTCTGGCCTCCTGGGTCAGTCTGCCCAACGAGGGCAGCCCTTGGCAACCTCCGTGGCGCAGGAGAGCTTCTTTTGCCCCTTGTTGGTTGGGCACTGTGGCCCCGCCGTCCGATGAGGCCGGGGCAGGGTTTCCGGTCTGCATCTTGGGTACGGCGTGAGTCGGGCCTCCCGCGTTGGTGCCAAAAGATCCAGCCGGTAAGGACGTATAATCGGACTGGAGCCGCAAGTTGTATTGAAGGCTTCTGGCTTGCTGACCTGGCACAACGCAGGCGTCAGGTGGGGTTTTGGACACCGGCGGGGACGTCAGCGGGCTGATGGTAGAAGGGGAGGCAGGGAAACCTTTGGGGGACAAACCTCCCATCCCGCTCATTGCCATCATTCCGATGAGGGAACTGACGGAAGGGCGCAGAGGTTGCATAACCGTAACGCGAGGAGACGAGAGCGGGAAGGTGGAGGACGGCGACGGCGAAATAAGCGGTGAAGGCAGGAAGAAGGCGCCGGCGGCCAAGGCGCACTGCTGCTGCTGCTGCTGCTGCTGTTGGTGCATAAGAGCGATAGCCACGTTGCTGGTGGCGGCGGCCGTTTGCAGGGGGGCGTGGACCAGCGGCGCCCAGATGAGGGGGTGGGGCCTGGGGGACAGGGCTCCTGTCCCCGCCATGACGCCGCTCCTACCGGCCGCTGCTGCCGCGATGGCGTCCTGCATGGCCGGCATGCTGTCGTGCTTGACGATCTGTTGCGCCAGGACGCTGTCGCAGGAGCCGAGACTGGCCGCCGATTGTCCGGCGGCACCGGGGCCGCCGCGCCCGCCGCCTCGGCCCCCGAGGGAACCTCCTTGAGATGACTTCCGCAGGAGCACGGAGTTCTTCCTCCCTGCAAGCGGAAGCAAAAATCACTCTCTGCTTCACAACTCCTATCGGCGATGCCAAAATCTGACTTTTGCCCTCGGCGATGGTTGCCACAAGATCAACCATTGGTTTTCTGATAAGGCTTTTGTAATGGATGGTGACGACACAATATTTTATCCAGTAGTGATGTGTTGTCGACTAACGCAACGGGCTCTATGAGTCAGCTCTTTGAATTAAACTTCAAATAGTAATGTGTTTTCTGTGAACGTAACGGCTCTATGAGCCGGCTCTTTAGCACGAACCGCGAGAGCTGGCTCTCCACCAGTCAGGAGTCAACTTCCTTCGAGATAGTGATGTGACAATGACGAAAGCCACACCTCTATGAGCTGAATGAAGCAAAAAAATTTGGTCCTGCTAGGTTTTTTTGGGACTGACAATCAAATGGCATGTCCAAACAAAAGCTGACAAAGTCTGAACTAGAAACAAAGACCCAAGCAAAAACTGTAAAATTCAAGAAACAAAGGAACAGTGAGCACTAAACTACTCACAAAATGTCCAAATAAAGAACCGGAAAAAAAGAGAACAAACCTGGCATCGGTCATGGAAATGAAAATGACTCGACGACGAAAGCTGTTCAAAATGTCCTTACAAACGGTGTGGATGATTAGGGACAGGTGCGTGGTGATTGGAAACACCTTTCCCCAGTTCTAAACACGGATGGTGCCCTCAGCTGGAGACGAGAGAATAGCAGACCCTAACAGGTTCTCTAAAGACAGCTGTTTGGGAGAAGAAAGAGCTGACTTTTCAAGGAATTGATTCGCTAAAAAGAGACAGAATTCCTGTCATTATTGGCCATTTTCTCTCTCCCATCCACTCACTTGCTTTGCCTTTTTTAGTCACTTATTTGCTGGCTCTAGTGTCACTTGTCCCGATTAATCATACCTCTCCTGCCTCACAGTTTGAACACACTGTTAAATGGACTTGGTGCTAGTCCGTTGCCACTTTTTTCACATTCTAAGCCTTTTTGTTTCCAGCGAACCGAAGCCTTGCCTCCTTTCCTGACCTCGAGTACCGCCTGCAGAACATTTAGACTGTTCCCTTTGACAAAGTGAGTTTACCCGATCACCGTCCCCTCTCCCGCCTCTTGGACCACGACTGCTGCCTCCGGTGATCAAGATACCGTTGACCCTATACCTAATTCCTCTTGTGCCGAACCCTGCCTGGTATCAAAACTACGCAACTAAACTGTGATTCCGCGTTGTGCTCCTATACTGGCCCGAGTGGCCCGGACATCTTCTTTCCTGCTCTCACAAGGACGCGCTTGACAAAGACAAAATGGGCGGCTCGAGACAAGAAGATGGAGGGTTTACCTATGCGGTCCAATCGGTCGACGGCGACGGTTTCGAAAGCCCGCCTCATCATGGGGTGCTCCTCCAAAACCTCGTTGAAGCTGTCCACGCTTAACGAGTAGAGACGGCAGTACGTGTCGGCCCGGACGCTGGCCGTCCTCCGTCCTCGTGTCAGCAGGCAGATTTCTATGGGACGGACGCAAAGACGCAAAATGTAGCGACGGACAAGGAAGCGGTCGCCGGACGGAGGTCACCTCCGAAGTAGGAACCGTCGCTGAGTTTGGTCTCCTTGTTGCCCCGCGTGAGGACGGCCACGCGGCCGTGTTGGATGAAGTACATCTTCCGTCCCAGCGTTCCCTCGCGGATGATGAAGTCGGCCGGCTGGAAGACCTCGAACCGCAGTTTGGTGAGGACGGCCGTCACGAAATTGGGATCGGCGTTGGCGAACAGCGGCATGTTGGCCACCAGGCTGCGGCAGTTGAAGCTCACGATCTCCTGAAACCACACAAAAACCCCGGACCGCTCTGCTGACTGTCCCTTTTATAGCGGGAGGACAAAACAAGGATCGGAATGAGGCTTTAAAGCAGGATGGGGAAGGTACTGCTGACGAGTACGATAGAGATAAAAGTCACTTTTTGAACGCGTTCAGGACAGAAGCGCGACATACGGGCAGTTCTGTGGACAGCAAAACGGCTGACCATTTATACTAGGAGGGTGGGCCACGATGAAAAGAAAACTTTAGAACAGGGGTGGTAGAGGCATGGCCGGCAGGTTTGCACTAAACAGAATATTCTGGGCAATGTGAGGAACAGAACAAGTCTGTATGGTTTCGCAAGGGCGCAGTCAAGACGGCTGACCGTCCCTTTGATGCTAGGAGGGCTACGACAAAAACAAAAGTTGAAAACAGGAGTCGGGAAGGTACGGCTGGCGGGGTGAGAATATTCTGGACGGTGCGAGGCGGAGAACGAGGCAGTCTGGAAAACGGTGCTGTCCTCACCTCTTTGAGCGGCTCGCTGAGCTCTCCTAGGATGTTCTCTTCGTCGAACATCTTCCCTTGGAATCGGTGCTCGTAGTACTCGTGGATCTTTTGCCGGACGTCCGCCGGAAGTTTGTGGAAGGACATGTACTGCTCCACTTGCTTGTACTACCGGCACAAAACACATGGCATTTTAGCAGTTTTTTAATCGTAGACAACGTCTTTTCTGGCCCGAGGAAAAATTCATTTCAAGTTAAATTAGTTTTACACATTTATTTTGGACAGGAAGTGACGTCACATCGGGAGTCATATCGCTGTCATATCTTGTCCGACTGTTGTCGTGCCTTGTCTTTTTGTTCCGTTTTGGATAAAAGTGGAGCTTGGACGCTAACCCCATTGTCTGGAAGTATCCAAGCTATTCCTTTGTAGATAGATACTTTTAATCTATTTCAATAATATTATTGATAGCTTTGTGTTTTTTGTCCATCGTTTGTGGCGTGGTGTTAGACTCCTTGTCTTTTTTATGTATAGCTTTCCTCTGTTTTGGATGAAAGTGGAGCTCGGATTCTATGAATGACCTGACCCTGTCGTCTGGGCGTTAACTAAGCTATTATTTTGTAGATAGATGCTTCAAATGCATTTGAATGAAATTACTTAGCGGTACTGTGTTTTCTACGTAGGTTTGACTTTGTTTCAGATGAGAGCTTGGACGCTATTCTTGACTCCCCCTTTTCGTCCGGAAGTTTCCAAAGCTATTCTTTTGCGGATAGATATTTTTTATGTCTTTGACCGAGATTGCTAACGGCTTTGTGTTTTTCGTTGACGGCTTGCGGCGTGCCGTCAGGCTTCCTGCGTTTTCATCGTATGTTTCCGTTTCCTCCGTTTTGGATGAAAGCGGAGCTCGGACGCTATTTTCGACGCGGCACACGGTCTGAGGGGAACGAAGCCGCTTGTCGAATCGCGTAGCACACACACCCAAGGAGAGCAAAACACGGGTCACCTTCTCCTGGTACTGTCGTCGGGAAGAGTCCAGCGACTGAATGAGGGCGGTGGCGTGTCCGATGAACATGGCGTAGCAAGTAGCGCCCACGATCATGCTTAGCATGGTGAGCCAGACGTCCGTCATACCTTCGGGCGCTTGGGCGCCGTAGCCGATGCAGAGCATGTGGCTCATGGCCTTGAACAGGGCGTACGAGTACTGGACCCCCCACGTGTCGTTCTAAAGAAGAGGGAGGGCCACATCTCAGCGTCCGCTCGCACGCGGCAGAATATCAGAATATTGACATTGAGAGCGACATAGTGATCTGCCGGGAGATGAAACGTGGCCTGGACACATCATAAAGACTGAAAAGAGAAACAGGAGCTGAAAGAAGGTTAGAATATTGGCACGATCCACAAACGGTTTTCTCTTTCTCTCCCTCTCTCTGTCTCTCACTCACCCTTTCTTTCCATACCTCTCTCAACGTTACCTGGTTCGGTCAATCACTTCCAAGTTCAATTTCCCTCCGCACAGCCGCAGTCACTTGTCCCGATTTCCCTCGTCACCATTTCGACACTCCGTCCCCTTGGCTCTGTGCTAGTCAGTACGTCCCAAGTGCTCCTGTCTCGTTATTTTGTGACTCTGGCGTATCGAAGCCTCGACCGCCCTTTGCCCTTTCTGACGACGGTAGCGGGCGCCCGATTGCCACTTGGACCGGCGCCTATGTATATATATATATATATATATATATATATATATATATATATATATATATATACATATATATATATATATATATATATATATAATAATAATAATAATAATTTCCTTGTATTGTCATTCTGTGTAACAATGTACACAGAACGAAATGTCGATTGCACCTGACCCGTTGTAGCGAGCCGATGCAGCCGCAGCCAACAGAGGGCGCCGCCGACCACTTTTTAAGTCTTAGGAATATATATATATCATGACGTCTTGGTGTATTACCGACAGTAACCTTGGAAACGATGGTCTCAGCTCTTTTCAGGTCATTGACCAACTCCAGCCGTGTAGTTCCAGGCGGATTCCTCACCTTTCTTAGAATCATGGAGACCCCACGAAATGATATCTTGCATGAGGCCCTACTCCCACTGAGAATTACGGTCACGTTTAGCTTCTTCTATTTTCTAAGAATTGCTCCTACAGTGCACCTTTTTTCACCAAGCTGCCCATCCCAGCCTTGTAGAGGTGTACAATTTTGTCTCTGCTGTCTATGGACAGCTCTTTGGTCTTCGCCATGTTCAAGTCTTAATGATGGTAAGGAGTGGACAGGTGTCTTTATGCAGCCGACGACCTCAAACAGGTGCATCTGATTCCGGATGCTACATGGAGTGCAGGTGGACTTCGAATGGGCGGACTAACATGTCTTTCAGGGTCAGAATTCTAGATGATACACAGGTGTTCAAATACCTATTTGCAGCTGTATCACACAAATAAATTGTTAATAAAGAATGCATTGCGATTTCTGGATTTTTCTTCTTAGTTTATCTCTCACAGTGGACATGCACCGACGATGACAATTTCAGACCCCCCTACGTGATTCCTAAGTGGGAGAAATAGCAAAATAGCAACTTCGCCGTATATATATCGGGCGGCACGGCGGAGGAGTGGTTAGAGCATCTGCGGCACAGTTCTGAGGTCATGGGATCAAACTTTCCTGCGTGGAGTTTGCATGTTCTCCCCGTGCTTGCGTGAGTTTCCTCTAGGCACTCGGGTTTCCTACCACATTCCAAAAAATGAATAGACCGGTCACAATTGTCCCTAGGTGTGAGTGAGCGAGCGAATGGTGGTATAGTGTGTCCTGCAAGCAGTGGAGGGTGTCCCCTGCCCACTGCCCGAAGATAGCTGGGATGGGCTCCGGCACCCCCGCGACCCTACTGAGGATAATGGATGGATATATATATATATATTGTATATGTATCTGAAACAAAATGAGAATAATAGACCTTAAAGACTATTGCCTAGAAGTGGTACCTCGCATTGTGCTCTTTCTTTGGACCACAAGCCAAAAAATGAAAAAAAAAAATCAAAATGCTTTCATGTATAAAGGCGACATCACTAAACCCTATTTTTAATTTGAAATAAAAGAGTCAAACGGGAAAAGGATTCCAAACGAGAGCTCGTTTCTTTTGCTAAGGTTTTGAGAAAAAGGTGGATGAAAATCGGTGCCGCTGTCTTTCTCTCTCTCGGGACGATGCTAGCATTTGCTGGCTGGGCGACGGTCGCCATGGCAACGGCAGGGACACGGCTCCAGGCTGTATTTGTTTGCGTCTCCCGCGTATTTCTCTCTCTCTCTCTCTCTCTCTCTCTCTCTCTCTCTCTCTCTCTTTCTCTGCATCTCTTATGGGAAACAAAAAGGCGACTCGCGCCCGCCCAGGGGCCCCGCAGGTGGGGTTTGCTATTTTCTTCTCTCTGGGTGAAGAAACGACGAGGATGAGGACGGGTCGGCCATCTTTTCCGCGGAAGCTAACACAAACACGGCAAACGCCAAGCGTCCGTACGACCGAAAGGAGGCCACCGCTGAGGGCGCGGGTGTCCAGCGGGCGGCACGCGGGCCGGATCGGGCCCGCACCGAGAGAAATCAAACATGTCCGCTCGATGTCGCCGAAGCCAGGCGCCACTCGCCAGCCAACTCGAAATGGATTTCTTCTTTCTCTCATTTTCTCTCTTTCTTTCCCTCTCTTTCTTTTGTTCTTTCTTTCTTTTCTTTTCACTTTCTCTCTGTTTCTGAGTCTCTCTTTCTTTCTACCTCTTTCTTTCTCTTTTTCTTTTGCTCTTTCTTTCTTTTTTCTCACTTCCTTTCTCTTCTGATTCTTTGTCTCGTTATCTATTTCTTTTTTTCCCTTCCTCTCCCCTTTCCCCCATTTCTCTTTTGTGCTCTCTCTGTTATTATGTCTCCCTTCTCTTTTCCTTTTTCCTCCCCTTTCTCTTTCTTTCTTTCCTTTTATTCTACTAGTCCGGCCCCCGTGAGATTTTTTTTCCTAGCATTTGAAGTGACACCCCCGGACTTAGGACGCAGCCCCTTTATTAGCTTTGCGCATACTCTTGGGATCGCTTAGAAATGTAACTTTTGAAGGCAAAGAACTTCTTTTCTGTGAAGATAACATGAAACTACTACAAAATACCGCCCGAACGTTGTTTGCATGGTCAATGACTATTCAAGTTGCAAATAATGCAATATTGAGGCCCATTTCTAGCAAGCAGCACTCCAGTCTTGTCTTTATGCAGTTCAGCTGGTGAGAAAAGCTGTAAAAGGGACCTTCCTTCGAGCTAGTCCGGTATCTGGAGCGTCACGTTTGCGACGGTGAATGGCCAGAAAAAGAGAACTTTCACGTAAAACTCAACAGTCTGTTTTTGTTCTAGGGGAAAAAAATGGCCAGGAAACTGAAGATCTCCTTCGATGGGTTGTACGACCTCTTTTAGGGAACAGAACAGTGACTAGTCTTTGGATTGAGAAATAGACCCTTTACAGGTCCTCAACAAGCAGCACGGTTGTACAGTCGCTGCATTTACAGTGACAGAGGCCGTCCTTCAAGGCATATTGGCCTTTTTCTGGCCCTGAAACTGGATGAGGAAAAACTTCTTGTTCTAAGAAATGAAAGCTTTTCCACGTCAGAAATTGTCAAGACACTGAAAATCTGCCACAACGCTTCTACCTTCAGAAAACAGCACACACGGAGTAGAATTAGAAGTCCATTAAGGTCTCTAATTTGAGATACTTTAGAGGTCCTCAACAAGCAGCTTTGTAAAATACTAGCCCAGAACTACAGTAGGGGTGGCTAACCCGGTCCTGGAGAGCCACACGTCCTGCATGTTTTGGAGGTTTCTCTGCTCCAACACAGGTGATTCCAATCACCTGGATCCTTATCAAGCTCTCACAAAGCCTGCTAATAAGCTAAACATTGGCAAAACCTGTGTTGGAGCAGAGAAACCTCCAAAACATGCAGGACGTGCGGCTCTCCAGGACCGGGTTAGCCACCCCTGATCTACATTGACAAGGTAACTCGGAGATGCAGAGTGGCAAAGAAAAAGCCCTACGTGAGACCGGACAAGCCAAGAAGGAGATTGGTATGGTCCAAGGAACACAGACATGGGAAAACTTATTTGATCTATCGGTGTCGGCTACGACTTTTGCCTTTTTGAAATAATCGAGGCATCTCACCACCATGAGGTTCTTGGAGACCCAGCAGTCGGGGGGGAAGTCCTGCAGCATGGGCACCAGGAACTGCAAGCATCCGTCCCAGTGGCACAGCAGAAGCATCATCCCGATCAGGTTGACGATGCGGACCATGGCGCTGGCCAGGTCGTACGTCATGTGGAAGATCTGGAGGACATTGCCACTCTGGATGTTTCAAACGCATTCAAACTCAAACCAAATCAACACGCATTTCAAACGATTCTTTATTTCTCTATTTTGAAAAAAGCATTAAATAGGCGACATGCAATGGTGACCCGTGGGATAGCTTCGCTCACTAACTTTCGACGACGAGTTTGTCAGCCATTTTCCTGAAGAAAATGATTTGAAATCACGGTGTGGTCTTCCACTAGGTAAAACACACTCAATACAAAGATTAAATTCGCCTCTTCCAATTCTTTGTCCATCCAAATATTTCATAAAATAATGTGTTTGTCACGGTAGCCATGGCACCCAATTGGTCCCCGCCGTGCGGCGCCAGGTTCTGTCACGGTTGCCACGGCGCCCAATTGGCCCCGCCCATGGACCCCGGCTGAAACGCGTTGACAGATTGCTCCCTGACTTTTTAAACGCCGTCCTGTGAGTCCTTGTTTGTCGGAGCGTCTGCGAAACTCCTGCTAAACTCTGTTGTGATACGTCAAGCTCTGTGAATCCCTGTTTTGCCTGTGTTTTGCTCCTGTTTTGTTTTCGCCCCGATCTGTTTGATTTTGACCACTTCCTCGTTCCGAGCAATCTACTTCCGCGACTAACGATCCCCGGATCGAGAGTGCGCTCATTTCTTTTCTCCCCAATAAACTGTGAGTAACGTAAGTAAGGAGTGCGATCTAACCTCCTCCCATTGGTGGATGTAGCGGATGAGCCTGGAGAGACGCAGCAGGCGCAACAGGCTGAGGATTTTGGTGAAGCGAACGATGCGTAGCGCCCTGGCCGTCCGGTACACTTCCGAGTCCAGGCTGTCCACCATCAGGAAGATGTAGTCCACCGGGATGGAGGACACAAAGTCCACCAGGAACCAGCTCCTCAAGTAGTTTTGCCGAATGGCCCTGAGGCACAGTCGCAAAAATAAGCAACTCCGGAGAGTAAGATGTATTTCCTGTTTTAGCCATGCTACCAAAAATGCTGCCTACGTTTTTAATTGACCAGTAAGTCGTGCGCACAAAAAACAAAAAACGTGTATAATAACACTCAAAGGCTTTGATAAGTTGATTCTGTTTTTAACTCTTGGATACCTGCAAAGGGAATGGAATGGGATGGGATGCCAGTTCCTCAGTTTGACTATTATATCTTCATTTTTGACTATTATAATTTCATTGTCACTTTCGGCTAGTCATGTTGCTGGTCTTTGATTTGCATTCCTTTCGGGCAGATCTGCTTCCGTAACATAGAAGATTTCAATAATACAGTTATTCGTCTATCCTTTAAGTCAAGTTCCACAATCTAGCCCAGTCTTGAAGTCAAGTTAAATATATTAGTCAAGTCTCATTACGTGGACTAGGTTTTAAGCCAAGCCCCACACTCTTGCCTAGCCTTTATGTCAAGTTTCATTTTTTTGTCTAGGTCTTGAGTCATATCCCATTTCTTTGTCTCATTTCCTAGTCTAGCCTTTAAGTCCTATCCCATTTCTTCATCTAGCTCTTTAGTCATTTTCCATTTCTTTGTCTAGCTCTTAAGTCAATTCCCATTTACTCGTCTAGCTCTTTAGTTAAGTCTCATATATTTGTCTAGCAATTCAATGAAGTCTTGTTTCTTTTTCTAGCCTTTTAGTAAGTCCCATTTCTGCTTGCTCACCAATTATAGTGTAGTTCTTTTTTTATTATTAGGACACCAAAGTTTGGGCACTATAGACATTGTTGTCACTATCAGCCAATCATGTTGCTGGTCATTGATTTCTACAAGATTTGGGGTGGATTGCTACCTGATCATCCTGGAAGGGGGATTACTTTATGTGCGGTCCCTTCTCAAGGTTTCTTCATTTTCCTCATGTTGAGGTTTTTTGAGCTTTTCCTTGCCCTCATGTAGGTTTTAGATCAGGGGATGGTGTCAAAATAGTCTGTGGTTTTCAACAATCTGTGCAGCCCTTTGAGACTCTTTGTGATTAAGGGACCCAGAAATCGATTTCAAACAAGTCTTATTTGAGATTTTGGCTCTCACCCTGTTCTCTTTACAAAATCATTTGATGTTTCCTCTCCTTATTCAGATCGTCTGTTAAACTTGATCGGTCATCGGAACCAAATTGAACGAGTACGTTTTTGCCGTACTGCCTCCTTTGGCTGAAGCGGGCACAGCAGAAGGAGCGGCGCGATCAATCGAATAGCCGCGGCTTAGCATTTTTAGCACGTTAGCTTCGGTCGACGATACGGGTCGTCGGACGGGCGAAGGGTCGGTACCGGGGGTCCAGCAGGATTTCGGTGCTGTCCTCTTTGAGGATGCCGGTGCGGAAGTTAAGGACCAGGTCCACCATGAAGAGCGTGTCGGAGACCACGTTGAAGATGATCCAGGAGGGCGTGTTCTCGTCCCGGAAAAAGGTGATGCCCACCGGAAGCACGATCAGGTTGCCCATCATCAGCACCAGCATCAGAAGATCCCAGTAGAACCTGGAACCGTCGAAGTCCGTCGTGAACACGCTCGGTCGGCGGACCATTTTCTGCTGAAAATCGATTTTAAAAATGCGGCGGCCTTCCGATATTACAAAGATTGAGTTTGTCGATTGATTCTCGTTTCTTGACCTCCTAGATACGTTAGATATAGCGGGGCCCCGACGCAAAAACGGACGTAGCTCCGAATCGACCGGACGGGACCTCGGTTCGTATCCGTCAGCCCGACTCGTATGGATGTCACGCGAAGGAGCGCCGGAGCCAATCCCCGTTGAGCCCTCATCCAATAAGAAAAGCGGATGGCGGGAGCCAATCCCAATCTAGTAGGACTCGCGGGAGCACTATTTAGCAGATAAGAGGCAAAAGGGAAGCTGCTGAATTGTGACCTTGAGGACTTAACTCAGAAGGATTCTTTTGCGAGGGCGGCCGAGACCCAACTAAGTCTTTTCTTTTGGTTATCTTTGGGTCGACCCTAAACCCGACCCGCCATTTATAAGTCTGGCTCTCGTTAACTGAATGGTGGCTTGAAAGCAATTTGGATTTAGGAGAGACGTCATTTTTTCAGTCTTTTTGCAACGGTTTTTTGTTTTTAGTTTTTTTTTGTTGTTTCTTTGGGTTTTTTTCTGTTGTGGTTTTTTTGGGTCATTTATTCAGGGTTGTTTTCCAGTTGCTCTAGTTGTTTTTAGCTATTTCTGGGTCGTTTTCTGCTTTTTTTTGTATTTTTTTTTTGGTCGTCTTTTATTCAGTAGTTTTGTTGGTGTTTTTTTGGTCCCTTTTCGGGATTTTTTTAGCTGTTTTTTCCAGTCATTTTGCACTCCTTTTTGTTCGTTTTTTTCTTTGGGGTTTTTTGGTCATGTTTTCAGTCATTTTGCCGCCGTTTTTTGTTCGGTTTTTTTTTCTTTGGGTTTTTTTCAGTTGTTTGGGAGTTCTTTTGGGTCATTTATTCAGTGTTGTTTTCCAGTTGTTCTTGTTGTTTTTAGCTATTTCTAGGTCGTTTTCTGCTTTTTTGTTGTTTTTTGGTAGCCTTTTATATGGTAGTCTTGTTGGTGTTTTTGGTCACTTTTCGGGGTGTTTTTTAGACAGTTTTTTTTGTCATTTTGTAGTCATTTTTAGCTGTTTTTTTGTCATTCATTTGTTTTTTGAGGTTGTTTCGGGGTTGCTTTAAGTCCTTTATGGTCATCCTTCAGTCGTTCTTATTTTTTTGGGGTTGTTTAGTGATTTTTTTTGGGTTGTTTTCCAGTCGCGTTACAGTTGTTCTTGTTTTGTTTCTTTTGCGGGCGTTTTTTTCGATGATTTTCAGGTGTTTTTTCATTCGCATACGAAACAAACGGGAGAAGATAACGTAGCGAGTCATCCATACGATGCAGCATTTTGAAGTCTAAGCTAGCCTAAGAAGCCGTGGTTTCTCTCCGTGACCTCTCTCCGGCTGGCCCGACGGCGCCCCCTCAAGGACCGACAAACGTTTGGGGAAAAAAATCGAGCGAGCTTTCTTGTTTTGAAGAAGCACCCCGTCCGGGGAGTAGCCGAAATGAGTCATTTTCTCGGCGGGTGTCGCCGTGCGTGGGAGCGGCCCCCGGGGGGCGCTGCCGGGACCGCAACCTCGGCGAAGAGCGCCGCCGGAAATCCCGGCGGCTTCTATTTGTTCCATCGGTGCCCAAATTATATTTCAGCAGGAATTTCCACATGTTATTATTACACCCGTCACATATGTACACATAGGATAGGCTTCATCTGTTTTGATTATTGGACACCTGCAAAGGAGATTTCCTTATTTTGTCTATTTGACCATACTGTCGATTGCTTTTTGACTATTATGCACTTGTGGACAACGAACTTGCTGTTCTTTGATTTGCACACCCTTTAGGGTCTGCGTTTGTAACAGGAGATTTCCTAAAAAGAAAGAGAAGAGGATGGTCTTTCTTATCCGAAGGCTTCTCTTTCCTGTTCTCCTGGCAAGTTCAAAATCTAGTAAAAACTTGAAACGTACCAGAGGTTTTTGGGCCAGTTCAGTTTTTGGTTCATTTGGTCCTTTCTGGTAGGGTTTTTCCCCTCATTTCATGTCATGTCGCTGTTCTTTGATTCCTACAACCTTTAGGATGGATGTGCTTCTGTTAGCTACTGAGATTTCACAAAAGAAAGAGGGCCTTAGAAGAGTTGGCAATTCCTTATCCATTGGTTTCTTCTCTCCTTTTTTGTAGCTTCTACTAAAATTGAGACTTAATATTTAGTTTTTCGACAATTTTTCGTTACATTTTTGGTCAGTTTCCTGTTGTTTTTTGTATGAATTTAGTCCTTTTTTATTTAGTTTTTTGATTTCATTTTTCCTTGGTCATTTTGGGCCAATCGGTTTGCCGCTCTTTGATTCCTTTACCATTTAGAGTGCATCTGTTTTGTTACCTAGGATAAGTAAGAAAACAAAAGGACTCAGGGTAGGGTTTTTACGACAGGAAGGATTCTCTCCCGCTCTCCTTGCAAGTTCAAGACCTATTGATTTATTTTTTTCCATTTTTTTATCAGTTGTCCGTTTTTGGGTCGAGTTCCGGTTGTTTTTTGTTGTGATTTGGTTTTTTTTTTTTTTGGGGGTCAATCGTGTCGCTGTTCTTTGATTCCATAGCTTTTAGGGCGGATCTGCTTTTCTAATCGAGGAGATTCATTAAAAAGAAAGGTCTCGTCGGGTGAGGGCTTTTAGAACAGGTTGGAATTTCTTATTGCAAGTTAGGGCAAGCTCCCCTGTTCTCCTTGCAAGTACAAAATCCATGAAGGTCTTCTCTTTATTTGGAGTTTAGACGTACCGATATACACCTATTTTTTCGCATGCATAAACAATACTGTCTAGTTATATATTTCTGTTGCAGTCCCTGAAAACGTTTGCACAGCGGGTTATTTTCGAGGCGCCATCTTGACAAGCGTCGCCGTCTAATTTAGCCGACGTGTCACCTGCACTTTATCCGCAGCGGGGAAAAAAACAAAGCTCCTCTCTGGCTGCCTTCAGACGTCTTTGCACTTGACTGCACAGGTTCCAAAGCGAGGAACCAACCATGAACCATTTGGCTTCGCAGAGGACAAAGAACAAAACCTTGTTCTCATTGCTTACAGTGGTAGAAGAAGCATTTTGGACATTAGGAATCCCAATACCGGACACCCGATTCCAGGACGGAGGAGAAAAATGGACGGACCGCGGACAACCGACGGACACCACTCCTGAACAATGAAAACTGGACTTGACTGGAACACTGCAGTATTTTCACTTAGGGCAATGGAAAGCAAGAAAACAAGTGTTCTTGAACTGGAATCTTTCCAATTATTTGAGAGTCTGTACAGCTTTTTCATGGCCAAATTCTGGCATTTTTGAAGACTTTTAAAGACAATTCTACACGTTCTCCAGTCCCAGAAAAAGATGACATATTTGTATTTGATACAAATGTCTCTGATCTGACTGAAAACAAAATAACCAGCCCCCCACCCCCCTGTGACAGAAACATCTCCCCGCGTTTTGTGGTCGGATCCCTCTTGTCGATTGAAATGTTAGTAATTGGTCCTTCTAAGTCCCGTGACTTATTCTCTAAAACCGCAGTGAACTTGGACAATTGCCACATCACACAGAGTGACTCACTTAAAAATTTAGGTGTCATTTTCGACCCTGATCTGTCCTTTCAAACACATGTGAAGAAAATTACTAGAACCGCTTTCTTCCATCTCCGTAACATTGCTAAAATTCGTCCTATACTTTCTCAGTCGGATGCGGAAATCATAATTCATGCGTTTGTTACCTCCCGTCTCGACTACTGTAATGCACTACTTTCCGGTCTTCCGATGACCAGACTCAAGAGTCTTCAGCTGGTACAAAATGCTGCAGCGAGGCTTTTAACAAGGACAAAAAAGTATGATCACATCACCCCAATTTTGGCTAACCTGCATTGGCTCCCTGTTAGCCTAAGATGCGATTTTAAGGTTCTCCTACTACTATACAAAATCATACATGGACTTTCCCCCTCGTATCTTTCAGATCTGATCTGCCCTTATGTCCCGGCCCGAAGCCTTCGTTCCGAGAGCGCCGGTCTCCTGGTGATCCCAAGAGCCAAGAAGTGTTCCGCTGGTTCGAGAGCGTTCTCCATCCGGGCACCGGTGTTGTGGAACGCTCTTCCCCCTGATATCCGATCTGCAACCTCGGTGGAAATGTTTAAATCTAGGCTTAAAACTCACTTCTACTCTATAGCATACGAGTAACCTAATCTTCTTATATGTAATAACTTGTGAAGCCCTTAGAGACTAATTGTGATTAAGGGCGTCACAAATAAAAATGACTTGACTTGACTTGACTTGACTTGATGGAATTACTGGAGCCGACTGACGAAGTTTCCATTGTAATTCAATCAATCTATGGCGATGTTCTGGCAAGGGAGGGGCAGAGACGGAAGGTTGTCCCCCCCCCTCTCCACCCACTTGGGTGATTGAAGTCAAACTATAAAAACTGGAGGCACCCACCCCTCACTCTCTTTTTGCTGCCGGACCGGGGATGAGCGTGGGCCCCCAATTCGGTAACCACAAACTACAGTCTGAACCGAATAAATATGATTTAAAGCAATTTTCTCGACACAAAATCTTTCCGTTTGGTCAAATTTTCAGTGTCGGGAAATTCTTCCCGTTACAATTTATAAATGGGAAACGCGAGGTCGCTATTTTGCCCATCATCGATACTAATACACATTTCCTACGGTTTAGTTGTATCTGTCATGTCCTGCACGGTTGTCATGGCGCCCAGCGGGCCCCGCCCCTTGACACCGGCTGACCTGCATTTACCTGATTACTCCTATGGGTACTTAAACGTGCCTTTTGGAACTGCCCTTTGCCAGATCATTGTTTATCCTTGTTGAAAACCTGTTCAAGCCTGTTTGATACCTGTTTATTCTCGTTGCGCTTGTTGGACTTTGTTGCACTTGGGTGTAACATTCTGAGAGATTCCCGCAAGTTCTGTTTAATCCCGTTGAACGCCTACTCTGTAGTTTTGCCTGCATCGAGCCCGCTTTGTTTTGTTTTCGGTCCGTTTGTGTGTCGGACAACTTTTCTTTCGCAATTGAAGTGACGGATCGTCTACGCAAAGGAGTTCCCACTTACCGCTTCCCGACCCGTTCCGTGACAGTAGCACGCATCCTCGACCTTGTCCTCGACCCATAGGGGGAGATAATGCTTCGTAGGGCAACGCCAAACACACTAATGCCAGCTGCCGTTAATCCCCAAGGAATAAATGCCATGACGAGCCGAGCCGCTAAGAGAACATCATTTTAAGGCAGACATGTTGAGGAACTTGGCAACGATTTCAAGCATTTACAAACACTTTACCAAAAATGGAAGCATGTTTCAAACTTTGAAAAGACAATATTAACATTCGAGTATTTTCAAGGACTTTAAGTACCCGTAAAATCCCTCAGGCTGAAGTGTTTTCAAGTATGAGGGATTCCATCCATCCATCCGTTATCTGCACCGCTTATCCTCAGTAGGGTCACGGGGGTGCTGGAGCCCATCGTGAGGGATTCCATTGGTGTCTATTTGATTCTGGAGCACTTCTAAAGCAGATGCCTTCTCTCCTTATCTTGAGTGTCTACTAAACTAGAATCCTATCATTTGGCCCTTCAAGCTAAATCCTTTAACCCACCGGTGTCCATCATGTGGCCCTCGAGGAGACACCCGGAGAAGCACAAGAGAAAAATCGGCTGCAGTCTGAAATATGCTGACAAAGCCAGGCGCTAAGGAGAGCGATCGTACTTTCTCTCTTCATCTCTTTTTCTCCCTCTCTCTATTTTACTTTCTCCTTTTCTGTATTTATCTCTCTTATAAGTCTCTTTCTCTCTTGTCTATTTTCTTTTCCCTTTGTTTTTCTGTCATTCTCTCTCCTCTTTTTTCTATTTTGTCTCTCCTCTTTTCTTTATTCTCTTTCTATTCCCTCTTTCTATTTATTTATTTCTCTCTCTCTCTCTCCCTCTCTTTTTCCTCTGTCTCCCTCGTCCTCTCTCTTTCTCTGTTTTATCTTCTAGCGTGGGCACCCTGAGAGCCCCCCGGCCGTGCCCAAACGACAACCACGCTATAACTTAGTTTTGGAGCCCAAAAAGTCAACCATTTTAGAGACGGGTAAGGGAAGGAATATTCTGGTCCCGGCGAGGCGGTGGAGGCGGAGCTTACCTGAAATCGCTGTAGGGATGTATGATCCAGGATCCGGCCGATTTGAGGCGCTCCTGCTCCATGGCCACGGCCTTGTGAGATCCCAACATCCGAAGGCTAAACTTGTTGACGCCCGGTTGCAGCATGGCGCAGAACTGACGCTGGATGAAGGTGCTCTGATTGGATTGGCTGGGGTCCTCGCTATCGCAGGTGGGCGTGGCCCGGGTCTCCGGCGTCCCCGCCGCCGCCGGGACCGGAGCCGCCCCCGCCGAAGAGGAGGCGGAGCCCGGCGCGGCACGAGAGAAGGCGAACCCCGCCGAGCGGGGCGGAGGCGGGACCGGCCGGTAGGAGTGGGCGGAGCTCGCCGCGGAGGGGCGGCGACCGCGTCCCGCCGGCGGGGCGTCGCCCTCCTGCGAGTAACCCGGCGAGGGGAGGCTCCCCTTGCTCCGCCTCTTGGCCTCGCCCCCCCCTGCCGCCCCGTCCATGGCGAGAGAGCGAGGATCAAAACCGTACGCGAATCATCGGCCGCGGGGTTGTCGGTTCGATTTCCGCAGATATGCCTTCGAGCAAGACCGGCGCCGCGTTTTCGCCTCGAAACTCCCAAAACGAAGTCACTTTCGAGAAGGATCCAAACGCTCGGGAAACGTCCCGATCTTCCCTTGTCGGCTAAATTATGGACGCTTGTCGGTTTGACTTCTGTAAACTCGCCCTTGAGCAAGGCAGCTGCGCCGTTGCATCAACAAGTGGGTAACAAAGTAGCACAAAATTCAACTGGAAAAGGATCCGAAAACCTCATCAAATCTTGGTTTCGCGTCATCCGTAAGGTTTGGGACGGTTGTCGGTTGGCTTTCCGCCGAGTTGCCCTTGAGCAAAGGAGCTGCCCTGTTTCAGCCCCAAAAGCACAACAGTGTATTGGCAAAACACCTTAGAAATATCCCGATGTCGCCTCGTGTACGAGATTTCGGACGGTCGTCAGTTGTCTGTCGAGTCGCCCCCGAGCAAGGCGGCCGCCCCCCGTTCCAGCCCCGAGGGAGAATGATTTAAACCAGGGGTCTCAAAAACACAGCCCGGGGGCTAAATTCGAGGTGACAGTTTGATAGGAAACCGAAGCTTAAAGGACAGCGAACGTTCCCGAGTTTCAAACTGGTTTTATGTTCTTGAACGTTGTCGGAAAACATGAAACGTGTCCCGACCTTACTCTCAAGAAAATTGAGTTTGAAACCCCGATTGCCCCAAAAATCCCAGCCTGGCCTGGTACGCCAGGTTCGGGACGGTTGTCGGTTTGCCGCCGTCTGCCGTTTCAGTCCCCGAAAGTAGCCGCGGAATTCACGCCGGCGTGGAAAAAGCCCCTCGTCTTTCTTTCGCGAATGACCAAAAAATACAAGGGACGGCTGCGGGTTTGCTGACTGTCGAGTCGCCCTCCAGCAAGGCGGCCGCCACGTTTCGGCCCCGAAAGCGCGACAAATCCGAAACGATCCAAATGCTTCAGAAAAGTCCCTTTTTGATAAAGGACAAAAAACGCAACCGGGGTCTCGTCTTCTTTGACAGCTTTTTGGACAGTTGTCGGTTTGCCGTCTGTCAAACCGCTCTCGAGCGAGGCGGCGCCACGTTTCGATCCGAAAAGTACCAGCAGATATTGCCTCGAAAACGATCCGGGCCTTGAATTGTCTGAGAAGTTTACGGAGACTTGTCAGTTTGCCGTCCGTCAAACCACCCTCGAGCAAGGCGGCCGCGGTTCTATCCTCGAAAGCGCAACGGGCAATTCGACGAGAATTCGACGAGAATTCGCCTCGGTAACGCTCGGGAAAAGTACAGGTCTCGTTTCGTCTGCCGGTTATTTGGACGTCTGTCGGTTACCTGCTCGGCGAGTCGCCTTTGAGCAAGGCGGTCACCCTGTTCCTGGCCCCGGAGCAGCGGCCAAATTCACCCGGAGATTTTCGAGTTCCAGTATCGCCTCGTCCACGAGGTTTCAGACCGTTGCGCGGCGAGCGGCTCCGAGCGAGGCGGCCACCCGGTTTCCGACCCCAAATCCATCTCTGGAGGGAGCCCGGTCCGGCGCCGCGGCCGGGCTTTCGGAAGGTCGAGTCGCCCCGGAGCCGGGCGGCTGCCGGTTTCGAGCCCCAAATGACGACGACGAGGAAAAGTGCCAGTCTCGTCAGGTTCGTGCTCGGCGCTCTCGAGTCTCGTCCTTGAAGGCTCCACCGGAGGCGCTCGCCCTCATCGCGCCGGAGCGGAAGGCGGAGACGATCGGGTGGCAAGGGCGTTCGATCCGGGAGGGGGGCGCCCAGGAGGGGGGGCGGCGAGGAGGCGCGCTAAATTGGCCTCGTCCTCCTCGGGGGAAAGAGGGAAATTAAATCCCGATTGGAAAAATGAAAAGAAGGATAAAGATGTCGGGGCAGGAAAAAGGGGAAGGAAAAAGGGAAGCCGGTGACCTTCTGGTCGTCATTGGTGCGCGCGTACGCACGCACGCGCTTCTCCTCCGCGACATCGCGCAAAATCCACCTCGTTCGGATCGAATGGGTCCGAAATCAACAAGTTGTCGAGCGCCGAATCTAGTCTCAGGTCCCTGTCTGGCACTTGACGTCACGGGTGGGCGGGCGCATTTGTTGTCTTCCGAGACGGAGAGGAAAATAGAAAGGTTTCCACGCCACGCGGCGACTCGTGTTGTCCTCGCTGACGTCGCGCGATGACGTCACGACGTCCTTGGCGTCCTCCCGAGGCACACACGCACACGCGCGCGCTCGGGAACCACACGCACGTGTGTCATCTGGACCCTGTGACGTCACTTCTTTCTTTCCTTCCCTCTTTCTCTTTCACTCTCCATTTCCCTCTATTTCTTTCAGGCTTTCTCTCTCTCTTTTTCTCTTTCTTCCTATTTTTCTACAACTTTCTTTGTCTTTCTTTTTAGTGAGCCAAGCAAAAAAAGCCGTTTTCTCAAAAAGGTCAGAATGTCCAGTTCGAGTTCGATTGAATTGATTCAACTCACTTTATATTGTTGACTGCTAATTATTTGAAACGATTCCACCATTTAAAGTGTGGCATTCCTACTTCAACCTTAAGAAACCCGAACGGAAACGGAAACTTGTGTTGTGTTTCTCACAAGTTTTATTAGAAGAAAGGGAAAGGGGTGGCGCCCACAATGAAATGAAATGAATGAAATGATCTGCATTTCTCTAGCGCTTTTCAAGTCAATGACTTGCCAAAGCGCTTTACAGTGTGCTTCACATTTCCCAATAGCGGCCTTGCAGCCACGTAAGGCGCTAACCTGCTTATTGGGGGTAATTGGGGGTTCAATGTCTTACCCAAGGACACTTCGATATGTAACACGGACAAGCCGGGATTCGAACTGGGATCCCTTAATCCTAAGACGATCGCTCTACCTCCTGAGCTACTGCCGCCCCCATAATCGAGGGATTGCTGGATGCGGGGACAGAAAAAACAGGTCAGTCGCCGGGACAGGAGAGCAAAAACGTGGTCAAGACCAGAAGCGCGTCGTAAGCCAGGAAAGGAGAGTAAAGGTGGTCGAGGACAAAAAAGATCGAAGCCGGGGGACAGACGGGAGCAAAAAACAGGTGGGAGTCAGGGTCGAAAAAGGCTTACCCACTGTTCACTGAGGTTCGCAGACGGACTGACAAAAGGGGACAGATAGGAGTGGGAGCCAATCAGAGTCTGCGGCAGTTGGTGCCAAATGAGGTGCTTCGCATCAGTAATCATGACAAAGACATACTCCATGTCAACCGAACGTTCTCCTTGGAGAATCCGGAGGCTTTTGCTCTCTCTCGAAAATCCAATTCCTCGTTCCGAGTCGCACCGAAGGAAGGGGAAGCGCGGTTTCCCGAGCGCGGGCCGGAAGCCTTTCCGGCACTTCCGGATCGGAATCCGACATATGGACGAAACCACCGAGACTCTCCGCGCTGGAGGCGGAAAGGAGATTCGTTTGGAGAAGAGGGCGCAGGCCAAAAAGCTGGGGGCCCGGGCCCCGGCCTGACAGGGATCAAAGCCGCGGGAAAAAAGTAAGGAAGCTCTCGGCCTTCTTCGACGTACCGGGGCGGGTCTCCGATTCTGCTCAGATTGGGTCACAAACTCCAAAACAAAACCTTGTATTTGACATCTTCTTCTAAGGTGAAATCGAGGGGTCTCCGATACCGCCCATTCTGAGACGATCGAGGGTAGGGGCCTCGGATGGGCTTTTCCCAAAAAACGGGGCCGCCGATAAAAACATTTCGAGAGAGGGAAAGAAAAAGAGAGCGAGAGAGACGTAGGATGAATTCGAGTCAAACGTAAAAAGCAAAGAATCCTCGGACTACAAAAGGGGAACGAGGCAGCGCTGGTGGGCTCTTTCAACAATGGGTCTGCGCGCACCTCCATTGTCCATAGGGGGCGCCACCTCTGAGAGCACCGGTTTAAAGGTATCCTCAGATGGCCTGCCGCTGGATATTTAGGGGGTTAAAACAAGGTCCTGAAAGTCAATTAACCTAGGGGCTCGCCTGCGCTACGGTCCGGGTGAACCGGGGTCGAATCGGCTTTTCCACAAAAATAAAATGGCCTCAAAACCTTCCACTTCTTTCTAGTATCCTTTTTTTTTTTTTAAATCATTCCCTCCACAAAATAAGATCCGAAAACCAAAAAGGAAACAATCGTTCGTAGGAAAATAAATCTGCCGATCGGTAATAAACCAATCTGTGCACCTCGAGGGAGAGTGTGCCTCCTAGTGGTGAAAATACGTCATTTATTTGATCGAGGAATCTTGATTGAAATCCTGAACGGGCCTGCTTTTCAAATATGTTTCTCTTAAGTTAACATAACATGAGCCCCGCCTAGAGGACATCGTTGTGCGCCGTCTTGCTGCTACGGCTACCCAAACCAAACAGAGGTTTGATTGTGTCGTGCAGGGATTCCGCTCTAAAGTTGCGTGGGATAAAAAAAAGTTGAAATGAGTGAAAAAAAATCGATGTTATTATAATTGACAATTATCAGACGAAGTCCTCAAACTATCCCGCCGCGGGCCGCGATTGGCCCGTGGGCCGCGAGTCTGATAGCGCCGGATTATAAGATATTTCCATAGACAACGTTGGGTTTTATAAGCTCACAGAAAATATTCCACTAAAACTTTTAGTTTTACTCGTTTGGTCCGTTGAATGGCGGAAGGCGGAGAGCTAGACCGACGAGAGCATTTGCACTTTTTTGGAATATACTCGGCTGAGCGAGACGGACGTCTTTTTACGATAAAGGAAAGGAGATAACGGCGTCGTCCTTTGTTATCTCCTGAGGACGTCCTCTCGTTGGACTTCTCTCTGGAAAAAAGGAGGACCTGTCTACTATGCCGAGAGGTCTTTCCACTCGTCTATCGTAGTGCTGACCGGCAGAGCGACGCTGTCAAAATGGCCGACGATGTTCATCGGACAATGAAAGCACTGGCGACTCGGATAGCGGATTTGCAAGCCCTCGAAAAAACTTACACACAGAATGTAGCCTTTGTCTATATTCACATTTGTGTCCAGGATATTCTGCGATCGAAACAACTTCCACAAGCTCCGGATTACAACCGCATTCTCGTCACCCCAAAGTCAAGGAAAATGCAAAAGACGAGAGAAGAAACGTACCGTGAATTCTGTCCGATGGCGTGGCATCCCGATAAATGAGACAGAGAGACACTTTGACTTTTTATTGGCTTGAAATGGAGTCCATGAAAAGAGGAGTTACGGGGTTCCCGGGAGCCGGCCTTTCGGGCGATCTTCCGTTTGCTCAAGTGACCTTGAGGGCCCTCATGATGTTGGTGTGACCCGAACCCGGGATCCAACCCGTCACCACGATCACCATGTCGCCTTCCTTGAAGAAGCCTCGAGCTTTCCCTGAAGACAAAGAGTGTCCGTTTTCCCCCACAATTCCATCGAACCCAAAAACAAGAGTCCTGACTTTTATGCCCCCGCGATATCATTTTCTAGAACTTTCAGTGGTGGGAATTTACTCTGCCAATTCTTACTTTCTCTCTTCCTTTCCTCCTGCTTCTCTGTCTTCCCCCTTCTGTCTCTTTACCTCAGTCTTTCCCTCCCTCCGTCTCTCCCCCTCTGTATTCCACCTCCTTCTTTTACTCCTTTTGTCTCTCCCCCTCTCTCTCTCTCCCCCCATTTTTGTCTCTATGCCTCTGTCTTTCCCTTATTCATACCCTCCCTCTGTCTCTTTGCTTCAGTCTTTCTCTCCCTCTGTCTCTCCCCTTCTGTATTCCACCACTTTCTTTCACTCCCTATGTCTCCCCCCCCTCCCATTTTTGTCTCTCTGCCTCTGTCTTTCCCTTATTCATACCCTCCCTCTGTCTCTTCCTCTTTCTGTCCTTCTCTGTCTTTCCCCCTCTGCTCTGTCCCTCCTTGTCACCATCTCCCTCTCCCCCCCTCTGTATCTCCTTAATTCCCTCTACCTCTCTGCCCCCTTTCCCCAAAAACAGTTACCGTATTTTCTGTAGTATAAGGCGCATCCGAAAACCTCAAATCGGCCATCAATATGAAATCGCCCCTGACAATCCGGGTGCGTCGTTTATACGGTAAAACGCGGTGGATAAATGTGCAAAGGCGTCGTTACAAAAAACTGATACCGCACACGGTAACTGTGCTGCCTTTGAGAAACATACAGCTCTCTTGCTGTTCTTGGTTTATGTCACAAATACTTTGAATCAAAATCTATTTCTTTCATGCAAAACTCGCTCTTAGCGTATGAAGAGATCTGAGGGATTTTTGGGGGTTGCGCCTCGTAGTGCGGAAAATACGGTAATATCGTGTCGACTCATCCGGGGTTTCCCGACCTATTTCCATTCCAAAGTGAACCCGGTTGTCCACGTCGTCGTCCCAGACGGGGGCGGGCAGCGGGTGGAAGAGGGCGGGGAAAACCCCTCGCAGCAGCTGTGATTGGCGGGCCACCTGAGAGAGGGCGGGGCAAAACGTCAGCGACCCCGAGACGCCCTTTTCCACCGCGCGACGCAAAAAAACTCGAAAGGGAAATCCCCTGTAGGGGGCGTACCTGCGGATTCCTAGTGACGGCGATGATGGGACAGCGAGGCCGATACCTGGACAAGAGTTGTGCTGATCTGCCGACACAAAGGTCTACTTTATTGCAATGGGAGGAAAAAAGGAAAAGGAAATACTTTGCCGACCCCCTCACCCGAATATTTGGAGGGTAAAACGATACGAAAGAACGTGTTTGGGGTTAGAAGGCTAAGGGGAGGGGTTTAGGGTTTTTCACTGACCCCTCAAAACAGGGACTTTGTTACATATCAGGGATATAAAATCTATATCTACAGTACAAATCTCTATTGATCGTAAAATGTTGAGAATGTCGTAACCATTTCATTTTCCATTATCAAACCTATTTGAAAAAGTGCCAGCGAGCCATTAGGGAAGGCCAAAGAGCCATATGCGGCCCCAGAGCCCCTTGTTGCTGACCCCCAGGTTAGGGTTACAATTTAAATCTATTTAAGTTTTTCAAAAAAGGAACGTGACTACGTTTTTGGTTGTTTTTTTTCTGTTTGTGCCTGATTTTGGACGTTTTCTGGTGAATATTTGTTTGTTTGGTTTTTTTTTGTTTGTTTTTTTTGTCGTTTTCCAGATCAGATTTTGGTTGTTTTTCGAGAAAATGGAAGTCCATTTTGGGTCCTTTTTTCAATCGTTGATTTTTCATATTTCGGCAGGGGTTTTTTTGCTTTGTTTTTTACATTTTTGGTTATTTTGTCTGTCTTTTTTTTCAGAATTCTGTTCAGTATTTGGTTCGATTTTATTTGTTTTTGGGGTTTTGTGTTGTTTGTCGGTCATGTTTTTGTTGGGTTGTTTTTTTGTTTTTCTGGGTCAAACTTTGGTTGTTGTAGAGTATTTTTGGATCATTTCTCATTTTTTGTTGGATTTTGTTCCTGTCTTTTTGTTGGTTTTGGTCAAATTTGGGTCCATTTCTAATCGTTTCAAAATCTTTCTTTTGGTCACATTTTTTGTGTTTTTTGTTGTTGTTTTTTGAATTTCAGGGTCTATTTATTTTTTTATTGGTCATACTTTTGGGGAATTTGGTCCATTTCCGGTTGTGTTTTTTTTGGTCAAATGTGTTTTTGTGGTTTTGGTTAAAATCGGAGTCCTTGTTTTGATGGTTCGTCCTATTTTAGCAGTCTTTTTCTTTTGTCTTTCGAAAGTGGGTGTCGGGGGGGGGGCAAAGGGGTTCGGCGGACCTTCCGGCAAAAGTGAGGACGATGATGGCGCCGGCGGCGCATTTGAAGGAGGACTCGACGGCGCCCACGGCGGTGACCTCGCCGGGGTCGGAGGTCAGCGGGGTCAGACGCCGGAGCTCCTCGAAGAGCCGGCGGTGGAAAGTGGCCGCCTCCGCCTCCCTGCAGATCTGAAAAAAACGCAAAATGGCCGTCAGCCTCCTAGTCACGGGGGCCGCGTGGGGCAGCGGGGACCGCGGGAACCACGGGAGCCACGGGAACCGCGGGAGCCACGGGGGCCACGGGGACCGCGGGAGCCACGGGGGCCACGGTAGCCGTCTCCTCTCGAAACGCCGCGGGACGGCTCTTTGACGCGTTCCCGAACGGCTCCCGTCGTTCACTCGAAGGATCCGGCTCCCGGCCGCCGGAGAGCCGGATCCCGTTAAGACGATGGCGCGCGGTCGGTAAACGTAACGGCTCATCGAACCGACTCTTTGAAGTGAACGACGGCTTTTAATGTGGATTTGTTGTTGCGACGAAAAGTCAATGGTCTGTCTTTTTAAGGATTCGCTGTTGCTTCGTGTATAAAGTTCAAAGTAGGCGCTACGCGTCCCTCAAAACTAGGACAAACAGGCTCAGAGACGGCTTCTTCCAAAGGCAGGGTTGTCACCACCCTAAACGAGAGCGCGACAAATCAGGTTTATTGCTCTTTATGTTGTTGCCGAATGAAACGGTAAACAAATATCAGTGTATACCTTGTGAATGATAATAAGATTTCTTAAAATGTCTGCCGTTAAATGTTCTTGCACTACTTTTCATTGCTCTACTTGTTACGGTTGCCAAATGGCCCCGCCCGTATGGCGCCGGCTACAGATTGGCTCCTAGTCACTATTTGAATCCTGTCCTGTCAATCCCCTGTGGTCAGTCCGCCTGCGAATCTCTGGGTATACAAGGCAAGCCTTTTTTTGACCCTGACTCCCGCCTGTCCCTTTTTTTGCTCTTGTTTGTCTCCTGCTACGACCTGTTTTGATCTCGACCATGTCTACTCTCCCGGCCCGAATTACGATCCGGTTTTGATTCCGACCACGTCGGCTCTCCCGTCCTGGCTTACGACTCGTTTCCGACCCCGACCACGTCTTGCTCTCCCGGTCCACTTCTGCGTTCGGATCACAAGCCGAGTACGAGAGCGAACACCGTTCGATCGTGGGCGCAGCCCTTCCTCGTTCCTTCAATAAAACTTGTGGTAAACGTTACGCGAGTGGGTCCTGTTTCCGTTCTGGTCCTGACACTATAATAGTAATAATAATTTCCTTTGTATTGTCATTCTTTGTAACAATGTACACAGAACGAAATGTCGATACACCTGACCCGTTGTAGCGAGTCGATGCAGCCGCAGCCAGAGGGCGCCGCCATTATACCAATTAGGTATGTCTCGGCCGAGGCGCGAACCAGCGACCTCCCAGTCTCAAAGCGGGCACACTACCATCTAGGCTACTGAGCTGCTATTGTTACAATGCGCTGTTCTTCATGGCATCCATATTAGGTCGTATTTTGTAACCATTTTTTTGGGGCCTATTCCAGGCCGGGTGAATGTTTTCAAGATGGCCGCCACCTCCTGTGCGCATCGTGGCGACAGCCCTTAGGGGAAGGAATCTTTTTTTTTTTTCTTTCCTGTCTTTTTTCGATCGCCAGGCTGGCGGTGATACGAGGGAGAAGGACGATTCGAGATGAGTCAGGGTACCGGCACCAAAACCGAGACCTGAATCATGTCAACGTCCAGCCGGCAGAGATGGGAAGCTGCGCGGTTGCTATCGTTCTCTTTATGGACAAATTTCAATTCATAACGTACTGTTTTCTTTTTTCTATGTTGACTAAGTTTTGTGTACTGTTACTCAATGCTGGTCATCTTAAGGTTTCTTGTTTTTTTTCATGCCGAGGTTAAGAGTTTTCCCTTGCCCGCACGTCGGTTTCAGATCAGGGGATGGGGTCGTTGTAACCCGTGCGGTCCTCCGACTTATTTCGGGATTAAGGAAGAAACGGGACCGGACTTCGCGGTCCGGCCTTTTCGAGACGGCCGCCACCTACCGAGTGCATCATGGCGACGGCCCTGAGGGGGAAGGAACCCTTGGCGGTCTCGCCCGACAGCATGACGCAATCGGCGCCGTCCAGGACGGCGTTGGCCACGTCGCTGGCCTCGGCGCGAGTGGGTCGAGGGCGGCACATCATGCTCTCCAGCATCTGAAAAAAATAAAGGGACAGTGTGGAGGATCTGGCTCCCTCTATCTTGCGCACGTGTCTAAAAAGCGCAAACTACTGAGGATCAGAAAAGAACCTCGACGAAAGGTTAGAATTTCTCATCGATTGGGCTCTTCTCGCAAGTTCTAAATCCATTGATGTCTTCTCCCCTTCTATTGAGTGTCTACTAAACTTCTCAGTAGTTTTTAGTCCGTTTTGTTCCTTCATTTGGTTGTATTATGCTTGTAGTTTGATCGACGTTGGCTCGATTTTTGTTGCATTCCTGTTTTTGGGCCAATAATGTTACTGTTCTTGGATTTCCTTCTGCTGTAGGAAAAGATGAGATTTAATCAAGAGAAAGGGTTGTACTTTTGTCATAGATTAGTCAACGTTTATTCCATCTTTGTGTATATTTCTTGTTTTTGTCATTTTTTGGGTCGTTTTTGTCCTATTTTGGAAACATTTTTGATGGCCACACCCTTTAAGGTGGATCTGTGTCTTGTAATATGGAAGATTTGAACAGTCCTCTCTTGTCCTTGCAAGTTCAAAACCAATTGATGTCTTCTCTCCTCATTTGGAGTCTCTACTTAACTTTTAACCAACCAGATTTATGTCGATTTCTGGTCCTATCTTGGTTCATTTGAAGAACTATTCAGGTCTATTTTTTCCTTTTGGGGGGTTTTCATCGGTCAAATTTAATCAGATTCAAATCCAAAAATGAAAACCAAATCCATATGTTGCTGTGGTTTGGTCGTCTTCTGTTTTTGTTTTTTAAATAAATCACGCAGCTGTTCTTATAGGGCAGATGCGCTCTTGTAACTGAGGAGAGCCAGGCCTTTAAAACAAGTTGGACTTTCTTATCAGAAGGCTTTTCCTCCCTGCTCTAAACGCGCGGTGCTCTTTTCTCCTTATTCGGAGCGTCCACTGCAAACGAAGAAGCTCGGAATCCAGAAAAATTGGAGAGCAAATTTCGGGAGCGTACGGGCGTCTGGTTTTTCTCCACGGATTTCCCGGGAAGGGTCGAAAGAGGGCGATTTTGGGGGTGAGGGGGATCCCGACCTGCGTGGCGCAGATGACGGGTTTCCCGGCGGAATTGCATCGACCGATGATCATCTTCTGGGCCACGAAGACTTTCTCCGCCGGGATCTCGATGCCGAGGTCGCCCCGAGCCACCATCACGCCGTCGCTTTCCGACAAAATCTCCTCGAAACTGAAAAAAGGGAAAAGGTCAAACGCCGGAAAATCAAAGCGACATCGTGTCATATCGGACCACAAGATGGCACTGTAGTGTCCAATGCGAGCGGAAAGAGGAATAAAGGGGAAACTGACTTGAGGACGCCCTGTCGACTCTCGATTTTGCTGACGACCTTGACGCCTCGTCCTTGGGGTCCCAGCGCCCGGCGGACGTCCCGGACGTCCTGCGCCGATCGCACGAAGCTGGCGAAGACCAGGTCCACGCCTTGCGCTACGCCGAAACGCAGATCCGCTTGGTCCCGCTCGCTGACGGCGGCCATGTCGGGCAGATCGCAGCCGGGGAGGTTGACGCCTTTGCGGCTGCCCAGGACGCCGCCCGCCTTCACCGACGTCTCCGCCCAATCCGGTCCTGATCCGAAGGAGACGGCCGTTATTCGCGGAAAACTTCTTAGATGAGGCCTCTCGGAGATCGGATAGAAGACTTGAGCCGACCCGCTAGGTTGCCGTGACTGTTTTTTTTCTCAGACTCTTCTTATCTCGTAGCGCTTTTGCACATATTATCCACTTTCTAGCCGTTAAGACCATTGAGTCTCACATTGAAGAGACGGTATAAGACTATGAAATGACATGAAATGATCTGCATTTCTATAGCGCTTTTCAAGTCAGCGCTTCACAATGTGCTCCACATAGCGGCCTTGTATTGCAGCCATGTAAGGCGCTAACCTGCTTATTGGGGGTATTAGGGGTTCAGTGTCTTACCCGAGGACACTTCTACATGTAACGCGGACGAGCCGGGATTCGAACTGGGATCCCTTGATCCCGAGAAGAGCGCTCTACCTCCTGAGCTACTGCCGCTATCTTGGATCAGCTTTGTGCTGAAAAATGCTTCACAGCTGCATATTTGTGTTTTCCCGTCCTGGCTCTTATTTCTAATACAGTAAAAGAAAAGAAATGGGCTATGGTTCGGATGAAGCTCACCAAATATATGCAAAATTGACCAAAAATCGACCCCCCCCAAAAAAAAAAATGACAAAGAAGTACCAGAATATGAGAAAAGAATGAACAGAATATAACCCCCAAAAATGAACACAATGGACCAAAAAAACGACCAAAAATACAGAATAATGACCAAATGACATACAAAATTGACAACATTTCAACAACAAAAATGTACCGATATGAGAAAAAAAACTAAATTCAACAAAAAAGGCCAAAAATTGACCAAACAAAATGACAAAAGGCCACTAAAAATGACCCAAAATGGAGCCCCCAAAAAAGACAAAAAAAGTTACCAAAAACAATTCAATTGTAAGAAAGAATGACCCAAAAACAACCCCAAATGGTTCCAAAAACGACCTACCAAAATAACGACGAAAGACGAACAAAAATGAAAACAAACCGAAACTGAACATTTGAATACTCATTTAGAAAAGGATTATTATCTATTGGGGCCGCGGAACAAAGTACTCGCTGTCCCCTAGAGGACGGGAGTGTCGGCGTTACCTATCTCCAGGACTTGAAGCGCGATGAGTCCGTCGTCGATGTAGACGGTGGCCCCGGGCCGGAGGACTTTGGGCAAAGCGGGGTAGTCCACCCAAACCTTCTGGCCGTCGGTGGCGTCTTTGTCCCGCGCCGCCGTGGAAAGGCGGACGCTGGCGCCCTTGCAAAGAGTCACCTCGCCCTCCGCTTTCTTGGAAGGAAAAACGCAAGGGCCGAAAAGGCCCGAAAGACTTTTCAGCGGGACCGCGTGGCCCCCGGAAAAAGCCGAGGTCTGGCTTCCCAGGCCCCCGACTCGAGCGGGTTTAAGACCCTTGTTTGACGGGACCCCGGCATACACTCCTGATTGAAGTCGCGCTCGAATGCATTCAAGCGAAAAGATCGGACCGAGGCGCTCATCAAAACGGAGCAGCGGAGTTCTTTTATCCTAGCTTCGGCGGCCCCCAACTCAACTGACTTCGAATGATGCTGTCCTTGCAGTTGGCGGCTGTGTCCAGCATGCTAACATTAGTCGTTAACGCTTGTGACGCTAGCACTAGCTGCTCAATCCATCAGCATGAAATGCTAAAGCCATGCTAAAGTCACGCTAAGGCCCAAAGTGCCATGCTATTGATTCACGTGGTTAGCGGTATATATGTGATCAAAATGTTTTTTTACTACTTTCTATGACAGTAATCCCTCGCCGTATCGCTCTACAGTATACTTGACTTACTTGGTGGATTGTGTTCTGCATGCTGATTGGCTAAACCTAGGAAGACGCTTTCTATCACCAACCAACTTGGACCTCTCCGCAGGCTAAACCCGCTCCCGAACCACAGGCGGCTCTTCGGCGCCCCCGCGTGGGTCCCTTTTTCAAAAATGTTTGATAGTGGAAAAAGGGATGGTTTCTGTGGGACAGGCCCACAATGTAAATGTAGTTTTCCATAACATCCACACGATGGCGTCAAAGGCTCACGAAAAGTGGATCGGGTCCTTCATCCCGGCAGCTTCGCGATAAAACAAAAGATTGTTTTTAAAGTTAGAATTTGACGGTTCGGACGTTAGTTGTAAAAGAAAATGTCTTAAGTTAGGTTTGTGCTTGAAGCAGATGTGGGAAAACAGAAAATAAGAAAAATACGACTACAGAAAGACTAAAAGATGGACTACAGATATAATACAAAATACTCCAATGGAAATCTGTCATAAACATGTCTGCTGAAATACTACAAAATAGCACTACATTTAAAACTATAATACAAAAACACTACTACAAAAACATCACAACAAAAATACAGAAAAATTACAAAAATATTACAGATATACGACAGGATTACTAGAAAAATATTCTTATAGAAATACTTCAAGAATACTTTTACAGAAATACTACAAAAATACCACCACAGTGACTCTATAATACAAAGAGACTACTACAGAAATATCACCGCCACAATACTACCGATATACTACCAAAATTCTATTTGAAAAATGTAACAGATACTACAGAAATATCACAAAAACACTACTGCAGAAATACTACAAAAATAGTAGAACAATAAGACTACAGTAATACTACCAAAAATATGAGAGAAATACTAGTCCTGGCCAGATTTTTGGACCCGGGGTGGCCCCCGACTCCAAATAATTGCCCACCCTGCTCTTGAGTAATACTGTAAACGATTCAATATACAAAAGTGAGACGACGGCGGGGGGTGACTTAATGTTACGTATCACTCTGGAATTTAGACAGGATCTGCATAGTATTTCTTTTATGACCATCTAGAAAAAGAAATACGGTAGCAGTCCGGGGGCTAGGCGGCTTCATGCTTTTCGGCAAAAACATGGAATAGAATGAAAAAACAAAGACAAACGTGGCCATTTTTGGGCTTTCTCACCCCTTGGACCAATCCGGTGCGTATCTCGGGCCCTTTGGTATCCAAGGCGATGGCCACGGGCCGATAGTAGAGAGGGTCGGACGTCAGCGTCTCCGCCGCCTGGCGGATGTTGGCGATACTCTCGGCGTGATACTGAAAATGGAGGGGACGGTGGGACGGTGGGACGGTGGGACGGCCGCCGGGACCGCGTACCTGGTGGCTACCGTGCGAGAAATTCAGGCGGGCGATGTTCATCCCGGCCTTCACCATCTCCTGCAGGACCGGAACCGATCGGGACGCCGGACCTGAGCGGGAACAAAAAAACCGTCCGGGATCCGAGACACCGTCGGCGTCCGGAATTTCGGACCGAGGAACGATAAGACCGAGAGAGCGGTTTTGTCTCTTTTTTACAAAGTCAGGAAATCAAACAAAACGCAGGATGCTCCGGGATACTCTATTCTCTCCGAAAAGCATCGAAAAATGTCTCGCACCTCTCTTGTAGGAAAAAGGCCTGGCTTTGACCAAACAGAAAAGGAAACTTACGTTGGAAAGTCTTCACAAACAGACCTTTTGTTAAGACTGAACGGAGGCAGATTTTGAAGGCTTTACGTTAAGACAAAGGCTGACTGGTCGGGAGACCATTACTGGGAAAGTACTGATATGAAAGGATACAGCAATTAGATATTTCATTCAGATATGTGGATCAGCATACGTGCATTTATAACAACTAAATGAATCATGCGATTGTCATTATTTTAGGATTCAATCATTAAAATAATATAGCTGGAAAACTTGTGCGATAGTGACAACATACTGAGTGACACGTATTGATCATTGCTCTACCAAAGAACTTTCATATCCAAGAGCAGGATGACACAAAATGTCCTTTGGCCTCGAAGGCCAGCATCTCGGGGTCTCCTCATCACTGTAGAGGTTGACACAGGTGTTTTGGGGGTACTAACCGCTAGCTTAGGATCTGTAAGGTGTCTATTTCCCGGACAAGAGACTTGAAACTAGAAACGGGTGCTGTTCTCTTAAGGGAGTAGTACACACCGTTGAAGGAGATCTTCCGTTTCTTGGCAATGTCATTTCTTAGAGAAGGAAAAGACTGTCAACTTTTGTTCTGTATCAGCGAGATGATTTATCGGCGTGTTGATTTTTTTTTTCCTTTTCCCCTCTTCAATTATTTTTATTACGGCCGTTTGCCGAACGGATACGTTTTGAATTTCTATCGTCGTGTCGGTTCTATTCTTTTGAATCTTCTCCGGTTTCTGAATCTCAATCACTCTGTCATTCGCGCAAATAAACTTCATTCGTCTGTTCAAGTGTCCAATGAAAGTTTTCTCTTTTTCCGCAAATGTGATGCTCCAGATAGCGGACTGGCTCAAAGGTTGGTTTTACAGCTAACTGTGCTAAGATCCTCGCACGAAGGTTTTTCAAGCAACGAACGATGGGAAGACCGGAGTGCCGCTCGCTAAAAATCTTGCGTTATTTGCAGCTAAAATAGCCGTTGGGCACGTAAACCGCGTACGAGGTGCGTTCCACCTTATTGTAAAGTGACCCCGAACCCGAGTAGGGGACGAGAGAGCGAAGCGGGCGCTTTTTAGCATCCGGAAAGGAGCGGGATTCTCTGCGGGGGCTCAGCTCGGAATTGGTGAAGTCGCTAACGGCAACTGACCCACGGTGCAGACGATGCCGGTGTGTCGCGCCGTGATGGGTTCCTGGTCGATGTCCAGGAGGCAAAGGTGTTCCAGGAAGCTGTCGGCCGTCTCGCCCTCCAGATTCTGCCGTTGGACAAAAGTGTCGGGCGGCGCCGTCGCCTCCGACTGGCTTCTCATGCGAGCTACGCGACGGCGAAACAAAAAACCACCGCACCGAAATCAAAACCGGACAGAAAATTGCCCCCTCGACAAAACGAATTCGAAATTGTCGGTCTCCGCCAAACAACGACACACCAAAAAAAAACACTATTGACAAAGAAAACTTCAATACCCCAATTGATAGACGGAGCGAAAGCAAAAATAAAATCGAGGGTGCTGTGCTGCAAGCGGAGACTGGAGGAACTACTGCGGATGTTAAGGTTGTGAGTGGCTGAGCGGGGCGGTTTTCCTACGGACCCCTTCCGCATCCCTGGCAGGTACCCCGGGGTCACAGGTCTTTCGCCCCTTAACCCGTACACCTTCCCTGAGCGGGGCAGCTGGGGTCGAGTTAGCCTTCACCCCGCAGAAGGGGTCCCGCCACCCGCTCTCGACAGCCACCCGGAGCTACTTTGGGCCGGCGCGGCTATTTCTCCGATCGCTTTCTGCATTCCTGTCATCTCTGTATCCGAGCAGAGGGTCTGGAGTACAAAAGAAGGACGGAAAAGAAAATGTGTTCGAATAAGAAACAAGTCAGTTTGGACACAAGCTGCAAGTTCCCTTCAGCAGCCTGGCAGAAGAGTTGAAGGTTTCCCAGGGCAGATTAGTCCTGCTCTACAGAGATCCGCTGATGGAAAAGTCCCTCGAGCGGGAGCGCGTGTCAGAACGTGGGGGAATCGGCACGGCCAGGAAGCAGTAGAGCAAGCGTCACCTAGACCCCGATGAGAACCGTAGCTACGGGCCGGGCAGCAACCCGAAATCCCGCTACGGCAGAACAGAAAGACGGGAAAGGCGAAAGCTTATCCGGGACGAGCCATCCACAAGATCTTGGGAGCAGCTGAAAAGTCTTCACGCTGGCTTTAGTTGAAGCAGTAAAAGGAGCCAATCTCGGACTCATTTGAACGATATGGACGGCTCCAAAGCAGAGTGTTTTGTCCTTTCGTGGCAGAAAAAGACGAATCAGTAGTGAGCTGAGCCTTAAAAGGCAAAGGGACCCTCTCCACTCCGAGGGAAGGGCTTCACCTACCACGGTAAACCTATCGGAGAAGAACCTTTTTCTTTTTGTTCCTCGTCCCACATTTGCCAGAACCGTTTTGTTAGGAAACTGTGTCTTGGTTGAGTGTTTCTAAGCCTGGCTTTGATACCCAGAGTGGCCGCAATATACACATATAGGAAGATCACGACCTACTTCAAATCCAAATAGAAGGAGCATTTTCCAAGAGGAGGTCAAAAAGAATAAGTGCATTGAGACTGCCCCTCCCCCCCATGCATTGTGTCTGGATTCCTTCAACCTCTACATGAACCTTTTCAAGCCGTGCATCTCACATCATGCATGTGTCGGGTCGGAAAAACTGGCTGGCAGTAGAAAGAATCACCTCCAGTTTATTCCTTTGGAGTGCCTTGAAGGGACAGTGTGTCATATTTGATTGCCAGAAAACAGGTGCTACAAAACAGAAAGCCCCCAAAAAGTCTTACCCCCTTAGCACTTTACTGTGAACTCGGAGAGAGACGAGCACAGACGGGCAAGCTCGCTGTATTCAAAATGTTGGCGGCGGACGGCGTGAAGACAAACAAATGAAGGTGTCGCTTAAGGAGCACACAAAATGTGGCCAAAGGCCTCGTTTTGGCATGGACGGAGGGAAGGTGTGACCACCGATACCGGGCAATATTTGTTTTGTCCCCAGGGATGTGGGGGATAGGGGGGTTGAGAGGGTTTCCTCTTCTGAGGGGGGTCAGGACAGAAAATAATGAAGAAGCTCTGCATGCAGTAAGCTAACATTGAGCTAAGACAGCGCTACGCAATGGCTATGCCCGGGGATTTTGAGGGGCGAGCGTTCCCTTTTAGTCCGATCCGAGAAAACCTTTGTCGGTTTTCATTTCAAAGATAAAAAAAATGACAGAATGCGAAAGACTCACCCATGAAGATTTCCTTTTGGTCTTCAAATGGAGCCGGCGGAGACACACCTTTACCTCTCGCCTCAGCGGAAAGCAGGAAGTGGAGGTCAAAGGACGATCCCCGTCCGAAACGGCGGCCGCTCGAGAGCAAAGTTCACGATGACGCGGGCGGGGAAACTCAAAGGAATCCTGGGAAATCCTTCGGCACCGCGCTCCGTATTCAAAGATATCGAGCGCTGTTTTTAGCATTTAAAGGGACACCGTACCCAAAAGGTACAGGCGGATCCGGTCAATTGGAGGGACGGCGTCTACGATTCGACCACTCTGCTTTGAGTTATGCCATCCGACGCGAGTGCTACCGAGCGCCAGGAAGAATACAAACTATGAAAACCTAAGCTGACCCAAAAGTACTATTTTTTGGGGTATTTATACATCCACGCGTCCATTATCCGCGGCGCTTCTCCTCGGTAGGGTCCCGGGGGGTGCCGGAGCCCATCCCGACCGTCTCGGAGCGGTGGGCGGGGGATTTCTAAGGAGACGAACGGATTTGAAACGGTAAGGAGTCTTCGCTCTCATTTTAGGAATTGCTGCATGTAAAACGTCTCTGAGAATGTCATCTAAATTTTACAGTTGACAAACGAAAAGGAAATGAAGAGAAGCGGTTGAATGAATCAATGAAATACTTGAAATGATTCTCTTCCTTTTTGAGAAAAAAATATTTGTCAGTCTTCCTAAAGGGAAAGCAAACCGCTCGAGTGTCTTAGAACGCCCCGTCGTCTCAAACGAGAGGGAAACGCCGACTCGGGTGGGAAACTGTCAATCTTTAGCGAGAGAGCAAATAGAACTTTGCACCCGAAAGAAATCCCGGTCGACATCAATCCGTCGTCGCGCTCGCGGATGACCGAGCTATGGTTCGCGGCCGTATCCGGGAAACGCAAATGAGAGAAATCCCTTTTCCCCTCGGGTGTCGCCAAAGAGGTATCGGACGGCGTATACAAAAAATGAAATGGGTTCCTTTTGTTTTCTGGGCCTGGACCCCGACTCCAATGACGCGGGGTTCCTGTTTTTAAGAAACAAACGGAGAGAGGCTCTCCATTTTTTACTCCCTCGGTCGGTCGACATGACCGACGGCCGGTAGAAAAAAGATCACAGGCCGGACGTTGCCGACGCGTCTCGCAACTTCCGAAGTTTTGTTCCCGCTGCGCTAAAAGAGTGCAACGAGCCGTTTAAAGGGGCGGGGGGCCCCCCCCGGGAACGACCGAGAAACCGGAGTCTGGAAAACGGAACTCATCCGGAGCGCCACCTACCGGACCGGACCGGACAGATCGACACGGAAACGACCATTGGCTGCAATCCGGCTTTATTGGCGCCCCCTCGATACAAAACCTCCGGCCGGAGTTTGCGCGTGCATCTGCGCGCCGTTCTTCGATTGCGTGTCGGTCATCGATATCAAAGCGCCGAGACGTTGAACGGCAGGGGTCGGGAACAAATGCCAAGACATTTTTGTGATTTTGAGAGAGAGAGAGAGGAAGACATAGCATATATTTTGAGAGCAAAAAACACTCAAGCCGCTCTCCAGACAAAAGCTCCTTCTTATTTGCAGTTTATGATTAGTCAACATTTAGGAAATAAAAGTGTCCCATATCTGTGGAAATAAAGCACATTTTTGTCCTGTGAAGAATGGTTTGGAAACAAGGTGCGAGCAAAGTTCTTTTGTAAAAATGTCCCAAAATACAGCAAACCAACATGTATTTAACTTGGCTGCAGACGCGTCCTGTCCTGCGTATAGCTTGGCCCGTTCCTAGCGCTCATTCCGTCGAATCGCTCTCGGCGCTTTGCTAGAACTTTTGGGTGTTTAAAGTGTGTCGCGTGGCTTTTCATTATAAAGCGCCTCGGCCGCGAACGTAGATTGTTTAAAGACGTAAAGGATTCTTTATCCGAAACGGCGACGCCTTGACTTTAAACGCTAGCCAAAAAGTCAACTCTGCCAGAAGTCTACATTGTCTGGGCAACGCGCGTGCCGGAACGGGTGCCGCGGGCATCGTTATAGTAACTATTTTCCGGGGGAGTATTTGATAGCCACGGTTCCCGACCCCCGCGAACGGATCCGGCGTGCCGTCGGGCGCCTCAAAGAATCTTGAAGGTGATGTCGGGCGGCGTCTGGGGCTGCAGGATCAGCGTCAACTTGGTGTCGGGGTCTCGGCAAGACGAGACGCTCAAATGGAAGTTGAGCAAAATCTACAGGGCGGAAAAACAGCAAAACCGTGAGGCACTCCGAAAGGCTTCTCTCGCTTTGGATTTGCTCTTCGCGTTCTCACTCTTCCAAAACCATCCGCTCGTACGTCTGTCAGAAAAAAGGCTGTCCCGTTCAGTCATCCTAGCATGCAGTCGCTCGTTCGTTTGTCCATCTGTCAGTTCATCCGTCCGTTCGTCCACTTATCATTCGTACTTTGGGCTCTCCTTAGATATAGCGTTAGTCTTGTCTAGCATGGTTTCGGGGGTCTCGACTAGCATATTAGCAAATAGCGTTAGCGTCTCCCTTCTTTCAGACCCGAAAGCGTTTCTCACGTGCATGAGTAGAAGCCGCATTTCGTTTTCGGCGATCCTGCGGCCGACGCACTGCCTGCTGCCGAAGCCGAAGGCCAGGGAGCGGAAGGCCCCGCCCCCTCCCGGCCCCGCCTCCCTCATGCGGCCCCAACGGCCGGGGTCCAACTTGGCCGGCTCCTCGAAGACCCGGGGGCTCCTGCCCATGGGGTACAGGCAGGCCTGCACCAAAGTCTAGAGCGGAGCACAGGGAGGTGGCGTGGGCACGGCGGCCGGAGCGACGCTCCGCCCCCGTTCGACGGCCTTACCCCCGCCGGGATCTTGTAGTTTTGGAGGACCAGGTCTCGGACCGGGTAGCGCTGGACCGTCACTCCCACCGGGTACAGCCTGGGGGGGGAAAAAAAAAATGGAGTTTGAGTTTCGAAAGCAAGGGACATTCGTTTTAATATCCTACGTCACGGTATTGGCTGGTTAAAAGTCGGAGGAAAAGAAAGCTGTCCTAGATGCTAACGGTCACGGTCTATTAAAGTCATACAGGATCCCCCCCAGCATCTTTAGGATGTGCTTCAATACGAAAAGATTGGACCGAGGCACACTTCCTATCGGCTAAGAGAAATTCAACGTTTAGGATTGTTGCCGTCCGGTCCGTATTACCCTTTATATCGGTATCATTAGCATTAGCGTGTAGCCTAAATCCCATCAGGAGGTACTTCTCCTAAAAATAAGAAAGAATTCAACGGAGGTAATAAATGATTGGGTTTGTATGCCCAACGTTTGCTTGCTTGTTGGAGCAGCCGCACGCAATCTTTGCAAAGCTAACCGTGGCGTTGATGCTACACGCTAACCCCCAGCTAGGAAAAAAAAGAAAATACTTTGCTGATATCATATGTAGGGTACTACCTTCCTCCAAATTCATTATTTTCTCGCCAGCTGTATACTGTAATATAGTTTTGAACCTTCGGAGTTTTCATTCGTGGTCAGAAGAATAAAAGGGTGCCTCTGTGCGTCGTCATGATTCGGCAACACATTTATTTCACCGCGTGTTCGAAATCAACTTTGGCCATTAATCGGTCGGTGAATCCGAGAACTCGATTTGAAAAGCATCGATAGGAAACTCGGGCCGGTCACGGGACACGCCTCCGATGACCGACGACCTCATCGGCATTCGAAAGGGTTTTTTAGCGTCGCGTCTGCCTCCGGGACAGTGGCCCAGAGGGAGAGCCTGGCTGTCCTTTGCCCCCTTGGACAACGGGGACAAAAAAGGCCCGAGCCCGGAGCCCCGAGGCGGGGAAGCCTGGCGCCCGCCAACCACGAGACCCGAACGGTCCGTGTTTCCTTCCCTCCCTCTCCATCGGCTGAACGCTGGGAATCTTGGTTTTGGTCAGAGGGCCACGCGGTGACGCTTTTCCCACGTGACGCTTTTGTTTCAAAGGTTTCCCAAGAAAGGATTCCGCATCAAAGGGTTTTGAGCAAGTATTTCATTCTAACACATTATGATCTTTGAAATATGTGAATTAGAATCGGGCTAATGGATAGGTACTTCAAATCAATCAATCTACAGATTCTGCAAAACTTCCATTTACGCTCAGCGAGGGTTTTTTCTCCCAGTCCGGCACACGAACCAGACGACAACCGGCGTCTACGACAGCCTTCTTTTCCTCTGTCTTCTAACCGGTGCGAGAATGAATGAATCCCCTCCCGCCAGATACCTCACAATCTTCAAAAACCAACGCAAGTGTTTGGAAATACAGTACGTTGTCAAACCTGAGGATCTCTTTGACGGTGCCTTTGAGTAAGGGGGCCCCCTCCAGGGCCCTGGCCGGGTCCCCGCCGGCCCGGCTCACCGACTCCATCACTTCTTGCCTGACCGTTTCCTGCACTTGGGGGTTGCGGGCCAGCTCGAACAGCGCGAACTGAAGCGGCACCGCCGTCTGGACCTCGGGAGAAGCGCGAGAGCAAAATAATCAGAAAAAAAGAATAATGAAAAAAAAAAAAAAAAAAAAAAAGGAATGAATGAATAAAAAGAAAAGGGATCAATGGGACTAAATGAGAAAAATAAATAAAAAAAAGTGGAAACGGGGAAAACAAGATAGAAAAGTGAAAAAAAGACATAAAAGAAAAAGGAGAAAAAGGTAAAGAAATTTAAAAAATAAGAAAACTAAGAAAAGAAAAGAAACATGTGAAAAAGTCAAGAAAATGAAAATCAAGTAAAAGGAGCGAAAAAGAAAAAGAAGACAAAATGGGAACCAAGAAAATAATCTCAGCGGAAAAAATAAAACAAAAGAAAATCAAAGGAAAAAAGGATAAAAAGGGAAATAAGACAAAAGGGAAAAAAGATCAAAGAAGAAAAAGCAAAGAAACAAAAGGAAAATAAAAATAAATCAAATGCTATAAGGAAAAGGTAAAGACAAAAATAAAGAATTGAAAAATAGAAGCCGCCTGGACCCTATGAAAAGCAGAAAAAAAGGAAAACATAAGGCCAAAAAAATCAAAAAAAGGGGAAAAAAGAAAAGAAAAGAGAAAAACAAGAATAAGGAAAGTTGTAAAAAAAAAAAAAAGAGGAAGAAAATTCATTAAAAAAAAAAAGAAATGAAAGTAGAAAAAAATTAAAATGGAAGGAAGAAAGAAAAATAGCACAATAAGCAAGCCCCCCACCGTGTCCACGGCCCCCGCCATCATCTCGGTGATGTTAGCTTTGATGGCCTCCCGGGACAGTTGTCCTTTTTTCAGCAGCCGGCCCAGGACGCCCGAGGTCTCGTCCAGCTGGGGTCCGCGGGCAAAGGCCCTATTCATCCGGGCGTCGGCTGGTAACAGATTACAAGGCGTTCTTCCACCCTTTGCTTTTTTTTTTCTCAGTTTCCTTTTCTAGCCTACCGTGTGCGAAGATGGTGTCCCAGGCGGTGGCGTGTTGCGTCCACAGGGGGGTGCCAAAGCGCTCCATGAGCGGCACCGGCAGGTAGAGAAGGGGAACGGTGGTGGCGAGCATGCGCTCTACCGCGCCGATGAACTTCTGAGATTCCGCAGAAGGCGAGGACGAGAACAGACCAATGCGCTCGCCGTACAGGACCGAACAGCTAGCTAAAACACAAAATAGCATTGTTCGCACACCCTGCCTGAAAAAGGGGACGTTTTGGGGGGCCCTGGCGGTTCTTAGTCTCCTTCTAGACTCCTTGTGTCATGCTTTTGGGTCCGTCTGACCGTACGTTTTAAGAGGCAGGTAAGGGAGAGGCAGGTTAGTCGCTAGCAGGTGTCCTTCTGAGGTTCTGCCCATGCGCTCGCCTTAAAGGACGCGGCAGCTAGCTAAACACAGAACATTTACAGACCCTAAATGAGCTTTGTGACCCAAGCCTAGGACCTTAACCCGTTCCCAGGTGGAGAGCCGAGCCGAAGACCCTAAAAGCGCTTGAAGACACTGGTCTGGGCAAAACTCTGGGTAGAAACCCTGGCCGCAGACCAGTCCGATCCATGAACCTTGGTGTGAACCCTAGCTATAGACCTTAAAAGTGCCAAAAGACCCTGGTCTTGAGCCCCGAACCTAAGGGGAGACCCTCAAAGATTGTCGACTGACGCCTGAGCCCACGGAAGTAACACCCTAGTTGTGATTTAAGACCCTAGTCTAGGGCCAGAATCCACCCCAAGCAGAAACCCTAGCCTAAACCTGTTTTAAGACTTTAGCCAGGGAACCTACATGCATTTTAAGACCCTAGTCCATGTTGGGCCTAAACCCCATGTAAGAACCATAGCTAGAGATTCCAAATGTACTTAAGGACCCTATTCGGGGTACTCTAACCCTGAGTGGAAAGCCTTTCTGAAGACACGAGGTATACTTTTAGACCCTGGTTCGCTCCCTGAACCCACCTCAGGTGGAAACTCTACCTGGAAATCCTAGGAACCATTTTAAAGACTTGTTCTAGGCCCACATCTGAGTCAAAAACCCCTCAAAAGCTTTGCAACCTTAGTTTCAGGGACAAGCCCAGGTCAGGAACCTTAGCTTAAGAGCCCAAGTAGATGACTTTTGTGTTAAAAAATGAGGATAAAGGCTGTCTTTCGAGCGCAGGTCAAATAGAGACCTACGTGCATTTTAAGACCCTAAATGTCCTAAAAACCTCTAGTCCAAGGCCCCAGACACCCTGGTCTGCTTATAGGCTGGGCCTGGACCTTGGGTGAAAATCCTAGCAATAGACCTTAATGACACCTTATGACCCTAGCTGGAGACAATAAATGTGATTGAAGACCCTAGTCTGGGGCCCTAACCTAGGGTTGAAGCCCTTGGTGGAGACCCTAAGCAAACTTTAAGAGCTGAACCGTTGGAAACCTTGTAAACACTAGCTGGAGACCCTAACTGTGTTTAAAGACCCTAGTCTGGGGCCCTATCCCTGGGTGGAAATAAGTAGCCAATAAGACCCTAGTCCGTGCCAGGCCACCCTAACCTTACTCTAACCTGAATCCTTGCAAGGAACCCTAATAACAGTTGAAGACCCTAAATGCCATTTATTGTCTGGGGCCCAAAGCCACCTAGACCTAAAGGTGAAACTTAGCCCCGGTTTTTGGCAGCAAAAGGGCTGAAAATGTTTGACCTTCCAGCGCAAAGGCGAAGAGGTCCGGACCGGGATTGAAGGTGAGCGCGCGCTGGGCACTTTGGCCCAGTAGGCGGCGCCGCAGCAGCTGACAGAAATCCCGAGCCACTTCCTCCATGTCGGGCAGGAAACCTCGGACGGCGGCGCTCAACATGACTTCCCGGTTGAGCAGCAGACGATCGGCGCGCCACTCGGCGCCGTTCCTGCCGGGAGGGGGCGGGGTCAATGCCGGGAGCGGGTGCGGCTTATACCTGGCGGCGGCGGCAAGACCCACTTGAGGAAGACCCCCTTGTGGTGACCTCGGACTCGGCGGTGCCACGCCCAAGGCTGCAAAAGCATCCGGCGAGGATTCGGACCCTCGTGACGGAAAAGTTCGGCGATGTCCTCCGGCAGCATGATGTTCACGCTGCTCTGGGGGCCCAAGTGCTCCCTTGGATGCGGGGACAAAGAGGGAGGAAGAAGAAGGTTCTCAACGGTCGCCACGGCCACAGACCTCGGGGACGCTTTTCGAAACGACCGCGTCGGGGAAAAAGGAAGGACGAATAACAAAAGGGAATGATGAAGGAAAGAAAAATGAAAAGAACAAAAAACAAAAAAGGGGGGGGAAGAAAAAGGAAGATTAGAAAGAGAAAAAGGCAACAGAACAAAAACATTTATGGGAAAAAGAGATGGAAAATTCAAAAGAAAAGAAAGAAAAATAAAAGACGAATAAGATTGAGCAAATAAAAAAAGGAAAATGAAAAAAAAATTAAAGGAATAAAAGAGAAAGAAGAAAAGAAAAAGAACAAAAGAAAAATAAGTAAAGAAAAATTGAAAACATAAAAAAGAGAGAAAGATAAGAGAGAAGGACAAAAGGGAAAAAAGAAAGAAAACAAAAAAGAAGGAAAAAAAGAAAAAAAAAAAGAAAAAAAAACAGAAGAAAAGCCAAATGAAGGAAAGAGGGAAAAAGTGAATAATGATAATAATATCACAAGGGAAAGAGAAAAGAAAGAAATAGAAGTAAAAAACAAAGAAGAAGAAATCAAGAAAAAGAAATGAAAGATGGAAAGAAGAGGAGAAGAGTTTTCTTTACCACCTATCTCTTCTTTTCCTACTGAAGGAGGCCGCTTTGGTCTCATCGGTTGACCAAGAATAAAGCCACTTCCGATGGGGCGTCTCAGTAGGAGCTAAAAATGGCGGGATAGCGCGTAAAGAAGGAAAGAAGAAGAAAAGTTCTGGAGGAGATTCTAAAAAACGGGGCCATGCTGCCATGCGAGGGACTGCAGGCGAGGAACCTCCAAAACTCTGAAAAAGCGACAAATATAAAAAGCATTCTGGAAACTTGACAGTTGAGCAAAATATTCTGATCAGATCAGAGAACTCTAGTAGGTGGCGCCCCCCTGTGGACGGTTAAGGTGTCCTTTTCTGAAAAGAGCTCACCACTTGGGAGTTTATTTTGGTCCATTGAACTTCCGTCTTAAATCCCTCAACTGCAGATCACGATTCAAATCGATGGAATTCATGGAGGACTTACTTGGATTTTTAAAGAATAAGGAAAGCAAATCTTGAAATATCGTCGCTAGGCGGACTTCAACGTCAACGTTGCCGCGCAAGTTTCCGTCTGTTTTTGAGAGAAATGGCTCTTTGGGCACAGCGCCCTCAAAGGAGCCGGTTCCCTCGCCATCTGAACGGCTCCTGCGATGGCTCGTGTCGCCTTCGTCGCCCAAAATCGTTTTAAAATAGAAACCAGGAACAAAAGGGGGGGAAAACGGTCAAAATCTAGGAAGAAAGAAGAAACAAAGTGCAGGGACACGGTTTTGGGGGTGTCTTTGATGGCTCTTAAACGTTGACTTTGGCCCCAAAAACGGGAACAAAAGTCAACGTGCTCGGTCATTTCGAGCTTGTTTTCTCACTCTCGTTAAGAAAAACCAAAGAGGAGAAAGTCTCGAGTCGGCAAAAGTCCGAAAATTCCATCTGCAAATAGAAATAGGTCTTGGCCTGCGACCCGATGCGTCATCATCCAAATTGTGGAATAGTCCATTTTTAAAAGTTGCGGTGAATAGGTAAAAAAAAGCGAACGACTCCTTTCCTTTCGTACGGCCTCTCGAAAACCTCCCAAGAACGCAAACGAGAAGACGTCGAAGACTCAGATTAAGAGCGATAACAATTGCCGATTTATCCCGATCTACTTTCATCCGGTTCTTTCCCTGACAGACAATATGATAGTTCTCTTTTGGGTCCGTGCAATCCCCCAAAACGAGCAGGAAATTGACAAAAAGGACGAGAAACGTCGACGACTCGTATGACAGGCGATACCTTTTGCCGATTTATCCCGATCTACTTTCATCCGGTTCTTTTCCTTGATTTGTTTCCTTCGGTCTTTCGATTCACCCCACGTATTCTCGTCTTTCCCCGACAGACAACATGATAGTTCTCTTTTGGGTTTGCCCGATCCCCCGAAAGCAGTGAGAAATTGCCAAAAAGGGCGAGAAAGGTCGAGTAAAGGGGTCTTTTACCTGTAAATGGGTCCCAGGCGATGGAAGGAGGCTTGCATGTGCTTATGAAGAAGTTGAAAGCGACCTTCTCTCCAGAAAGTCAACAAATTCAGCCAGCGGTTGGCGCCCGTGTGCGGGATCTCCTCCAGGCTCTTGAGGCGTCCGGGGTCCGGGGGGAGCTCCTTCGGACCCTCGGAGCCGCTCCGGGCTCCCGCGGTCGCCAGTCTCCTCGCGGGAGCGCGCATCATCCTCGTCGCCATCGCCGATCGCGTCTTCGCTCCGGCGCGTCGGCCGAGGGAGACCCCCTGGGAGAAACCTTGGCGTCGGGGCCCGCCCCCCGCCGGCCCCTGCGATTTATGGACCCCGGGTGGAAAAGTCAAGTACGTGGGTCCATCCAAACACATCCCGAAGGGAAAATCCTTCAACCCCTAGTGCTCATACTCCTTTCCCATCTTTCTCCAGAATCGAAAAACAGTCGGAAGGGGTCTCTTGGCGTAGGTCCGCCCGAGGCAAAACATTTCTTCTTTTTCTCTTTCCGAGCAGAAGAGAAGAAGAACGAGGAAAGGAGAGAATCGTCGGCGTAAAATGGAAAAGGGCCAAACAAAAGTCAAGTGGGAAAAAGAGAAAAGAGAAAGTGAGATAAGCGGCATCCCCAAAAGAAAAAGATGAAATCAACCTATTGCAAAATGTTTGGGTCTTCGGGGCTGAGAATTTGGAAACTTTTTCTCGATTCTGGAAAGGAGTTCCGGATTCCTTTCTCGGACTATTTTTCCGATACGGTTCGGTCCAGAGAGCGTCTGAGACTTTTAGGTCAAGATAGGATAGGATTGAAAGTCGGCCAGAACAAGTTCCCAAAATGGCTTCCTATTGTGTCTTATCACAAAGGAAGCGATACTCTCAACATTTGAGCTTCTAACGATCCATTTTTCAGTTCGTCGCGATGAATAGTGACGGATGGGTTCGGAAGGAACATCATATAGACGCACAGAGATTTGATTCAAACAAACTACGTTTTATTGACATGACAAGGAAAATGGGATGAAACGAAAGTACAACGTACACGGTTGACCGGAGAAACTCGCATTTATAGTCAACAAAGGAGAACATGCGTGGGGGGAGTTGAATAGAGGAGGCAAGGTTGTCATTTCTGAGAGAAATCCAGGATCCTGTGCTATTCCTGTGCCCGATGTGAGAAATGTACCTCACCCCTGGGTAACACATTTCACGGCCACCCCAAAACCAGCCAGCATCTTGTCCATTTTGTGACCGGGTGACCTCGATAAATAAGGCGGGGTTTGGGGGTCACGTCCGGGCCAACGGAAGGAAGCGTTTGAGGGCCCTCGAGTGAGAAGTTTGCCACAAAAGAAAAGACAACATTTTTTGCCGCGCGCGCCCGTCGGTAAATTTCTTGATTTATCACGACGCGTGAACACAGACGTCGATTTTTTTTATTTTATTTCAACGGAAAAACTCGATCAGTCGGTTGTGGAAATTCGATCCACAAGAAAAGAGTCGCGTGTGTAAAGTCTCTAGACGGAAGGCAAAAGGGGGCCAAGTCTCTGTAGCAGGAAGAAAAATAGGGGGCCACGGGGAGATCTGTAAGCAAACAGAGAATATCTACAGATGTGTCGAGTAGAATGAAAGAAATCCTATTTGTGACTTGAAATCACGATGTTACAAAACTGTGTTTTTCCCAAAATCGGCCTGACCAAAATAAAGACGAGACGGGGGTGACCGGATGAGGAAACAATAGAATAAGAAGCGGCTTTCTCTTTTTTCTCTCGTCGGCCTCCATCACATGAGGTGGCAAGCGCGTCCCCGTGCCGACGCGGGGGCCTTCCGGGGGGCCCCGGTCGGCGGCCCCAGCAGGAGGCCCCTGAAAGCGTCCGACAGGCCCCCGTCTTTGCGCTCCATGTCCGGTGCGACCAACTCGGCCAGATGGCGGGGGAGCCCATCCACTCTTCCCCCCGCGCTCTTCAGGTACTTGGCGTCTTCCGCGTTCTAAATTGGATCCAGAGAGAAGATTTGAAAAGTACCGCATTTACTACCACACTCCATAGCTGCCAATCTGGATGCAATAGAAATGAACACAACATGAATCGGAGTCCTTTATTTATCCATTTTCCCATTTATTTTATGATTTCTTTGAATCGGATATTGCGGAGCATTTTTTTTTTTTTTTTTTTTTTTTTTTTTTACTTCCGCGTGTATTTTATCGTGTATTTTGTTGTTCTTTTTCACATATTTCGGTGTATGTAATTCATTTTTGCAGTGTATTTTGTTGTGTACTTTGTCGTTATTTGGTCGGGTATTATGTTGATATATCGGTGTGTATTTTCACCTTTTCATATTTGATTTTAAGTCAGTTCAATGATACACTTTCCAATTGGTCCTTTGAGCCGGATATTGTCTATTTGTAGGTTTTTATTGTTGTACGGTCCTCCCCTGTTCTCCATTCGTTATTGTCTTCTCTCCTTATCGGGTTGTATTTGGATGCTCTTTTTTGACTACGTGTTCTAATCTTTTTCTTCGTCAGATTTTGCTTCTCTATGAAATGAACCGTGTTTTCTTTACGACCGGGAGGTGAAAAATAATACACGCTGTCCCTTTAAAAGACTAGAGAGAATTAGAGGGAGCTGTTCGCTTTCTTCACCCGTTCCCTTCCGGGTCAACGGCAGCTTTCAACGCCCGGCTTTGGAAAGGCGCGTCGCGCAATCTGTCTCGCGGCCGCGATCGACGCTCTCACGCCATTGGCATGAAGGTGTTGAAGGGAGGGCGAGGGAGGAGTAAGGAGGCGTCTCCCGGACTCACCTGAGCCAAATGATATTTGCAGCGGAAGTGATCTCTCATGGCCGCTCTCTCGGCGTTCTTCCGAGCCTGGGAGGCTCGGCGGAGCTTCCTGTCGGTGAGACACGCCAAAACGTCAGATATCACCGCTAGGTGGCGCGGCCGTCCCGAAACCGGTGCTACAAAACCAACCGCAGCGACTCAAGGGGACCGCGCCGTGACGTTTTTGCGTCTCGTTTCGAAGAGAAGAAGAAGGGAAAAAGCAAGACGCGATTCAAATGTAGAGGAAAAGGGAACGAGAAAGAAAAGGAAGAAGGAAAAGGGAAAGGTGGGAGAAAATGCAACATAACAGAAAGAAAAAAGGAGTGCCATCGAAAGACAAAAGACAAGTGGAAAAAGAGAGAAAATTAAAAAAAAGGAAAAGGGAGAAAAAGGAGACACGAGACAAAAGAGAAAAAGGAAAAAGGAGGAAGGAAAAGAGAAGAGAATCGATACGATAATAAAAAAAGATTTAAAAAAAAAAAGAAAAGGAGAAAAGGGAAGAAAGAAAGGAATGAAAGAATAAAGCAAGAAACAGAAATAAAGGAGGAAATGGAAGAATGAAAGACATCATCAAGTAAGACAAAAAAGAAGGGAGAAAAGTAAAAAAATGGGGGAAAATGGAAAAACTCGGATAAGAAAAAAAAAAGATGAGATAATGCTATTTTATTTCTTTTTCAAGTTTTTTTTCCTTTACCTTCTTTAATTTCTTTTTATTATTTTCTTTTGTTTTGTTTTGTTTTTCTATTTTCCCTTCGAAAAACGAGAAGAAAGGTGTTGCGGTTCGGTCACTCCGAGCGCGCGTAGTTCGTCTTGTGTTTGGTAGCGCTCGCTTTCCGAGCGCACTCCAATTTAGCACACCGTCCCTTTACGGCTTAAAGTTGAAGCGAAAGCGAAGGCGCCAAGACTGACCTCTCCTTGTCCAAGTCGGCCTGGTATGCGGGAACCCCGGCGTGTTTTTCGGGGCTCCTTCTTCCTTTTCTGCACTTGTCGCGTTTGGCGCAGAGTTTGGGGCGGGCCGGGGCCCCCAGGCAGCCCGCCAGCCCCAGCTTGGGCAAGCCCGATCCTCTCTTGCCTCGCCACGACGAGCCCATGGTCTGCCGACGGGACGGACGCGTCTCGGATTTTGGAAATCTCGGACGTGAGCGAGAAGCGCCCTCTGGTGGAACGGTCTCCCGTTTCACTCCATTCGTCTTACCGGCACGGAAGGAGATCCGGAGGGAACTACTTTGCTCCGGCTTTTGTATCGACGGGGAAGTCCATGAAGGACGCGCGCGCTGTGGAAAGTCACGTCGTCTTCCTGAAAGCAGAAAGGTCAAACGTGCCATCGCGAAGCGCAATCGTGAAGGTACGGACCCGCTCTCGCGTTCCTTCGGCAGCGAGAGGAGATCCCGGAAAATCGACAGCGCGCTCTCGGGCGCCCTACCCGCACAGGTAGAGATGGCTATACCGGACACGATCGAAAGGATTTTCTCAACCGGTCTGGTAGATTTAAAGAGACGGATACGTATCGAACCCTGTGACACCACGACGCCCGACGGTAAACCCTAGTATACACCGAACCGGGCCAGTAAAACTGCTATGCCGTTCCACACCGTCGGCAAACCGGTTCGGCGCCGCTGTCGGACGAGGTCGGTAAACAAAGGATAGCATTAGCGGAGATAGCGGACGACCCGTATCGTCTTCCCGTTTCCATTAAAATCCTCCGGTCTGCCTGACTTCAGTCTGCATTTTCTGTACTACTAGACTGTAAATGGAGTATCCCCATACACCAGTGCTGATCTAAAAGCTAATGAAAGTCTGAATGTTTAACAATTCTTGCTCGTCAGTATGCGGCGATGCGCTTCGTTGTGTCGAAAAAAATGCCCCCCGGCGTGAAAAGTCCCCCTGGCGTGCAAACGTGACTAAAATGACTTTGTATCTCGATTCGAACCTTGTCGTGAAATCAGCGCGTCGAAATATTGATTCTGCCGAAACCCGGTTATATCTTCTGAACGCGCGTGTTCACACGATTACGGTTTCGAATCGCAATGGAAGCAACTCGTTAACGTCGGAAAGAATGACACCGACTAGCTAGTTAGCACTAGCTAACTTACTGGCAAAAAGTGGCGCTTCTATTCTTCTGTCGCAGTGACGCCTATTTGTATGAACTCGACCGCCGTCCGTCACGGTTTACCTTCCGCCAAAGAAGGCGACGCGGCGTGAGGGACTCAATACGCTCTGGTATTATTCTTGTACCAGGGGCCCCGATACAAAGGGGGCGCGCGTCCTAAAATCTGGGTCCCTGAAGTCCAGAAACACGCTTACCTGCGGAAGGTGCCGATTGACGACTCCCAGAAAGCTCCGGTCGCTATGGACGGTGTCCCTCTCGAGGTCTGTCGCCGTCTCCTTCTCGGGGTTCTTCAGATGGTGCCTGAGGATTAGCGCTTAACCGAGAAGATCTCGTTAGCCGCGGCGGCTAAAGCCTCACGTGCTCGAGGCTTAAAAGGAGGAAGACGCCGGCAGCGTGTCCGGCACGCCGACGTGGAATGTCGGGTCACGTTCTCCTGAAGGGCTGGATTGGAACCTTGGAGTATCCAGATTGATATTTTCTCTAGTCTCTCCCTAAGCAACCTTTAAAGACCACAACCGGAGACCCTAAATGCGCCGAAAGACTCACCCTGGGCAGAGACTCGAGTTGAAGACCCTAAACACACTCGAAGGCCATAGACAGTGACCCTTAATGTGCTCGAAGACCTTAGTCTCGGTTTCTCTTTACCCTCTTTCTCCCGCTAAGTCGAGACGGCGGAACGGGTTTGGTCGAGGAAGGCCCGCGAGGCGCCTCGTGAGCCGAGCGCCCTCGGCGACTTAAGGGGACTTAGCTTGCGCGGGTGACACGCTAGCACACGCGAGCAAAGGGGACACGGGAATCGGCTTTATCGTCCGTGACGGTTGCAAAAAACACTTCTCTTTTTGGTCATTTTCTTTTTGAAAGAAGCAGAAAAGTGTCCCGTTTGGGTCACTTTTCTTCCTCCATAATACACACGGTGCTCTTCTACAGTTTTTGGATCGAATCAGTATTCCATTTTTGATACGTTGCGTCATTTCTTTTCACGAGCGTCCAAAATGGCATCGGGAGCTTCGTTATTTTCAAGGCCGGGCTTTATTTTACGAGCGTCACCTTCCGGAGCGAAACGGCCAAGACAAATAAAGCGGCCGACGCCGACGGACAACTGTCCAGATAAGAGAAATGACGAGCGAGGTCGAAAGCGAGGAGCGACGCTCGCGGCCGAGGCCACGAGCGAGCTCGCCTTGACCGGGCCGCCCGCGCTCCATCGAGGACGTAGCGCCAACCGTTTTTGGCTTTTGTCCGCGCGTCTTCATAGAAAAGGGAAACGGCGCTCCATATCGAGTTTCTTTCCCAAGGGAAATCAAAGGCAACGAAAAAGAAAAACCCGAGATCCTTTTCGGATTGTCCCGTTCCGTGCGATTTTCTGGAGTCCGGAGTTGACACGAGCGTCATGTTTTGATTTCCCCGAGTGAAAACATTTGGTTTCTTTGTGCCGCGTCGTCATCTTTTGCTTTCGTCGCCCATCCTGTTCTGCCTTCTCATTGGCTAAACGGTCCCGAAGAGAGCCCCTATCCCTCAAAAATGCGAGTTGACCAGTATATAGTACTTCATTTCTGAAAGAATTGCTCTGGACTTTCGAAATGTCGTTCTTTGCTTTCAACGCAATAAAGAGTTGACGATGCACGGATCCCTTAATCGCCTAACGCCTGATTTGAGAACCGACTACTGATAAGCAAGTAGCTGACCCCTGCTTAGTGGGGAGTCGACCCCTACTTCGCGTGGGGCAGAACCCTGATTCGCGGGGAGCCGACTCCCGATTCGCTGGGAGCCGACTCCCGATTCCCGGGGAGCCGTCTCCCGATTCCCGGGGAGCCGTCTCCCGATTCCCGGGGAGCCGACTCCCGATTCCCGGGGAGCCGACTCCCGATTCCCGGGGAGCCGACTCCCGATTCCCGGGGAGCCGACTCCCGATTCCCGGGGAGCCGACTCTCGATTCCCGGGGAGCTGACTCCCAAATTGTCGGGGGCCAGCTCTCTTAGACGAAAGAGTCCACTCAATGAGCGGTCGTGTTTGCGAACGGCTTCATTCTCTCGAAGGGAGTCGACTCGCGTCGATCGCATCTGAGGAACGGCTCGCGGAGCCGCGACGATTGTCGGACGCGCCCCGGCCCGGACGGGAACCGGTTCCGAATCGGCGGGGAGCGGGTCAGCCGAGCCGCCGGACGGGCCGACGACGCGGCCGTTAGGCACGCCGCGTTCCTGTCTATGCTCAGAGTTTGTACAAAATGGAAAGAAAAAAGGGGCTCTGAGAAAAGCAAATTTTATTGAAAGGTAGAGGAGATGGAGGGCGACGCCGAAGCCGGATCAAAGGAGTCTCCCGCGACATTCGGTGGAGCCGCAGCAGCACAACAGCACTTTGCCTTCCACGCTGCCCACCTCGTAGTTGTAATCCCACGTGAGCTCGGTGCCCGCTCGGATGCGCCTGCCGAGCGGACAAAAAAGGGACAGAGGTAAGGGGACGGGGTCGTCGTTCGCCCGGAGGACAAAACTCACTTGCTGGCGAAAAAGGCCACCCAGGGGAACCTCAAATCGTGCGTGTCCACAAAGACGTTCTGGACAAAGAGGTTGGGGCTGCAGCTGTGCTGTAAAAACACCAGAGTTTCAAGCATTTTCAACAAAGGTCTGTCGCCGAGACGCCACTTCCCGACTTGAAGTTCGCTTTCGTTCTCCTCGACGCGGGGAGACGAAAGTCAGACGTTTTGTCCACGCTCGTCGTTTGTGTTCACGAGCTCGAAATATTCGCGACACCTTTTTCACGCTCAAATTCCGGCACTTTTCAAGGACGTTCAAAGACGATTTTCTCATTTCTCCGGGATTGTTAAAACACGGGTGTCAAAGTCGTTTTAGCTGGGGGCGAGTACATTAGAGAGAGAGACAGGAAAGAAAGTGAGAATAAACACACCATCTACAGAAAAACTACAAGAAACCAAATACTAAAGGACGATAAGAACGCGACAAAAACGTTATCGCAATACGCGTTAGCTGACCACGAGATGTATCGTCGCACGGCAAGGAAAAGCAAGACGCCGGACAAATATACGTACCACTGGGGACGGATTTAAAAAAAACGTATCTGCCTGGGATTTGATTTACATCCATGTACCAGCTCAGTAGCCTAGATGTTAAGGCGCCCGCTTTGAGACGTTCGCGCCCCGGCCGAGTCATTCCTAAGACTTAAAAAGTGGTCGGCGGCGCCCTCTGTTGGCTGCGGCTGCATCGGCTCGCTACAACAGGTCAGGTGCAATCGACATTTTGTTCTGTGTACATTGTTACACAGAATGACAATACAAGGAAATTATTATTATTATTATTATTATGTTATATTTGCGACTGTGCCACCAGGGGGCACCGGATACGACACCACGCGCGAGCGTCTTACGTTGAGGTATCGTCCCAGGTTCCCTTCCAGTTTGGCGTCGATGATGTAACAGGATTCCTCGCCGTCGAAGAAGAGTCTGGTGTTGTTTTTGGCTCCGCCCTCGCCGCCGCCGCCCCCCTGCGGATTGGCCTTGGCCCCGGGGCCGCCCTGCGAGGCTCCGCCCCCCGCCGCGCCCGTCTTCACCATCATGCCGTGGCCCGCCTTCAAGGCGATGCCGCGCGTCGACTTCACCGCCACTTGCTTCTTCACCACGCCTGTCGCAAAAGGGACAAATACGCGGCCCGGGGGCCGGTCGGGGCCCTCAGGATGACGGGCAAACCGTTTGGTGGACATATTCGAGCACTTTCAAGGCCAATTTTCCACGCTTCCGGTTCCTTCAAAGGAGGAAATCCGGCGCCCATCGAAAAGAGGCCTTGATATGGAAGCTCGTACATACTTTATGATTGGGCTGCTATAATCTGACACGAATTCTGCCATTCTGCCTCCCCAATTGGCTACGTCAACGTCACACGAGTTTGAAAACGCAGGAAGGGCTCTTTCGATGATGGCTAATAACCGAGTTCAATACGCAAGACAAAGAAAAAAAAGAAGTGAATGTATAAAAAAGTGGAAAAAGGAGCCCAATTTGGATGATATAATATTGAATGATATCGATGACTCTGACACAGAATGAAATGGGCTGATCTTTGGCTTTTTCTTTGACTTATTCCATATTTTTGGGTGTTTCGTATTGACAGAATCCGTGTCTAATTTGGTTCAAACAGAATTGTAAATAGTTCATTTTTGGCACGTCATCGTTCATACGTTTGATTGATATTCTATTGTTTCGCATTTTCAGGGATTTTGTTTTGGCGTTCGACTCGAAATCTGTCGAGTGTATAGCGAGGCTTTTAACTAGGACAAAAAAGTACGATCACATCACACCGATTTTGGCTAACTTGCATTGGCTCCCAGTTAGCCATAGATGTGATTTCAAGGTTCTCTTAGTATTGTACAAAATCATACATGGACTTGCTCCCTCTTATCTTTCAGATCCGATTTGCCCCTACGTCCCGGTCCGAAGCCTACGATCCGAGAGCGCCGGTCTTCCGGTGATCCCGAGAGCAAAGAAGTGTTCTGCTGGTTCGAGAGCGTTCTCCATCCGGGCACCGGTGCCGTGGAACGCTCTTCCCCCTGAGATTCAATCTGCAACCTCAGTGGAAATGTTTCAATCTAAACTTAAAACTCACTTCTACTCCATAGCATATGAATAACCTACTCTTCTCGTCGGCTAAAAAAAATAAATAAATAAAAATAAATCGTCTGTGTAATAATCTGTGAAGCCCTTTGAGACTTCGTGATTTAGGGCTATACAAATAAAAATGACTTGACTTGACTTGTATAAAAAGCTAAAAATATTTTGTACTTTCCTTTTTTGGTAGATCCGGGATTATTTCAATGAATAAATATTAAATCATTTGGGGCATCACATTTTCCTGTTATAAATAACTTATCGTTCAAAAAAATAAAACAATCCAGGGAATCTTATGGGAGCGAAAGAGCCTGCTCTTCTCAGCAAGCTGAGCCAAAAGAGCCGTTTTTCTAAATAGAGCTGTCCTCTTGGCCTGGGTGCGACCAGAAGGGGGCTGTGACGCTTCGCCTGTCAACGGCATTACGACAAAGCGGGCGTGTCGGCGTCGTTTTCACGCACTATTCATTTTAATGTGGTATTGCGCGATCTATAGACTGCACTTCAATCCGTTTCCTGAACTTGAAAACAACGCATTGAAATTCAAGCCTTTTCAAGGATTTCAAGCACCTGACCGAGGCCCGCCTATTAGGAGCCCTTCCCAGTCCGGGTCACGTGCGCATCGTTGACCCCAAAGAGCGAGAGTAGGGAGTTTGAATAGAGCAGGGAAGTTTTGTACGGCGAGTTGTCTTTTTAGAATTACAATTGACAAAAACAAACGTGTCTATCGCCTGTATAGGTCAGGGCTCTCTGAACTTTTTCAAGCCGAGAGCTCCTTTTTGGTAGGACTTGGCGCAAAGGGCGCCCCCTTTCATCTCGCTCTTCTAAAATGAACCTTTATCATGTGACCATTAGGTTCATTATTGGAAGGAAGGTTCAAAAGAGTCCATCCATCTCACACACACAATCAAATATTTGACTAGATCATAACGATGAGCCATTTCCACAACAGGTCTGTGGGCACCTCTGCTGTCCTTGGGGAGGGGGGGGGACACCTTGGAGACCCCTGGTATAAATGCCCATATGGCCATTTGAAGGAAGACCTTTAAAGAGGAAAAAACAGCAGGGGGTGGCGCCCCCTAGGGGACAGCAGAGGCGCCCGCGGCTTCTTCACGCCAGGGTGTCGGGATTTCCGAGCGCCGGTCACTACGAGAAGCCGATTGGCTACGGATACGTTCTTTTGTGCGGGGAAGGCGAAGGACAAGAAGTGGAATCGGACTAGAGTGCCACGTTTCAATTCGAAACGCGGATCGGGCCGCAGAGGGCCCCTCGACCTACCGGGAGGGGGCATCTTGTCCTTTTGGTCCTTGTTGTCTTCCGAGCCCGAACTGATGGTCTGCACGTCGTCGCTGTCCGAAAGGGTGGTCACCTCGCACTTTTTCACCTCCGTCCCTTTCGCTTGGCTGACGGATCAAATACGTCAGGACCCCGGAGAGAGTGAGACAATAAAGGAGAAAAAGAAAGGAAAGGAGGAGAAAGGAAGACCGAAACGGCGAGAGAAAGAAAGCTGAAGTGCAAAACAAAAAAAGACAATCAAGGAAAAAGGAAAACTGAAAAGAGAAAGATGGAAAGAGAGAGAAAGAATTCCGGAGGTCGGAGTGTGAACGGACCTTTTGGCGTCTCCAGATTCCTGCCGCAGAAGAAGAAGAAGGGAAGGCGTTTTGTATTCAGTCCGCGTTGCGAGGGATAATGGATTTTTGGTGTTAAAACACACTTCTATTCTATAGCATATGAATAACTTCGATTTTATGTTGACAATATCTGTGTATTATTTGCCCTCATGTCGGTTTTAGATCAGGGGATGCTGTCATAATAGTCTGTGGTTTACAATCATCTGTGGTGTGTGTGCAGCCCTTTGAGCCTCTTTGTGATGAAGGGCCAAACAAATAAACATGACCAGACTTGACTGAGCTTTTTGAGTTTTTCCTTGCCCTCATGTAGGTTTTAGATCAGGGTATGGTGTCATCATAGTCTGTGGTCTGTGCAGCCCTTTGAGACTCCTTTTGATTAAGGGTGTCACAAATAAACACGACTTGGTACCGACCTTCTTGACGGGCTGCCCGGTGAGCCAGGTGGCCACTTTGCTCCTTCCCGTTTCCTCGTCCAGGGGGAGGGGCTTCCGCTCCGTTTTGCCCTCTTTGTCGTCTGCGGGGGGAAGAGACGGAAATGAGGGGCTCGGCGAGACCTCCCGCGGGTGGGTTCGGCGTCGGAGTTTGCGCGTGCGTCCTGACCCCGGTTGTTCCCTTTGGCCTGCCCTCGGGTGGTGTAGCTCCTCCAGACGGAGCTGCTGCTGTAGTAGGTGTCTTTGACGAAGGTGTCGTCGGAACTGTCGCTCTCCTCGCTCTTGGACTCTTTGTCCTCCTCGTTGCTCCCCGCGGAAGAAGCCGAACCTCCTAAGAACGAAAAGACCGGGACCTGAGCGCTAGAGGGGGGGAAAAAAAAAAGAGCCCGAGCGGAGGACTTACCTTTGCTCCGGTCGGGCGGCGCGGCGTCGGCGTGGAGCATGGCGGAGGGGGCCATTTTGAGGCGGGCCACGTCCACACCGCTCCCCTCGCTGTCGGAACAACGGGCTTCGCTCTCGTAACCTTCCTTGAAATTCTCCACGCTCTCGATGTGATCCAGGTTGGCGAAATACTCGTCCCCCATCTCCAGACCCTCCTTGTCGGCAAAATCGTCCGTCAGGATCTTACCTGGAAACAAATCCCTTTCGCCTTTTAGCATCCGCCGCCTTCCGCGCTCCCCGCGCGTTTCGGCCGGACCGTCGTAGACTTTCTCTCTCCAAAACCTTCCCCTCGCCTTCCGATCGGGGGTGGAGCCACCGAAGCCGGAAGGATAGCGCCGGAGCGGAGCCGACGGCGGCCGCTCGGCCGACTCTCGACGCGCTCGCGAATCGAGGACGCCGATCATCTTGACATTTCGGCCCGTATGCGATGAAGCGTAAGAAATGAAGTTAACTCGTTTTAGGGAAGCGCGCACGGACGGAGGAGATGGATTATCTCTTATAGCAGAAGCGTGCGGGTTTGGGATTTGCATACAAAAGCACGCTAAAGCAAAGCGATGAGCTCTTATCATAACACGAGACCGTCAATCCGGCTCTAAAACGGGAGCGGACTCGCTTTTCAAACGGCCAGCTCCGTCGAATCATTTCTTTTCGTTTTAAGTTGGGTGGTGTCGGTGACATTGACATTTTTATGGTTTTAGCGTCAAAAGTTTTGACTTTATAGGAGTTGCCGCTAAGCCTCATTTAAGTTCCTGCTCCAAGTGAACGACGACTCGCGTAAGTTGTGTTGAAAAGGATTTACTGTAAAAAGTTGGATTTCAGTCGATTACATTTTCTCGCACCAATCTAAGGCGAGTGAATATCGACTCCATTCTAAATAGGGCTTATCGGCCTCCTCTTAATACTAAGAACAACCCATAGCGATCAATCCCTTGGCCTCGGTTGGCATATTTTGCGTGTCATTCAAATCAATCTTGCTTTTTCGCCACGAGTAGGCGCTAATCAATACGCAGTGTCCTTGGTAAAACTATTGGGAGGGTTTGTCAGAGTGAGCATGGATTTTTTGGAAAAGGGCGGGAACGCCGATTTTGATTTCAGTTCCTTATTTCGACTCCCACGAACTCTTTACGTCACTCTAACGTCGCCGTCCTTCGATTCGCACACCCTCCTCGGCGGCTCTGCGCCTCCTGACCGAGGAGGTCGGATATAAAGGGCTTTTCGAACGCTACGTTCTCTCCCGTTCCCCTTGGTGCGTGTCCGGGTACCGGCGTAGATGCAGAGGAAGGATCCCTTGGCCACGTCGTCCAGGCAACGGATCCCCCATCCTTTGTTTTGCGTCTTGAAGAGCTGGAGCCGGACCTGGAGGCCGTGTTGGACCAGCCGGTTGGTGCACATCTGCGAGCAGCACTTGCAGCGCTTGTTGCACTCGTAGATGCTGAGGAGGGAAAGCGGCGGAGGCTGAGCGTCCCGGGTCGGGGGAAAGGAGAAAAAGGAGAGGGCCGAAGCCCAGGACCGACCCCGTGGGGAGGCACTCCTCCAGACGCTTGTTGAGGAAGCCGGCGTTGGGGTTGATCTGGGCGCCCGGCGTGCAGCCCGTGGCCTGCAGCGTCAGCTGGTGGCAAGAACATTTCGACCTGGAACCCGACAAAGACAAAAATCACGCCGTCCTTACGACCGGGAGGCGCCACGGAAACCCCGCCGACGGTGTCGAGGGCGTTTCCTCATACGCGACGGGAAACGGCGGACGGGGTCCTCACTTGTCCTGGCAGCCGTCGGTGCAGTCGCATCCCACCAGGAAGTCCAGACTGGTGTTGATGAAGACGCCGTCCTCCGGGATTCGCTCTTTACCTTGAAAAGAGACGCGTCGAGGCCCGGTGAGAAACCTAACCCGCTCGCGCGACTTATGTTTGAAACGACAACAACGTGACATCTCCTTCTGGGGGACCTTATCTCCGAATCAAATATTGACTTTTAAGACATTCAAAACAGCCAACTTTCATATAACTCCATCAAGAAAGCTCATTTCAAACGATCAACGTTCAGTAAATCAGGCGTGATAAACACTGTAAAGCTTTGATCAATCGACAGGACAGGTTTCTTCGGTTTTGACTATGAGGGAAACCTGCAAAGGAGATTGCATAGAAGGCCAGGACTATCGTCTGTTGTTTTGACTCTTTAATCATGGTCGCTATTGAGTTGGCTCATATTTAGGTGGGTTTTTGGTTACATTTTTCTTTGAATTCGGGTCATTTTTTTTTCCTAAAAAGAAAGGGCTCGGGGAGGACTTTTAGAACACGGATGGGTCCTCTTTTGTTCTTTCCTTGTTCTGGGTGTCGAGACTTGACATTTATCAATAAAAAAAATGGAAAGAGAAAAAGGAAGAATTGTAAAAGGGGCAAAGGAGAACACACTCTATACAACACGCTACAGTGGGTATTAGCACGTCACATTGGGTATTTGTATATTGTATTCCTTTTGCTTTATTATTGTATTGTTCTCAGCGAAGGGATGCTGCTGGAAATGGGAATTTCCCAAAGGGGATGAAGAAACTATATCTATCTACACGTTTCTCCTGCTCGCTTATCACAGAGAATCTAGTCGAGCTTTATCTTGTAGAGATTGTTTGCTAGATGGCTAGCTAGCTATCTATCTCTAGATAGCGAGACTACTGTGCACGGTTTACACGATCTTTGCTTTTATTAGACGAGGTTCTCGTCAACGAGAGGTTGAATTTTTGCGGATCTCGGGTTCGGTCGGAGGACTCACTGTAGGCGACTTTGGGGGGCGGCGTGGAATCGATCTCGTTGACGCAGGAGAGCGGGATATCCTCGTTGCCGCCGGTGATGTCGGGGATGAAGTAGAAAGGCCTGAGGGGCTGGAAGTGGCGGTCCACCAGCACGTAGGGGTCCAAGCAGAACATCTCCAGGAAGACGAAATCGCAGCCCGTCTGGAACAGGTAGCGCTGGATCTCCTCCATGTTGCGGAGACACAGGCCGCAAGGAGCCTTGTAGATCACGTGGAACGTCATCTGCCGGAAAAAAAACGGGGAGAGCCTTCTAAGCCTTTTCGCTTTTATGATGAAGACCAGCTCGGTGGCCTTGTGGTAGGGCGCCCGCCCCGAGACTGGGAGGTTGTGGTTCAAGCCTCGGCCGAGTCATACGTAAGACTTAAAGATTGGTACCTGTTGCCTCCCTGCTTGGGCGTTCGGCATTAGGGGTTGGAATTGGGGGGTTTGCTCACCTAATGACTCCCAACACCTCAGTTGGGTTGAGCGAGTGGGCTGGGAATCCCCTCCTCTGTATCGATCTCCCAGAAAGAGTCAGAAAGGATTCTAGCAGGACATGGCTCTGGTGTATATATATATATATATATATATATATAATGATAAAGATATCCCAGAGCGCTGCATCCCCTGGCTTCAGACTATCCTGTTCTCCAGCGCAATCGGAAATCGGCTATTTTACGCACGACACTATTGGCGTCTTAAGCGTGCCGTTTTTAACCTCATTTGCGCATTTCGAGATCTTAGGGGGCGATGACGCATTGTCGGACGATGCCGTACAGACTCATGCCAACTGCCACTAGAGAGCAGCGTGGGTCGCATTTTAAGAAGACTCGTTGAGAAACGGGGCGACCGTTTCAAGCGCTTCAGACAAAATGAAACACTTGAAAACACAAGACTTTATATTCAAGCATTTGAGAGATGTCAAGCACCCGTAAGAACCTTGCCATCATCTCTATCCGTCTAGTGGTGAGGATTCGGCACACTCACAAATCCATACCCGTTAACTTGTACTTTTTTGCCGTACAAAATAGGTTTATGATGCATTTTACGACGTTTGCGACGTACGAGAAAATCTGTACGGAAAAACGCAAATTTGTCAATGACGGCTATCATCCGGTATACACAGACGATCACTAAACGGCAAATCGATCAAGTCAAAGGAGTTCGCCGCGGAAGCCTCTCACTCTCGGTTTTGTTTTTTCCTCGCAAACCAAGCGAGCGTCTGGCGCTGTAGTGCCCCATTTCGACTCCCCTGCAAAATCCTCCCCCTCTAGCGTGACCGCACCTTCTGCTGCGTTTCCGACAATAGCTTTATGGTTTTAATAAGCTGACGATATAGAGTACGATCCCTATTGTCGCAAGCGCAGCAGAAAGCGCGGTCACGCGAGGGGAGGATTTTGCAGGGGAGTCGAAATGAGGCACTACACCGGAAGTGATGTTTTGCCATTTGATGGCAGAGCGCAACATACCTCCGCCAGTTGCCGATCACTTCACGAGGCTTTAATACTTTTCTGTCCCCGTTAAATCGTCTGTTTGGAAACATCAATGGTCGATATTGTGCTTTGGTATACAAAATAGAAATGCCGACTCATTTTTTCCTCCAAAAAATATCTTTATTTACAAATTTAAATTGCTATTCATGGATATTTCAGTTACGCCGATAACAATTGTTGCCGATTTTATTTGTTTTATTTTTTATTTGATTTTATCATTAAGAATATGTACAGAAAGATATAACGAAACATACGTACGATATAACATGTTAAACGACATCAATAAACAGGTTTGAAAGAAAATACGGTGTAAGATTTTTTTGTAATTTGTAAGGGAAAATACGTCAGTTTGTAAGGGCGTGGAGCCCTGGAGCGCCACAGGTATGCTTAGCGATCATTGCACAAATACACGACCGTAAAACACGCAATTATCACAGTACTAGAGACGAATGTTAATTGGGTTGACAATACATTTGTCACTTCCTGGGCTTCGAATAGAATGTGTCATTGTAACGTGTGACATGCTCAATGACATCGACTTTATCTTTGGCATGTACCGCGACGACGATCGGATCAAACGGGATGCCTTTTCGTACGTCATTTATATCCGTCACGCCGACGGACTGACGGGGAAAAGAAGCACTCGCGTCTTCATTCGCCGTCACAAAGTGTTGACTATTTGCGGCTCGTCACCCGCAGGATAGGATTTTCTTTCGGGTGCCTTCCTTTCGTGCAGAATTTTCGGACTGACGGTGAAAAAATATTTTGGCAGTCGAGGCCGCATACGAGTTCGGCTTATGCTCCGATAGAATCGACGGAACGACTTCTACGCACGTGTGGTAGATTAACGATTGATACGTCGAACGGTTATTCGAGTGACTCGCCTTCCAGTCGCGTGTTCAACGCAGTGTTCTGGTTTGCCGGCGTCCCCGCGTCCCAGACGCATGATTTTGGCTGGGGACGCATCGTCTCAAATCAACGTGCGTCCCCGGGACGCAACTTTTTCGACACAAAATTGTCATTATTACACAATCACTTTTTTAAACAAAGATTTACCGCACGCCAAACTTTTGGTCAGGCAGATCCGCCATTGTTGTTTTGGTCTCGCCGTTCGAGTTTTCGTACGCACGCCGATCTCGGCAAACGAGATCTCGATGCTTCGAGATGACGTCATTTTTGTGGTGCTTGTCGTCGATTTGAGGTGAAAAGCGACACAAAATCGGTCATTTCTTCAGTGGCAGTCATAAGTCGAAACATAATGCCGAAAGTGATAACAACGGCAATGATTCCGGCACGAAAAAACGGCGGAGAAATTCTTCGGAAGATCGCTAGGAAAACACGCGCGTTGAAGCGAACGACTCGCCGAAAGAAAATTAACAAAAGAATACTCCTAGCAAGATAAGGACTTTTCTGCCAAAACGGACTTAATTTTATTCCTGGTGATGCTGTGAGGAGGATGATAATGGATTGGACCGTGAGAAGGCATTACAACTGTGGCGGGACAGCAAACCACCAAGAATATATGAAAAAATCTGAAGTGATAACGGCTTTGTAATACCAATCAACTGTGATGATTAAAACTGCACGTATAGACAAATATTTCAGCAATATTATTTTGTATACTGTACAATATTGTTATGAACTGAAAAATCTTAAAGTGATAACTGATTTGTTTTACCAATAAACTGTGATCATTAAAACGGAATGAATATATAGATTGATATGATAGATCTGTCGCCGATTTACAATTTCAATTTTGGGGAGCCCTAGATCTCTGTTGGGACCCATAGATTTCGGAGCATGCCAGTCCCCGGACCCATCACTTTTCACAGCTCAAACGAAGACTGTCAACCTCCGAGCTGCCCGGTTTTGGACGTTACACTACATTTGGTCTGCGCTTATTTGTAATTACGGTAACGAGCGGTTTGTTTCTTTTCACGCGTGTGCTCTTTGTTGAACGGGGTCCGTTGTCCGTGACCCAACCGTACGCGATCCGTTTCCTACCGGCTTTACCGGAAACCGGGAAGCCCTTCGTCAGCACCACAAATGTCAAAAGAAAGAGGGGGGGGAAACGGACCGAAGGAGTGCAAACGGAGGACAAAATCAATTGGTCTATATCGCACGGTTCAAATCCCGATATGTGACGCGCCCCCGAATTTAAAAAAGAAGCGCGTCGTAGACGAAGGAAGCCGGCCGTACCTTGCGGTTGACTTTGCGTCTCCCGGTCATGCGTCGAAAGTCGTAGAGGAGCGGTATGAGGAGAGGGTTCTTGCCCCGGTGGAGGTCGGGCCGGGCGGGTCGGACCCTCTTCAGGCAGGCGGGCTGGCAGCCGTGCTCCATGTAGAAGATGCGGTGCGTGGGAGCCCGGTAGGACGGCTGATGGGGGACCACGGCCGCCGGGGGCGCCGGAGACGCCGGCACCGGGGGACCCACCGGCGTCACCGCCGGCAGCGACGGCGCCTTCAGGAAGGACGCCACCGGGTTGGGGACGGACGGCCTTCCGCCAGAGGGGGAGAAGCGGGGTTAGCGACGCTCGTCGAATGAGCGCGGCTCTTGAATTTTGAGGGGCACCTGTTGAGCGACTGCATGACTTTGGAGGCGTGCGTGCCGCCCACGCCCGGAACGAACGGCGACGTGCTCTTCTTGGCCAGCTGATGTTTCACCACTCTGAGAAAGGGAAAAGGTCCCGTTAGCGGGGCGCACCACAAAAAGACATCCTACGCTATAGAGTGAGGCCGCCCCCGGGAGGATAGTTTGAGGACCCCTGTATTAAGTCTTGCCACTGAAAACGAGTGCTAAAAAAGATGACCCAATACAGAGGAAAAAGAGAAAAATGAAAACAAGAAACTCGAGAAAAAAAAAAAGAGAAAACGGCATTTCCTTTTCACTTTCTTTTCTTTGTGTTCCCCTTTTCCTTTTTCGCCCCGCATTCTCATTCCTTGCCCTCATTTGTACGTTCTTCTTTTTGTCCGTCTAAAAACGGCAAGAAAAAGGCCGTTCGATTTCCATCTGTCGAGAACCGTTACGTTCCTTGGTGGCAGACTCGATAGGGTTCTCCGTTCTACTGCAGCGAACCGGACTGTTCAGGATCAAGAAATGCTTTGACCAGAAAGGACATTGGCCAGCATGCCTTGTATTCCCGATCAGTGCCTCTAGAGGGCAGTAACGCCAATGCATTTCTTGGACGTGCGCTTCTACTTACGGGGGACGCGGGGCCCTTCGGCTGACGCTCAAAACGAGTCCTCCAAAACGGTAGGACTCGATTGTTTACCCGTCTTTAAACATATTCGTGGTGTTATCAGGGATGTGATTGAGGTGAGGAGAAAAAGTCTGAAACCTAGCCGGGCAGAGCCCAGTGGGGGGGTGATGCCCCCCCAAAGCTCCTGGGTTTTAAGCAATTTACTTGTCCAAAACCATGCTTAAATGAATAATTTTAACATCTTTAGAAGATTTAAATAACAAAATAATTTGTCCACATACGTGATTTTTTTTGTAAATACTGCAAGGTCAGTTCAAATGCAGTTCAGACCCTGCAGCTTGTGCAACGATGTGGCCAATTTATGAAATTTTTCTAACGGCCACCAGGGTGCGCCAGAGCAATAAAGGAAAGAGTGAGACAGTCGGATTTGTTTGCTACGCAAGTGAAAAAGTCGGAATTCCGACTATAGTCGGAAAAATCACATCCCTTTGTTATGTCTCGACTGACCGAGCACTTTGCCCGAGCCGTTTAGATTTCCATTTTGTACATATTTGCTGTGAGTTCAATTGAAGAAGTATTTTCCTTGTACCATTCATTTGACCCACATTTAGGGAAAAAAAAGTCATCCAATGAATCCTTTCAATAGCCTGTGACCAGTCACCCGTTCAAATACGATATTGATTTGTGTACGACTTAAAATGGTCGGGTGCAGATTATGCTTAAGGTTTTAGCAAATGATCACAAGATTCCTTATGGCGAAAGCGCAACCGGTGATACATTGTAAAAGACATTGGCTTTCATTCCATCTTTAATTACGGTACCAGAGACGAACGTTCATTTCATGGAGCATTTCACATGTTACGATAAATGGGTCACTCACATAGAATAGAATGATTTGTCATCGCGAGATGCGAAACGCACGATAAAATGAACATTCCTCTCTGATAACGCGACTATAAATAGGTGCGATAACGAAATAAATCCCAGCCTTTTCACACGTCATCTATACCGCCGGTGATGGACAGGGCTTCACGGGCAAATTTCTGAGGGACATTCAAAGCCAATTTTCAAATGTTTTTTAGTACTATTGACCAAAGAAAGCCAATCCAATTCTTTTCAAACCTTAACTCTATACCCTTTCTAGAATTTTTTAAAACCCTGAGAGCTCAAACCCTAAACCTTACACCTAACTCTAGCGGCAAGCCCAAGGAGCTTTAACCCTGATCCTTTTTTGGAACCATCAAACGAGTTGCAAAGTCTTATTTGGACAGCTCACCTTCAGGCATTTACAAGCACTTCATCTACTTTTCAAACATTTTGAAGGATTTCAAGCGCCCGTACGAACCCCAGATCGAGCCGTTCATAATGGGTCGGCCTCCCTTCTCGCAAAGTTCGAGTCGAGAAAAAAAAAGAGGGACTACGAGGGCGGCGGGAAATCGGGTAAACGGATGTACGTACGGCGTTCCCGTGGGCTGAGCGCTGTTGGCGATTGGCTGCTGAGCGGAGGCGGCCTTGCTCCCCACGTCGCTGGTGTACTGCACCACGGGGCCTTTACTCCTCAAGGCGCCTCAAAACAAAACAAACAAAACGCGGGTTTCGCCGGAAGCTGGGGTTTTTGGAGGCCGGCGGGCGGGCGGAGCCTTTACCCATATTGGGTCGCGTCCTGGTCAGCCCGGCCAGTTTCTTCTCTTGGGTGTTGGCGGTGGTCATCTTCAAGTTGAACATGGGCTCCAGTCGGGTGGAGCCGCGGTAGATCCACTCGCTCCTCTTGTCGTCCTGAGGGAGACAAACCGGACCCGGGGTTGATTTTTTCTTCTTCTCCAGAGAGAAATCGAAGCCCCCGTCAAAAGAACATTCTTGTTGTTGACCGCCATGACTAAAACAACGGCGATATCTTGCTGCCGGCACATACTTGGTGCCATTTCCAGCTATTTGGGTCAACGGGCTGCTATAAACTGACATCGATTCTGCCATTCTGCTTCATCAAAGCGGGCGCGGCTTCAATTCGACACACGGAAAGGACTCTATAGGCGCTGTGTAATAATCGAGTTCGATACGGAAGTCCAAAAAAAGAAAGTACCGTATGTCTCGAGAGCGGAAAAATGAGCCCAATTCGGACCCGTTTTTAAAGATATGGATCGCTCCGAAGCAGAGTGCGGTCGATAGTTTAATCTTAGAGGCCGGTAATCTTTTGCTTTTTGTTTTTATGATTTCAAGTGATATTTTTGGCATCTTTCTCAGAGGATCTGTGTCTAAATGATGCTTATTTTTGTACATATTCGTATTTGTTCATCGCGCTTAATATTCGACATTTGGATATTAGCGTTTTACATTTTGATGGATTTTGTGTTGTCGCTGGACTTGAAATCTGTCCAGTGGGTCATCATCTAAAAGTTTTTTGTATTGGATGTCAAAATTGAGTCGATCTGTGGAGATTACTAAATGATCGTGTTTTATTATTATGAATTAAACATAAAAAGCAAAAAATCCGAGGAGCCATTCGGGAGCCCAAAGTGAGCCGACCGATCGAGGCGGTTCTCTTTATAGAGCTGTCCTCTTGGGCGTGACCACTAGGGGGTGCTGACAACGCCATCACGACAAGCCACCAGAGCGACCTCATTTTCTGGCACCATTACTTAATATACGATGGCGTCGGACTGGCAAAAAACGTGGCCAAGGCGACCCTTTCCGACATTTCCCTGACCTTGAAAACGCACCGTTAAAAATTCAAGCATTTCCGAGGAATTCGAGCCCCTGACCCCTTTGAGGTGCCCCGCCTCAGATCCCGTGTCAATGTGGAACACTTTGATTGAATGTTTTCATACGTCTTCAAAAAATGAGAACTATCGAGTGAATGATCAAAACAATTGTAAAATCGTTAAGATTTCCCGCTGGGAAACGCCATCCAGGATGGATACGGAATCTTAGCACTAATACGATGCTGTTATTTTGTAGTACGGCACCGGTGTCCCGTAGGGGGCGACGACGCCAAAAAAAAGGGAAGAAGGAAGGCAAGTAAAGGCGTTACCAGAAAAAGTATCTTGACCAGGCTTCCGTCCACTTCCTCCACTTTGCTCTTCCACCAGGTTCCCTCCCATTCGGTTTTGATGATCTGCCCCACTTTGAGGAGGACCATGGGCCTGCTGGGATAGGCCGTGATGTATTCCTCGATAAAGTCTCGGCAAGACGCGTCCTCGATGTCCTCCCACGTGCGCTTCACTGGAAAAGACGGCCGTAGGGAGGGGGGGGTGTCAAACGCGCGGCCCCCGGGACCGACACGGAGCGCCCGACGGGACGCCGTGTGCCCGCCCGACGACAAGAGAGACGCTCGGAAAACCGCCGGTGATGATTTCGTTCTTCCCTTTTTTTGTCTCTCTCACCATTGAGTTTATTCTTACTCCTCTCTTTTTCATCTCTTTTCTCTATTCTCTATCACGCTCCCTTTCTCACTCTCCTTTTCTCTTTTTTCCCCATTTCTTTGTCACTTCTTTTTCTGTCCGTCTTTCTATTTTGTTTCCTCATTCTCTGTTCTTTACTTTCCCTTTTTTAATCCCTCTTTTCTTCCATGTTATTCCTCTGTCACTCTTGCACGCATGCTACCTATCCTAACTCCCTCATTGCCCTTTTCTTTTTTTCCCATTCTTCCTTTGTCTCTCTCTCCCTCTCTCTGTATCTTTCTCACTTTATCCATTTCTTTTTCTGTCAAGTCAAATGTATTGATGACCCCCTTAATCCCAAAAATGACTCAAAGGACGGCGCAGGATTACAATGACCTGATCTTAAACCAACATGCGGGCAAGGAACAACTCAACACATATTCCACATTTTGAGTCGTCCAGGGTGAATTACATTTAGCATTACATATTCGGTCTCGTCTCTCTTTATTTCTTCTTTTTCTTTTTTGTGTCTTTCTTCTGTTTATTTATTCATTTTCCTTTTTTTTTCCACCTTTTTTTCCCCTCACTCTTTCTCGCACGCTCCCTTTCTCTCTCTGTCACTCCCCCTTTCTCTTTTTTCCACTCTTCCATTCTGGCTCTTATCCTCTCTTTTTCCGATCAAGTAGCCGGGCCCCCGCGAGTTTTTTTGTTCGGGCCGGCACGTGCCCCCCGCAACCCCAAAGGAGTTGAGAGCCTTACTGGGTCTGCAGACGGGGAAGAGGTCCGGCAGGTTGACGTAGGAGGCGTAGCCGTCGTCGAAGAAGATCAGGAACCTGCGGGACCGGGACGGTTTAGAAGGGCGTGGCGAGGGGCGAGGCGAGGCGAGGCGGGGCTGGGGACCCACCTCATCTGATTCTTGTTGGTGGGCATCTCGGCCACCACGCCGGCGTAGAGCCACATCTGCTCGCTGTCCTTGTACTTGGCCACCACGCGGGAACCCACGAAGAGACTCTCCAGGGTGGGGTTGTAGTCGAAGGCCACGTGGTTCCCCGACAGGAGACTCTTTCCTTTCTCGAACTTGACTTTGTATTTAAAGGTGTTGCTCCCTGATCAACGAGACCACGAGACGCGTGGGCGGACGCCGTGAGACCGCCGCGACCGGGACGCCCATCGGTTCCGTTGCCTATTGGCGCCGGACGCCCTTTCCCCCCCGGGGCGAGGCGTCTCTACGCGGATATCGTCTCTACCGAGAATGGCTCGCGTGGTCTGGAGCGCTAACGGCGGCGTGGCGTTCGAGAGCCCCGCGCATCGTGGCGCTATCCCGGTGACGGTTGAACGAAACGGAGTCCGACTCGCCTCGGGAGGTCAGATTCGAGTGCCGTTCAAGCCGGTGACGCGCGTTTCGGGCAGCCGTTGGGCTCTAAAAGAGCGCCACGCCGGCCCATTCCCGTCACAAAGCGGTCGTTAACGAAAAGCACCGAGAACTAAAGTCACTTGTTGGAACGTTGAAAAGGACAAAGGCCTTCCGTTTCAAACTGTGGAGTACTTTTGTTACAGACTTTGCGGCGGATTGCCGAGTGTACGGACGCTGCCCTACTGACGTGAGTTGAATTTGTTGCTTCTGTGCTATATCTTGGATGTTTAAGGCTTGTTTAAGTAACCTGTCGTGTTTAGAAACTGAAAAATAAACGTTTGATGAAATAATACGCTCTATAAAGATAAATCAAATAAAGTGTAACTAACTTTTGGAAGAGTTAGGCGACTCTCTCTTCTGTGTTAAAGAGTGAAAAAAAAAACCCATCCATTTCCTCAACCGCATCAAGCTTTCTTATTCCACTTTTGTTTCAAAAGTAACGGCTCGCCTCTTCTTTGCACTCGACACCAACCGTATTGAATGAGATATCGAAGACTAAAAATGTCCAAGTTCTCAGCGCGCTGGAGATGCAGTATAGAATGTTTACACACGAACGAGGAAGAGGAAGTGAATTCCTTCTTCGGGGTGGATGCTCCCGCAGCGCCACACGTCGGTAGCAAAAGAAAAGAGGCACTACAGTAAGGTCCCGTAAAAGGTGCACGATACCAAATCTAACTTACAGCAATGTCCGGATATTTTTCCACAACCCCCAAAAAAATGTTGGTATCTACGCGCAAGTCGAACGGTCGTAAGTAGCGTCTGCACTCGGCAAAACGCGCATCATATTTATTGGATTGATCCCCTTCCTGGTTTACAGCGGGGGTCTGGAACTGGCGCTCCTCAGTAGGAAAATTAAAGGGACAGCGTGTATCATTAGACCACTAGATTCTGTTGTAGTTTGTGTGAAAACAAGTGCTAAAATTCTCAGGTAAGAATAAAAAACTATAGAGACTCGATGTGAACATTTTCGGATCGCGTATTTTTTTTCTCGTTATTCGAAGGAGTATTCTTTTTTTAAGGGTTGACATTTTTAGCACTAGGAGACACTCGATAATAAACAACGTCTCATTGACTGCGTCCCTAGCCGACGAGAGATTTGTTCGGTACCGATCGATATATTTTCGTACGAGATCCTGACGTTTATTCTTAGGTCTCGTTTGCTGCGGGGAGAAAGAAAACGATTTTATCCCAACTTCCTCGTGAAAAAGCCGACTGACCGAGCACCGCGCCCAATTGTTTTTTGAATTTGTCATCGTTTTTCCCGTCGTTTTCTTAATGAATTCCCCGGTGGCAAAAATCGGCGAGTAGTTTAAAGCGGCCATTCGTGGCAGCCCCGAAGCGGAGGCGGTCGCGTCGGAGACCCACCGATAGCGTTGATGGCCACCAGGGTGCCCCTGTGCCAGGTCTTCATGCGTTTCTTGCCCAGGATGCTCATGCCCAGGCGCAGTTCCTCTTCTTTCTTCCTGGGGACGACGGGAACTCCGGACTGGCCCAGAATCTGAGACACGATGACGGCCGGCGGCAAACCTGTCCCGTCCGACGGTAGCGTTAGTCGAAAGAGGCGACGGTCGGCCGCGGCGCGGGGGGACTGACCCGATTGGCCCGAAGACCTGGAGACTCCCGACGAAGGCCTGCTGACGATTTGCACCAACTTGTTGACTTGCTCCGCCGTTTTCTTCAGCGCGCTGCCCGTGCTCTCCTGAAAACCACAACAACGGAGCGTCATAGACGGCTCGTCCTTTTTCCGTACGTCGTCGCCAGAAGGCGCGCCCCGTTAAAAGCCACTCCGACCTGACTTTCTTATTGCGTTGGCCACGTCGAATTTAGCAGCGTTAAAAATGAACTCGTTCGCGTCCGATTTGCGCATTTGGGGAAAAGAAATGTCAGCGGGGAAATGTCCGCTAGGGCTCCAACACAACGCAGCAGTGGCTCAGGAGGTAAAGTCAAAGTGTCCTTGGGTAAGACACTGAACCCCTAATACACCCAATAAGCAGGTTAGCGTCTTAAACGGCCGCTATTGGGGAATGTGAAGCACACTGTAAAGCGCTTTGGGAAGTCTTGACTTGAAAAGCGCTATAGAAATGCAGATCATTTCATTTCATCGATACGACGGATCATTAAAAGCGCCGGGGACTCGATGCTTTGTGTTGTGCAATTTACAAAGCACGTTACACCGACACAAAGAAGTACTTTGGATCTCGACGGCGCGTCGTAGGGGTCATCGTATCCGGCGGAGCGGGCCTCGACGCCGTTTTGAGACTTCTTTTGATCGAAGGCCGCATCGTCGCAAACGAAATCGGCACGAGGCGGTCAAACGCGACCAAGTTAACCATTTAAGGGAACGGCAAGTGCTGTGCAAATACTAAAAAGTCAACTCGTAAGAAAAGTAAAAAAAAAAAAAAAATGACGTCTTAAACTCGAAATATTGGGCAGAACTTTAAGCGTATTATATATGATTTGCATCCTGCGTTTATTCAAAGGTGACACGGAAAAAAAACGACAAGATTTTGAAAACGCGGTTTCGATCTTTGGGCGGCTCCAGATGTTGCTACGCGTAAAACGTATTGCGCCGTCTTCGTTTTGACGAAGTCTAAAAGTAATTTAGATCATGAGCTAGGTGTAGAGCCTATATTTGTATGTACTTTTGTTATTTGACACAGATTTTGATCGCGTCATAGAATCTTCTGCCGTTTCGTGCGCTATTTTTCCAACGGAGGAGGAAATTCAAAATGGGGTCCAATTCATAACGGAGCGATTCACGAATGCTTAAAGGGACGGCGAGTTGCGGCCTAAAGGTCTCGTCGGGAAAAGGAAGCCCTTGTAAAGTCCAGGTGAATCCACTAGCGCAGCGCTTAAGGTAACTCGGATCGATACCGACGCCACGCGAATGCTCTCCGATAAGCCTGCTCAAGACACATCACGGGAAACGGTGCCCCTACCGCCCGCGAGCTTAAGGGATCCGACCGACCGACGTAGTTTGATGACCGACTAATCATCATCTGTATTTTTCCCAACAGGCAGAAACTGCTGTGACCGGCTCCGGGGCTCTCTCAGGGGGGGGGGACGGAATCCGCGGGAAAGAATAAATGAACCGAGAAGGCGGCCGGTCGGTTAAAAATGAAAAGAAAAACGAGAAAGGAGGACGGCTTCCCTTGTTTTTCTTCAGGCCTCGGGCGACTTCCGGTTTTAAACAGCCGGGCGGGCTGGGCTTCGAAGGCCCCGGCTCACCTTAGGGGCCGGTCACACAGACATTTGCGGCTGAATCACGGCCAGAAATTTCTGCCTTTGAGGCGGACGCTATAGGACGCATTGAGATCGCCATTCAGACGAGATTCAGTGGTGCTAACACGAGGTCGGAAATTCAGGCGCGGGTGGCAGCGCGAAATTATCTGGCGCTGCTCAATTCTTCAGAGCGCGGGTACACAGCCTTTCACGAGCGTATTGAGGCTGAACCAAATTTCTGGCCGTGAAGTAGATGCTGTAGGGCGCCGTTGGACGTTTTGAGACCGCAATATAGACGAGATAGAGCAGTGCTTTACTCGCGGTCGGAAATTTTCACGTGGTTGGCCGCGCTCACAACTTTTGAGCTGCTCAAAAGTTTGAGCACGTGTTTAAACCGCGTGCCGCACACGTGGTCAACGCGAGGAAATGACGCGGAAATGACGCGGAACGACGTGCTCTGGCCGCGGCCAGGGCGTGCTTACACATGGGTAGGACGGGAAATTTCAGCGGGTCATCGTGGGCGGAGCATGGTAATAGCATGTTCTGCGCCTGTATCGTGGTGTTATTACGTGAAATTAGCGTGTTACGCGTGTGACAGTCAAACGCCTTTCTCCGCGTATAAACAGCGCGAATGCCGAGCACACGTCAGTTGTGCTCGTGACGTCAAGGGGGTGAACATGGATCCTTGTCAGCGTAGTTTCTCTTCATTTCGAATAAATCTTTCGGTGCATTCGCAATGATCGTAGCAAGGCTTTAATGCTAGGACCTTAGCTCGGCCTTTTAGCTGAGAGTAAGAGTCACGGCTCCTAAGCTTTGTTGCGTATTATGAACTGATCGATAATGGATAATGAATAAAGAAGATACACCAATAACCCTTAAGCCCCACCCCCCCACCCCCGTCAGCGTAGTGACCTCGTCTTAATCCATTTTTATTTCTTGACATTTCTTTTCAAGATAATAAAATAAAAATGATTCCATAGCTTGGAATCTTGATCTTCACGGGACTGTGTCTTGTGCGGTTATGATTTCTACAGCCCGGTGACGAGATTAACATCCCCTCGCTACTACAACCACTTTTACCTCGTTTGATCACACTTTTAGGGAATGTGATGGCGAATATATAACCAAAACCACTTGCATTTGTTGGAAAATGTAATACAACTTAAACCATTCCGTCTTTGATTTTGTTGTGAACTTAATCGAACGGTAAATCCTCCCCCCCTCGCGTGAACGCGCATTCTGCTGCGCTTCCAACGAAAGCGATCGTATTCTATATAAAACGCTTATTAAAACAATAAAGCGAGCTAATTATAACAATTGGGAGATCCTAGTCTATATAACGCGTTTATTTAAACAATAAAGTGCGATCGTATTCTACAAAATGCGTTTGTTAACGTGGATGAAAAAGTCACGCGAGGGGGTGGGGCGGTGTGGGTGTTGCGTAGGAGTCGGATTTGGGCACAACACCGGCTCGGGAGCTTTTATACCCGTGGTCCGCACGAGAAAATGACGCAGAAATGACGCGATGAGGAAGCGGAACAGTCGCCGGCGTCTGTTTTGCGGGCATACCACGATGAACAGCGGGTTGGCCAATTTTGCGCATTTTCCATCCCGGGCAACCACGGGCAAAAAAAAAAACGCAAAATTTTAGCCGTGATTCAGCCGCAAACGGCTGTGTGACCGGCCCCTTAGGTACTTCGTGTCCTCTCCATCACTTTGTCATTATTGGCGTGGGATGGTAAAACGGGGCATTTAAAAAGAAGCGGCCATCTTTGGAAACGGAGGGCGCTTCATCGCGTCGCAAACGGCGTCGGTTGCCATGGATCCCCCCGAAAACGAAATTCCGTCGCTGTCAAAACGCGTCTTACCGCGGGCTCTTGGATGGTGATGATCCGATTCTGCGGCGGGACCACTGGCGACAGAGAGAGAAATAAAACCAAAGGAAAAGGAAAAAGGCGATCGGCCAAGGAAAAGCACTGACGGCATCCAACGGTGATGACGTCGTCGTCGTCGTCATCGTCGTCGTCGATCTCGATGACCTCGCCGCTGGCGGCGGGGCCGTTGCGCTCCTCGTCTTCGGAGCCGCTGCTTTTGTAGTCCAGGCCCCCGTCCCGGTACGTGGCCCTCACCAGCTTCTCGCATTCCACCAGAGAACTACCAAAATAACCGGCACGACGTCAATTACTCCGCTCTTTCTCCAAAGGGGGCGATCTTTACGAGAAGTCGACCGATGATCGGACGGGTCCTCCTGCTACCCGCCCCACGCGTTCCGATCGGATAAGCGACCGGTGGTAGAGACGCTGAAGCGGGAACTAAATTGTCCCGTGACGGAAAGACGGTTAAAAGATAACCGACTTTGTTTTAGGGAAGCTTGCTCAAGCGGAGACTGATAAATGAGCTCTTATCATAACATAAGCGTGTGTGTTTGGGATTGCGAGAGAGAGCATAAAAGGCACGCTAAAATGGAAGCAATGAGCTCTTATCATAACAGTTTTTGAATTTAGAACAAATAGTTTTGGTTCTCACGCCAATGTTTTAGCTATTACAGCAAATAGATCGGTTATCTGCTCCCTCTTGATACTAAGAATCCATATCGGTCCTGAAAAACCCATACCTGTCCATTCCTATTGTTTACCCCTCTTTGAAACGCTAGTCAGATATAAATAAATGACGTGATAGCGGGCGGCGATAGCCGGTCTTCGGTCTTTGCTCGCTGCGGGCAGTACAGGCACGCCAGCGTATACTAACCGGAGCTGAGACTATCGAAAACAATCGTTAGCATGACATTGCTCGGAGTGGGGAAGCAAATTTCTCCTTTTCTTCGTCGGTTCCGACGGTGACGCCGTGATTCATAAAGGACCAAAAACCCCATCTAGGCTAGTTTGGTTTCTCTTTGAAGTATTCGAAGGTCGCTTTGATGCACTTAGAATACATTGCTTGCAGTGAGAGATTAGAACTAAATAAGAATCTCCTCGTAATATTAGATGCCTTTGCCGATGGTGGCCGGCACGGCGGCTGGGTGGGGAGCGCGCGGCCCCACGGAGCAGAAGTTCAGGGTTCAAGTTCAGCTACCGCAACCTGCGTGAGTTTCCTCCGGGCACTCCGGTTTCCTCCCACATTCCTAAAATCATGTATGCGCTTGTATCGTGTTCCTCGACTCGCCTAATTTCTATGTAAATGTGCAAGCAAAGGCAGGGGTGTCAAGACTTTTGAAAAAGAGGGCGGCCCCACGATGCAAACTGCCGTTCTTTCAACACTCTTTTATGAATTCAACCTTCGTCAAAGCGTCGCCATCTCATAGCGTTCTCGATTCGATGAGAGTCTGGTAAAAAAGCGCCGCTATGCCGTTAAAACAGCTTCCGGTCGTTTCACCTTTTCACTGCGTTTGTTTCCAGATAGCTTTTCGTAGTCTGGCGGTGCCACTCGATGTTAGATCACGGTCTCAAGTCAAATTAGGCAGATGCAGTTGTTTCTAATTTGGGTGAAAAAAATACTCCCATTTCCGCTTTCACACTCAACTTTACTGTTTTTATTTAGAATAGCCATGTGGGAAACGGGGTGGGCTCAAATTTTAAAGGAAAGCCAAGAGCAAAGTGACCAAAGAGTGACTGCAGTCATCTGATGGAATGGTGAATAGTTATTATTTGATACTGCGGTCAACGTGACTGGCGGGTCACATATTGATCATTTGATGGCAGAGGTCACCGGTCAATAAAAATGTGATCGTGGGCCGTAAGTGGCCCCCTGGCCGGACTTTGGGCATTCATAAGTTGATGTCACCAGCTCAGACTACAAGTCGTCAACTCTTTCGTGTAGGCTCAATCTTGTCAAAGTTTATTCTTTCACAAAAGACTAAATCTCTTGCTTTTGTTGGCCTTTTTTTCAAGGGATCTAAATTTTTTTTCCCTCCCGGTAAAATTCCCGGATCCCTCGGGCCATCGGAAATCGCGGCGAGCGACCCCAGACCGAGAATCCGGCCAGGATCGGATTCATCCTGGAGCTCCGCATCAAGGTCGCGGTAGGAATCGGATTATTCCTTTGATTTTGACTGCGGACTCGTGAACTTTAATAAAGCCACCTCACCCTTGGATTTGGGATCACTGACTTCCAAATTGGCTTTTTTTGACGAAACTTAATTTCAAGTGTCGTGACATTTAGTGTGTATTATAGTAGGTCTAAATATTCTGACACGAAAACCGATGAGGTTGATTCTGTCAATTTTGCAAGAAATAAAAGGTCATCAACCAAAATGAGATTGCGTGACGGATCTTCAAACGGGCATAGGAATAAAACAGGATCATTACATTCAGATTCAGATTCCGATCTACTTTATTGTCATTCTAGTACACGTGTATACAGAACGAAATGTCAATACATCTGACCCGCACAGTTTCCTTGAATGTACAGATATAAATAAAATGTTGTATTGTATTATGGCTACGTATAGTATTTTACCATAGTGCCGATAGTGCAAGAGGAGTAGCTAACCGGATGTGCAAAATGGGCATTCAGGTTAACAAGTCAGGTAAACAGTAACATTAACACTGTAACAATAACGCTGTAAGTACAATAGTGCAGAGAGCAATTGTGCAAGGAGTGGCAAGCTATAAAGAACTGCCAGTAGTGCAAAAAGTCAGATTAGCAGCCGTTTAGATTTAGGTTAACTATATGTTCGATTGACCATTTAACAGTCTAATGGCCAGGGGGACTAGACTACTGCGGAACCTGGTGGTCCTGCACCGCACACTGCAGTACCTCTTCCCAGAGGCTAGCAGAGTGAACAGTCCATGATGGGGGTGAGAGGGGTCCCCGATAATGTTCTTAGCATGGGATAGGCAGCGCTTCTGGCCAATGTCCTGAATGGAGGGAAGTTAGGATGAAGTCCATTTTTAATCCAACACCTTCCACTATAAGTGATGTTAAATGTCGTCTATTGTCTTATTTATTGTTCAATAAATTGCCGGGGAGAACGAGTCGAATCGCTTTTCTTCCCTCTGCCTAACAGCATCGATAGGAAGATTCTGGTGAGCTGCCAGAGCCTCATAAACTTGGATTCCTAAGAAATAGAGCAGATTTTTCACAGCGATTCTACAGCACAACCCCAAAAAGAATCTTTTGCCATTCCTCGGCGAAGAGCCGTCGGGCTCTCGACACGCTAACGGCGCAGGTCCAAACGGGAATGGAACCCGCGTCGATCCGGACCGCTAGCGCTACGGACGACGTTCGAAAAGGCGATCGAGAGAGAAAGAGTCGTTCTGATAAGGACGAGCTGACCTTTTGGCGTCGCTGATGAGTTTGTCGGTGCGGGCCTTCTCTTTCTCCTTCTGCTCCACCCATCGCGTCAACTGGCTGAGCTGGGCTCTCCTGTTCTGCACCAGTTGGCTTTTCTCCACCATCTCCTCGATCCATTGGCTCAATTCGCTCAAAGACACGCCCAGCTCCTCCTCCAGGCTCGGGTCCCAGCCCTCCACCGTCGCCCTGAAACGGGAACACCGTTCTCGGATCTTGATTTTAAAAAGCCGCGGGGAGTCGGCGAACGTCAGCGGAGGACGGGAGCCGGTGTTATGCGGAGAAATGCATCCCTGCCTAAATTTGCATTTCCTCGCTACTATAACCACTTTAACCTCGCTTTATCTCACTTTGATCTCACTTTTCGGGAATGTGACGGCGAACATATAACCAAAAGCACTTGGTCTTGCATTTGTTGGGAATGCAATACAACTTAAACCATTCCGTCTTTGTATTTGTTGGGAATATTATCCAACGGTAATGCACACCGAATATAAATCACTTTTGAGAACTATTATGCACTCTACCATAAAGCTTATTATGCTGAAATAAGCTTTATGGCAGAGTGCATAACATTTTTAATACGAGCAATTTGAATAGAAAAAGGCAAAATAAACACGTTACCTGCTCAAAAGTGATTTGTATACGGCGTGCATTACCGTTGGATTCCATTCACAACAAATACAAAGACGGAATGGTTTAAGTTGTATTACATTCCCAACCAATGCAAGACCAAGTGCTTTTGGTTCTATGTTCGCCATGACATTCCCGAAGAGTGAGCTAAAACGAGAAAAAGTGGTGATAGTAGCGAGGGGATGCAAATCTCGGCATAACACCGGCTCGCTCCCGGATTCTTTGTGTCGTTAGCGAACGCGACGGCTTTTTCATCCGGCTCCCGACTAATCAATAGTAGACTCCAAAGCGGAGAGAGACGCATCCTTCGCAAAAATAACAGCTCTATCCGTCTTAAATGACTGTCGGGAGCCGGTTCCAAAAATAAACGGAACTGTTACGTTTGCAAACAACTAGGAGCCAGCTCTCCCTCTCTCAGTGTCTGCGCAAAAGGGGCCGAGTCGAATACGAACGACAACAAGAAAGAAACCGAAGAAGGCAAAGGAGACCAATTTGGACTCATTTGAACGTTAATGGTGGATTCTGGATCGCTTGCCTTGCCGAGTGATTTGAAACGAGTTTGAAAAGTTCACGCTAGATTGAACGGCATAAAGGGGCGATCAAGCCGTTTTGCGCACAATGTTTGTACGCCGATCAGCGCAACGTCAACAAAGCCAAAGAGTTGTTTGGGAGCCGTTTTCGGAGGACGATCTTTTTCGACTTTGTGGCTGCTCGATTTCAAGATTGAGCGACAAAGAAAAAATGTTTCATTCATGGGTCCTTGCGAGGCGATCACACGTTTGAAATAGGATACGATTTGCGTCCCTCCGAAGTGCGTGATGCGCTCGGAGGGCACGCTATTTGGGAGCTTTGGCTTCTTGTCGAAAAATGCAGACACAGACTTTCCATTTTCAACGAGGAGCGAAAGAGTATAAATTGAATTGTGTTCGAGGTCCATTCATACGGTGAGCGTTAGCTTAGCACAACACAGAGACAAGCTCCGATCTTCACTGGCAAGGGAACAAAACATGCACGCAAACGTTTTTTTTTTTCATTTGCAACGAGGCAAAAAAGAAGACGGAATAAAAAGGGGCGCGGGACCGTCAAGCGCATCTCACCCGTCGTCGGTGTCCATTTTACGACGCGAGGCTGCACAAACAAGCTCGCTGCTGGGACGCTAAGGCTAGCATACCGGCTAAACGGCGCGTGCTTCCCTTCACGGGTTTGCCCGACTGGGCGGTGCTAACATCCGAAAGAACAAAACTAAATGGACGGAAAATAATCTGGATCAAATGAAGAACAAAACAAACAAACAAAAAACGACTGAAATCAAGGCAAAAATCACACAAGACAACTCAAGGTGCTTTAAGGGAAACAAAGGAAAACTTTTTTAAAATTTTGTGTCAATATCTTCAATTTGATTCCACATGGTCTAAATCCAGTACAACGCTTCAATACTTGTATTTTATGAAGTGATTTCAAAATTCGAAGCCTGATGCTCACCTGCCAAGGGTAGCATCGCGGCTAAATGGGACCGCGCGTTTTTATTCACGGGATCGCTCGACGGGGCGGTGTTGCCTTTTTTGAAAGACGAGCGCTCAAAACGCCTAAAACTTGGAGCTAAAAACAAGCCATGAAAGCGATAGTTTATAAGCGAAACAGTTCTGCCCCATTATAGTGGTTTTCTTGTAAATACATGCATGAACATGATATGACCACATAAAACACTTTCAATTTGGCCTATTAAATGTGTGTACCGGTCAGCTAAGCATTTCATGACGTCACATTTGTAAGAACGCATATCGAGTTGAATTGTCATTATTGCAATTAATACCATCCTGGAGTACGCAACGAGATTAGACACGGCACTCAAGGGTAAACATCTAATAAGGACTTTAAAGAGGAAAAAAAAGGTAAGACTGTCTGGATAAGAGTCCAAGGTAAAACTTTGACACTGGCCTAAATGATCATGACAGTCCGGGTTTGCAACCCTTTGTAATGGCCAAATGCAAGCACTTTCAAGAAATCCGGCGCCGATCAAAAGAACATTTTTCTCGACTTTGATAACCAAAAAAGTTGCTTTCTTGCTGCTAGCATATACTTTGCGCTATTTAGAGCTGCTCCGATCCGCTCTGCTTCAACAATGCACGCACAGCTTGGCAAGGTCACACTTGTTCACAAACACGGAAAAGGCTTTATAGGTGTCGGGTAATAGGGGAGTTCAATACGGAAGACAAATAAGGAAGAACGTCTTATGTAAAAAAGGATCAAAGGGAGCCTCCAATCGATCTTTTGCATTTTGTCTTACTTATCTCGATTCATATTTTTGCGTGTTTTTCCGAGAATCGGTGTCTACATTGGGTAAAATACTTTGGTAAATAGTTCTTTGACATTTGATCATTTATAGCGCCGAGGAATTCACATTTTAAATCTTTATATCATTGTTTTATACGGCGGAGCAGTGGTTAGCGTGTCAGCGGCACAGTTCCGAGGTCATGGGATCAAATCCAGCTTCCTGTGCGAAGTTTGCACGTTCTCCCCGTGCTTGTGGGGGTTTCCTCCTCCCACATTCCAAAAACATGCGTGTGGGTGAAAATTGGCTGGTCCAAATCTCGCGAGTGAGTCGTCTGTCTGTGTATTGGCGAGCAGTTGAGGGTGTCCCCTGCCCACTGCGATGGGCTCCGGCACTCCCGCGACCCTACTGAGGATAAGCGGTGCGCATAATGGACGGTGTAAAAAGCTAAAAATGGTACTGTAATTTACAAAATACTTTTGTAGATTTGTGAATATTTTAATTTACATTTCATGCGTTTTCCCGGGCCCCCCTGCAAAACAAATGGAATTATGACTTACTATATATCTTGGTGCATCATGTCTTATTATCGTTATTACATCGTTCCCCAAAAATTCTAAGTAGCCGCTTGGGGGCCGACTCTTCTCGGTGAGCCGAGGTGGTTTTCTAAGCAGAGCTGTCCTCTTGGGTACGACCAGTAGGGAGCATTAACGCTTCACATGAAAACGCCATAATGACTGAGGCCGGGCGCAACGCCGTCATTTTCTCACCTTTTTCCTTGATAGATTGCGTGGTCCAACGACTCAAGAAAATGGCAATGCCAACCGTTTTCAAGCAGTTCACTCTAAATTCAAGCATTTTCAAGGACTTAGGGCACATGTACGAACCTATACAGTGCAATGAAACTGTACCACTCGGTCGGACTTTGCTGTACTTTTCCAGCTTAAGGCAAGATCAATTCAAGACTTTTGCAATTTCAACGAGGAACACGCACGCACGAGGCAATTTTAAACAAATGTTTATTCAGTTTTCTTTTGGAATCTCATTTTGGTCCGGGTGAAAACTTTCCATCTGAAAAAAAAAATAATTCCGTTTTCGATAGGAAAAAAAAGAAATGAAAAGGACGTCGACAAAAGTCAGTGGATCCTCGGTCCAAACTAGACGATAACTACTCATGCCAAAGAACTCTTTTATTACATTCGTGGAGGATATTCATCACGCAGCATGAAAAACGACTTTTTTTTCCTTTCGCTTTGTAGTTTAACCAAATACAACTCTTATTAATGTGTTCCCATTTATTTTTTATTAGAGTCATGAATTCAATGCTTTTGAAGAGTTTTCAAGCATCTGCGAAAACTTCAATAAAATACACGGTATCATTTTGAAGAAAAAAAAATCTCATAGATGTAAACCAACTTTGCTTTTTTGTAGAAGAGGAAGACTGAAAAAGAACTGGGCCGACAACATCGAGGAATGGACCGGCACCCACTTTGCAGGCCAGGGACCCTCAGCGCTGGGGAAAGCTGTCCAGAGTCGCGTCCTCGACCGTGAACCCATATTTGATTTGATGAAATTCTTGCGCGAAAGCAAAGAATACGCCATTGGCATTTGATGTTCACGACAATAAAAACAAACCTCGAAGTACGTCGAAACAATTGCGCAATGACATTTTGGCATCTTAGTAATCGATGACTCGTGCCGTTTTGCGGCTACTGACCAGTAAAACCGACTAACTCTTATTTACAGGGTTCACACCCCCTTTTCACAGCCAAATTCAAGCACTTTCAAAGGAAGAAATCCAGACTCTGTTTTTGGGTGACTATACCAGCTCAGTAGCCTAGATGGTAAGGCGCCCGCTTTGAGACTGGGAGATCGGTGGTTCGCGCCCCGGCCGAGTCATTCCTAAGACTTAAAAAGTGGTCGGCGGCGCCCTCTGTTGGCTGCGGCTGCATCGGCTCGCTACAACGGGTCAGGTGCAATCGACATTTCGTTCTGTGTACATTGTTACACAGAATGACAATACAAGGAAATTATTATTATTATTAAAATAAAGTCGATATTTTGCTGCTGGCAAATACTTTTGTGCTATTTTGAGCTCTTTGTGTCGACGGGCTGCTATAAACTGACGCGAATTCTGCCAATCTGCTTCAACGAGGCACGAGCAGCTTTAATATGTCACACTTGTTTTCAAAGAAGGAAAGTGTTGACAAATAATGGAGTTTAGTAGGCGAGACAAAGAAAGTCGTGTATGTAGAAAAGGCAGAAAAATGAGCCAGACAGGACAGGGACTCATTCCAACGATATCGATTGCTCCGAGGCAGAGAGCGTTCAGTCTTACAATCTTAAAAGCGAAAGATCAGCACTCTCTATTTATTTTCATTGATATGTTTGCGTTTTTCAAAGGATCTGCGTCGAAATCGGCAAAAATAGAACTGTAAACGGTTCATTCCTTTGCATTTGATTATTTCTGTATTGCACTGAAGATTTCATTTTTTGAATTCGTATTTGATCTTTTTGCCATTTTCAGGGATTTGGTGAAGTTGTTCGACTTTACATTTGTTCAGTCCCTCAAAGGCTAAAATTGTTTTGTACCTCCGGCTAGATTTTGATGAAAAACGTAAAAAGACAAAATAATTCACGTTTTACAATTCTGGATAATAGATCTTTCTGGGCAGGCGTTTGGGACCCGAAAGAGCCGATTCTCTAAGCAGAGCGGTCCCTCTTGGGCGCGACCAGTAGGGGGCGTTGAAGCTTCACACACCACCATGAAGACTGAGAGCAGCGGCACCGGCATCATTTTTTGAAAACGTGGTCTTGATTTATCGCGCAGTCTGTCGAGTCAGACCGCCTAGGAACTCGGCGACCGGTTTTCGACCTTCCTCGGGCGGCTTTTCTGGATCTGCCGAGTCCTTCGCCGGGAAGTGCCCTCGACTCCTTTCGAATGGACATCTCCATTTATTCCAAAAAACAAGGTGTTGTACATGTCATATACATTGACAGCATGGTGTGTGTAAAGTGGACACGGTAGGAAAGACTTCAAAATAAAGACAATGAGCAGAGAGCGCTACAAACAAAGGAAAATAGCCAACGTCAGTTCGGTGACATTCACGCTCTTTTTTTGAATAGAGCGGATTTCGGCGCGGCGCCACACGGTGAACAAACTGCATAAAGAATAAAGTTTGGTCGCGGGCCGACCCATTTTTTCTCCGGTCAAAGAATGGGACGGAGCGCCCTCGTTTGGTCTTAGCCCACTCGAGAAAGTTCTCAAACGGGGTACGTGGCATCGCCGCGAGGATCGTCTACGTAGAGTACGCACGCCTCAAAAGCAATACGGTCCCGGTTCGGAGACGTCACCGACCATCTTTTCCATCGAGCCGTTCGAAAGTTCCGCTCTACGCCGTTGAAGGGACAATGTGTATCACTTAGTGCCTCCTAGTGGAAAAAGTAAACACTGCGGAATAAGTAGGAATACATGTGCATTTTGAAATCCCCAGCGTGTCCTATTTGACCCCTCGACGGCGCCGTCGTCTCACGCCGACGAAAAAGTGGCGCCGCGGAGCGCAACGTAGCAGCAAGGTCCCGGACAAACACGGCGGCGACCTCCGGGTAAAGAAATACAAAATTCTCCATCAACATGAACCTTTTTTTTGCCTAGTATTCATATTTTTTTGTACTACCGGGAGGCACTAAATATGACACAATGTCCCTTTAAAATATATATATACAGGTCAAGACATTTGAACTGACATAAGATAAGGTTCAAAATAAAAGACACTTAAATGATTGTCGGCCATCTCGCTTCCAAGGTTACCCCCAAAACACACCAAAAACTCGTGAAAGGCAAAAACGCTGAAAACCGCGGCGTCCGTAGTTTGTATTCTCCCTTGTGCTTTATAGCGCGGCACGACACGGCGACATCTAGAGGTCGAATATTACACACGGTCCCTTTAAGAAGAGGGCGGGTGCGAGGGAGCGTGCCGGGAAACACAAAGAGTGATAATAGTGTGCCGTTTCCTGAGACGTCTTATAAAAAAACGGAAGAAATAGAAAGCGAAGCCAAAAGGCCCTCGGGAGCGAGGTCCGTCCGTCTCGGGCCTGGCGCTTCGTCTCGACAAAATGGCCGTCGTTCCTCTCCTTTCCTTCTTACCCGCGGCGCGTCACTGGCTAAAGGAAGGGTAGATGGGGATGTCGAAGTCCTCGCCGTTGAAGTTGCCGGGCTGCTCCAGCATGGATAACACGTCCTGCAAAGACTTCCTCTTTTTAAAAATGTTCACCTCTTCACATTCCATACAAATCCTATTATGTACGCTACATTCCTTTTGCCTACTTCTTGTATAGAACAATATAAGTCTTGTTTATTTGTGATGCCCTTCATTGCAAAGAGTCTCAAAAGGCCGCACGAATCAAAGACTATTGCAAACTACAGACTATTCTGACACCATCCCCTGATCTAGAACCTAGAAAGAGAAATATATCCAAAATTCAAGCCCTTTTTAAGGCCAAATTCATCCGGTAGCATTCAAAAGAAGAAATCTGGTGAGAATCGTGTATTTTGCAGAGCCACGACTTCATCTGTCATATGTGATTTTTCGATCTTGCGTGTGCGTTTATCGAGACGTAAGATTTTCTAGATCTGGAGTAAATCCCTCAAATATTTGTTTCGGAGATCCGTTTCTCTTTCGAAATGACGCTAGATTGTAGCTTCCGTTTTCAGTTGCAGGAAGTTCTCCCCGTGACCATTTACCGCCGGGAAACGCTTCCTCGCCCATAATAAATGTCCAGAATTGATAGGTCATTCTCGCACTTCTCCGCGTTTCATAGCGTCTTGTTTAGACGTGGCACGCGCATTGTCCTGTAGGGGGCGACGGCGCTTCACAGGACAAGGACGTACAAACGAATGCCAGCTGCGGTCGCGACGCAATTCGAAGGCTAAGCCGAGCCGCCAGAGAGCGACGTCGACATCGTTTTGAAGCGGACGTGTTGAGCGACGTGGCAACAATTTCATGCCTTCACAAGCAGCCAAAATTCCAGCCCTTTTCGATCCTTGAAATAACGACATTAAGATTCAATGGTTTTCAAGACCCGCGTGTATTCTAAGTTTGAAATGTTGTTTGTTTTTTAATTTTCCTTTAGTTGGGTAAGGTCAATGTTTTTGTTTTCTTCTACGAGAAAAAAACAGAATAGGCACTCAAAAGCTCTTTTGGCCACATCCTTAAGTATTATATTGCTGGTGCTAATATTGTGTTGTTTCCTTTGCTTAATTAGTGGTTGAAGTGACTCTTTGTGCTGTGTCCAAAAATCAAAAGCCACTTAGAAAAAAACGGTCTATCTCGGCGATTTTCAAGCTCTCTGGGAGCCGAAAAAATACAAATTCTTACAGGACGGATGGTTTCCCACGGTACCGCGACGGTTGAAAAACAGGGGTCTAGCTTACGGTAAACATGTCCTGCTGGTTGTGTGGCGGCGGCTGCTCCACGCTGGCCTGCTGCTGCCCCTGCCACTGGTTCCACACTGCCTCCGCTGACCTGGAGGGGAACTGCGACTGCGGATTATCTGGAGAGTGACAATCACTGTGTCAAAAGCTCAAAATTCATACGGGCAGACGTAAAGGTTCGAGTGAACGACGGGAGCCGGCTCACGACGGGACATTGCGAACGTAGCGACTCGTTGAGCTGGCTCCTTGAAGTGAACAAAGAAAGTAACCCTCAAACAGGCGGACTATTAAATGTTCGATTTGGATTTATAACAAATATTCTTGGTTTTTTTTTGCACTTTTAAAACTTTCTCGGAATAATTTTCAAACATTTACAGCAAATGAATATCGGCTCCAGATACGGGTTATCGGCCTCCCGGTGAGACTAATAATCGGTATCGGCACCGAAAACCCGTATCGGTCGATCCCCGATCGAACGTGAATAATTGAATGACCGCGACGGGATTCGCACGTCGGATCGATCCCGGGGGCTCTAAATTTCCCGCATCGCCGATGATGCGAGCAATGTCACGTGATCAGCTGCGGAGGTTATCGGCTTTGCGCGGCACACAGATTCGCCCGACTCCTAAGGCGGGGTCCGGAACCTTTTTGATAAACGCCGTTCTAACGGTCAGTTTGTCGGACTTTTGCAGATACTGGGCCGTTCTAAAGGGACTGAAATCCTCCGGCGGCAGGTTGTCCGCCGGAAAACCAAAAGGATGACCCTATCAGCCATAGCAAGACATCGGTGATCGTTCCAAATCTGTGATTTCAAGAAGATTGGCTCTTTTAAACTCATTCAAGTCAACCTCAGATGACAAATGTAAGAGAGGACCGGTCACTGCCGAGGATGCCAACGGGTAATTGTTTCCGCACTGCAGCCGGAATTGCTCGCCAGATCAGTACTGGACACGGTAAGGATTTGTTTCGCCGCCCGCACTGCAGTAAACTAACCTCTCATTAGCAAAAAAAAAAAAGATGATCGTTTGAGGCCCCCACCTTCATATGAAAGTTAAAAGGGACAGTGTGTATTATTTGCCCACTAGATGCCGCTCTATTCTGTCGTGACATCGAAAAAACAAGTGCTAAAAGCACAACGGAAGACAAAATACAAAGACTCAAAGTGACTGAAACGCACCTCACTAACTTTTGAAAATAAGAGAAATAGGAAGATTAAAAACAAAAGAGAAACACAAAATAAAAGAAAAAAAGGGCCAAAAAGAGAAATACAAGAGAAAGGAAAAGATCATTTTTAAAAACTAAAAGAAAACCCGAGAGAAAAGGACAAGAAAAAGACAAAAAATAAGTTGCATTGTTTTTGTCTTTTTAATTCTTTTTTTTTCCCTGCAATTTTCCTATTTTTTTCTGTTCCCGTCTTCCACGTTGACCTCTTTTTCTTATTTCTTCTCCCCTATATTGTATTCATAGTCTTTGTCTTTCTCTGAGAAAGGCTGGCTAAAAATGAGAAGATTGCTTCTTGCTCCCTTTCTGTTTGTGGCCTACGTTTTGGGTTGCGCTAGACGCGTGAGCGGCGACATCTAATGGACAAATATCAAACAGTGTCCCTTTAGGAGCGTAAGGTTTTGGTGGGAAAGTCCGTTCGGCCCGACCTCCCCCGGACCCCGGCCTCGAAGTTAAGACCCCTGGGAGAAGGGGCGGATTCGAGCAAGCTGGCGATCGACAAACACGTAGCCTACCGTAGTTGTTAGCGTCCATGTTGGCGCGAGCGTCCATCAGCGGGTAATTGTCGGCGGCGTTGGGGTCGGCGGCCCCGGCGGCCATTTGGCCGAAAGAAGCGGAAGCGGCGCCTCCGTAGCCGCCCATCGGAGTGAACGGCGGAGACGTGCTCTTTCCCGCCTGCGGCGCCACCTGGGAGCAAACGATAGAATTATCCTACTTGTTTTTTGTGAAGAGTTTCTTTATTTTTCTTTACGCCTTCCTTTCTTCTTTCCCCCAATAATATTTGTTATTCTCTTATTGATTTTTTAAGAACTGTTTTTCTCTTGCCTTTTTCAAATAGGCTTTTTCCTTTTCTCGTCGTCAATTTCTTTCTTTTTCCTTCTCTCAATAATTGACCCTATCTTGGGGCGATAGCTGCCTATCTTTACGTTTGACCCTTACGATAGGGGCGCTCGTAGGATGTCCCAGACTATAAGGACTGGGAAAAAAAAAAGCTTGCAATTGGGCAAAAGTGGTGTCAGTCAGGAGGTCAGAGGCCTGCGGCATTATTGGAAATCATCTGACGGGTCCGTTTATTTTTATTGGGCAGTTTCGGAGCGCAATGAACCGATGACGACAAAAATAATCGATTGGCGCAGGAATGCTTGCGGACGGATGGTTTTTGATCCGTCGGCATCATCGAGTGTTTCGAGGTGGATAGTTGACACGGTCGGACTGACTGGATGTAACACGTCCGTATTTGCGTGGAATTCTATAATAGGGTGACTACGAGAGCATTTTTTGGATGAGCTTCATTGGAAGTGTTCATTTTTTTTTTGTAATGTAATGAGAAACATTAGACTTTCATATCATTTAGAATCTTTACACATAAGTGAACTTAAAGTTTAAGTCATTTATTGTTTTAATAAATAAAAATATTTACCATTTAATATTGACGATTATGGAAAAAATAGTAAAGGAAAAAAGAATCCCTATGACAAATAATTAGCGTATTTCATTCGACCAATAACAAAAGTGTTTTATTATTCAAAAAAGTCAACTTTCAAATAATGATGTTCAGTTGTGCACTCAATATCCTTTTGCAGAAATGACTGCTTCAATGCGGCGTGGTATGGAGGCAATCAGCCTGTGGCACTGCTGAGGTGTTATGGAGGCCCAGGGTGCTTGGATAGAGGCATTAAGCTCTTCCAAATGTTGGCTCTGGTGTCTCTGAACTTCCTCCATCCCACAGATTCTCAATAGGGTTCAGGTCAGGCCAAATGAGCACAATAACACCATGGTCAGTAAACCATTTTCCAGTGGTTTTGGCACTGTGAGGGGGTGCTAAAAAATAAAATCGTCACCTCCATCAAGCTTTCTAGCAGATGGAGGCACAAAGTGCTCCAAAATCTCCCGATAGCAAGCTGCCTTTGATAAAACCTAGCAGATGACACGGCGCTTCAGACCATGGCTGACTGTGGGTACTTGACACTGGACCTAAGGCATTTTGGCATTTCCTTCTCCACAGTCTTCCTTCAGAAGAAGTACTTTTCAGGACCCGGTCACCTCTTTTGCATGTGCAGCGTTTTCTGCCACACTTTTTTTCCCCACTAAGGTGCCTTGATAAAGCCCTCTGGGAACAGCCTATTGGCTCAGAGATTTCTTTTTGTGTCTTAATCTCTAGCTTGAGGGTGTCGATGGAGGCCTTCTGGACAGCAGTCAGGTCAGCAGACTAACCCACGATTGGACTTTCGAGTAATGAACCAGGCTGGGAGTTTTGAACAGCCTCAGAAATCATTTGCCGGCAAGTGGAGTTAACTCCTTGACTCAGAAGATTAGGTCAGTAGCTGAATTAGAGCACTTTTTCACGATATGCCCATTTTGGAGGTAGGAATTTGTATTTTTTAGGAGCGGTTTGCCAAAATCATTCATGTTAAAACAGTCAAAGACCTGAAATACTTCAGTTGGTGTTTAATGATTCTAAAATAGATAAAATTGATCATTTTGATCAATACACTTTGGATAATAGTGAACTTTATCACAATATGCATATTTTTGGAGAAGGACCTGTACTCCGAAAAGTACAAACTTTCCCAAGACTGACTCAAGTGAAGCGATCGGTGCGAAGGGCTACGAGTTTGACATGCATTTCTCTGTTATCAGCAGCTCGTAACGATCAGAAGAGAAGCGGAGCGATAACACGTGTCCGTTAGAAGTCGAGCCCCGACCGGCGAGCTACGTTTCGCGGGCTATCCGGCTGTCGTTACCCGATTGTTGAAGTGCGTGGCGGCGGGCGTTCCGGGAGCAGGCCAAGGTGCCGGCGGTCCTCCGCGAAGGGGGCTGCCGGCGGAGGAGGAGGCCCCCCCGTTTTGCCGCGACATCTGGGCCAACATCTGGCCTGCCGAATGGAGCGGCCGGCCCATCTGCGCCGCTGTATCCGGCGGCCTGCGCCGGGTGGAAAAAGCAGAAAGCGCGTTTAGTGACAAGGAGCGCCGGGCTTCGGAAACGCCCAGGAGCCGAGGCGCTTGCGGCTTCTTGCCGATTTGAAAATCTGACTGCTCAATCGCGTTATTACAGGAGTGGGCAAACGTATCGAGTGGCGGGCCGCATAAGGGTTCAAAAGGCAGATTTGATTTTTGGTATCTAGTATTTTCTTGGCAATACATGAGGTCGAACGATAACGACGGGCCAATTTTTCTCATAGGCTTGCTGCCGTTTCAAAAAGGCGCCTAAAATTTCAGGGCATTTTTAACATTCCCTGAAGGCAACGATACAAAATTACAAGAAATTGGACGTTATTCTTTTGAGTATATCAGCAACGGGATGCATTTATGAAGGAAAAAACATGCAGACATTCACAAGGACATGTTATATTTCGAGAAATAAACCATTTGATCATATTGTTTTGAAATGCTCCCAATTGAATCAAAGAAATAAATGTGTCCCATTTTATGGATTGAAAAAATCAAATTGAAATACAGCTAGGTCAGAAGGGTCTTTCTCATTCATTTTCATGAATATCTTGATAACTCAAATAAATACATGATTAAAATATCTCATCTCTCATCTCATCAGCTGCACCGCTTATCCTCAGTAGGGTCGCGAGGGTGCTGGAGCCTATCCCGGCAATCATCGGGCAGTGGGCAGGGGGACACCCTGAACTGGTTGCCAGCCAATCGCAGATTGAAATTGATTCAAATATCGAGTGAAGAAATATGTGGCTAGCTCATTGCATGTTGGGGACATTACGGACAAGAGTGGCACCAAATCAACGTGCTTTTACGGGTAGCATTTCATACTTCTTATTACGTCTGCAACATTTTCGTTTGGCGGGCCGGATAAATAAGTGTGACGGGATGCCGTAGCTCGCCCGCAGCCGTACTTTGGCCACCCCTGCGTAACACTCGCTTATGAAAAGTGAGGCATCGCGGGAAAAAAGATGGCGTCGAACCTGTACGCGTCGTCGTTGCGAGCGGCGTTGAAGTTGTTGCCCGGGGCGGCGTAAACGGGTGCCGAGGGGGTCGCGCCCTTGCTACGACCTTGGAAAAGGGGAGGGTAAATGTCGGCCTTCTCCAGGCTCTTGCCGTGCTCCGGCCCGGACGCCGGCGGTGGCGCAGGAATCTGAGAACGGACAGGGATTCGTTGCGATTACAATCGTCTTTATTGCCATTCACTACAACGGGGTGAACACGGTTTACAAACAGATTAGACGCGCTCGTTTTTCACCTTTTGTTTTTTATCTGTATTTTTGGTGCCTCTTTGTCCTTGTTTTAAGGAACCTGTAGCGTCTACTGGAGGTCAAAGGGGTCATGGTCAAGGTGAGAATATTCCTTTATTCAAATGACAACAAATACCATATTTTCTGGACTAAGTTGGAGTCTTTTTCATCGTTTGGCCGGGGGTGCGACTCATACTCCGGGGAGAATCATGTGTGAAATTGTTAACACATTATTATATCACTTCACGTGTTATTTTCACACGAAACCGCAAGAGGGCGCTCTAGGCCCGCGTTGATCGTTTCAAACGTTGCCGGTAATTCATAAAAACAACCGAGAAGGGGCTGAACAAAAACCACACCGAAAAGAATCACATTCTGCACATTACAAGATGCAAACGATACAAAATGCAGCCGAAAACGGAACAGGAGCAAATACTTAGCGAAATGACGAGGTGATAATAAATCTGACGGACGTGGACGCGGCGCACAGTTTGGAGAATTGTTTAAAAGTGACAGCGAGGATGAAGATTTGATCGGATCGAGTGATTTGGAGCGAAACTGCTATTTTGGTAAGCATATTAGCATGTTCTCTATGCCAGGGTTATCGGAATGTCATGTCAATTACTGATATGAACAGGCACGTCAATAACGTTACGTTACCTTCGTGTACCGTACAAACTCATTCAGCCCGATGCTCTCTTTTATTTGAAATTGCCAGGTGCTGTATATTTGTTTGCCCCCTAATCATAAGAACACCATCCCCTGATCTAAAACCTATATGAGGGCAGGAGAAAATTCAAAACTTCAGCCAAAACGGACGTTGCAGGTGCATCAGAATTTTGTATAATAGCCACAGAACCTTCAAATCACATTTTAAACTGACAAAGGAGGCTTAGCAGGTTAGCTAAAATTGGGTCGAAATTTTAAAAACCTGTCTGCAGTCTTTTGATGATAGACTTGGGGAGACTGGAGAGTAGTACGTTATAGTAACAGACGCATGAATTTGCGAAAATGGAAAAAAGCTCTTCCAGTCCTATTCTTAACGTTTAACTCGATAGACGGATTCGGGTCAAATGTGACACCTACATTTTGGATCGAGTCATTATGAGTGACGGCATGTATGCTTTTGGTGTTGGATTGGATCGAACACATTTATGAATGCAATTTATACTCCAGATCCTTTTTAATGATGCCTTTCGGGCCGCATCAGGGTACATGAAAAGAAGCGGCGTATTCTTGAGTCGGACAGGTAGCCCACCTGCGAGAGTCCCGCCTCGTAGATGGCGTCTCTGGCCCCGCCCCCTTCCAGCTCCGCCTGCTGCTGTTGCTGCTGCAATTGCCTACGAAAGGAAACCGGGGCGTCAATTCGGACTGAACGCCGACCTCGGCCGGAATCCCCGCACCCCCGAGCACAAAAGAGGAGATCCGAGAACCCTCCACCGCTCACCGCAGAAACTCCGGTTTACCCATCGACCGCAAAAACAAAAACCCTCGCCTGACGCTTCGGCATGCATCGTGGCCAACACCCGCACCGGGAAGCGCTAAGCTAGCACCTGGTGCCGACTGCTCTCACCTGCTGGCTACGGGCCCCCGGGGGCCGTTTGAGACGCTCTGACCCGAGGAGGGGGATGGGACGGGAGCGAGGGCGTCCTGAGATGCCTTTCTGATGCCCCCCCGCCCCCACACAGGCAGTTACACAAATGTTTTGCACCGTTTCTATCCGCGAAAATAGGAAAAAGGAGAAAGGCGACTGACTTGACGTTGACGTTGGTGCAGATGATGTATTCGATCTCCTCGGAAAAAGGATTCTGGAAGGTGAAGGAACTGGTCCTCATCCAAATCCATTCTCGGGATTTGGAGCGGAAGCGGAACATCACCGAAAGGACTTGGCCCTTCAGCTTCATCACCTGGGGACACGTTAGACTTGACATAGTGATGCGAGCGTTTTGTTTCGTGATGCGGAGTTGGCAAACTAAGCGACTCTAGAAGGGAGCCGACTTGCCGCCAATCGAGAACCAGTTTGAAGTACCTGCTGGAAACTGTCTCGGAGGAGGCCCTGGTCCTCGGGATGGGCGAGCTCCAAAATATTTTTCCCCAACAGTTCCTAAAAAAAACACATCATTTGTCCAGTTTCAGAATGCAGAGTGTGTATTATTTAGTACCGTTTGGAGGTCAAACAGTGCATGAATCCCAAAAATCAATATTGATGTGGGTAACAAAAATCCACAAATCACCATCTGAACATGCATTTACTTAAATACTTGTAGGAAAAGAAATGTGTATTTAATTGACATGAGACTCACTTAGAGGTGGCTGGCATCATTGTCTGTCGTCTTGCTGCTAAGGGTACCATACCACCAAAACTTGTCTTTTTTTCCCCTTCTTGTGTATGCCCTTTCCCCCCACCCTCATTTTTTTCTTCTTCGTGCCCCTTTTTTACATTACTCAATTTTCTATCTTTTTACAATATTTCATCTTTTGTTTCTGCTAGCTTTTCTTCTTTTTGATTTTCTGTTCTTATTTTTCTTTTTACTGTTTGGAATCTTGTTTTTCCTTTTTCTTCCTTTTATCTCCTTTCCTTTTTGATTTTCTGTTCTTATTTTTCTTTTTACTGTTTGGAATCTTGTTTTTCCTTTTTCTTCCTTTTATCTCCTTTCCTTTTTGATGTTGTATTTTATTCAATTTTTTTTTCTGTTCTTAATCTTGTTTTTCTTGATTCTATTTTTATTTCATTTTCGACTTTGTTCTTTATTCTGCTTCTATATTCTTTGTTTTATAGTTATTTTCTCATTTCCCTTTTTATTTTTACAGTCTTCTTTCTGTCTCTTTTCATTTTTTTCCCTTCTTTTTTCTTTGATTTTTTTTTTCTCTTTTCATGTCTGGAGTGTTTGGAAAAATGGTGCGTCTCCGTAGTTTGAATTTTTTGTTCTTTATAGCGCTCATTTTCAGTTACATAACACAATACAGCAACATCTAGAGGTCAACTATTCTACTACTCACCACCTGTTTAAAAATTCTGACATTCTAGGGTTGCTTTCCTGGCCACTTGAGGTCTCCATATTTTTCCTTGTTGTTTGCGGCACTCATTTTCGATTTCACAAGCAATACAGTGACATGTGGGGGTCAACTATTCTATCGCTCACTGTCTCCTCAGAAACATTGACTTATCAAAGAAAACAACAAAACTGAAATCTGGATGTTTTCTTAGTCACTCTTGAGTCTCCGTTGTTTGTCTTTTTCCCCTTGTGCTTTTAAGCGAGTGATTTGCGTTGCACGACACGATACAGTGACACCTAGTGGTCAACCGTTTCCCTTTGAGAAGCGGCGGTACCTGGGGCTGGTAGCTGACGGCGGCCAGGGAGCGGTGGTCTACGAAGGTGAAGACGCCCTGGCAGTTGTGTCGAGAGATGAACTCGACGGGAACGCTGATGCTGTTGACGTCCGTGTCGCCCGGGCAACAGGTCACCTTTTGAAAAAGGGAATCAGAGTCCGCATCCAAAGCGGAGCTTCTTTTCGGCCTGTTTTTTTTTCCCACCTGCAGTCTGCCGATGGCCACCAGACAATAGCGACTCCCCTGGGTGTTCTCTGCTTCGTTTTCCGACAAGGACACTCCTGAAACACACAGTCGTCTTACTTAAAGGATACACGAATTCGAAAACGTACAAAATGTAACAAAAACAGTACATTTTTTTGGCATAGTATCTATATGTACATTTCATCGGTATATTCCGATGCTTTTCTGAGAGAAGTCAGCCTGTCTCGTCTTTAACTTCCTTAGCTTTGACGTCATCGGGGTAACTCTGGCCCCCTAGCAGGCCAGTCACCCTATCCGTTTACGTGTCAACTGGTCGGATAGGTTACGAGTTTTTTAAGCAGTTTTGTTGGTTTTTTTGTGGAGAATTCCTAGGTGTTGTGTCGCAGGTGTCGAGCGGCCATAATGGGGGCAACTGGAAAAAAAGCACACGGAGAGCTATCCGGGGCGAAACCAGCCGATACACGGCAGGCTAACCGGGACGGATAGGCAGAAAAACGGGACGCTGGGCAACCGGTAACATGCAGTAAGCAGCCAGGATATACGGGAGGGAAAAAAAAGAAGAAAAAAAAGAACACTGTCGTTAATAAATCAAAATAAATGAGCGCGGCAGGCTAGCCGGCTGCTAAAGAGGGCTAACCGGGACCGATGGAGGGAAAAACGGAAACAAAATACACTATGTCTGCAGCAGGCTAGCCAGCTAACATGGCTACTGCTAACGGGGCTAAACTGGACCAAACAAAAACTGGGTGCCTTAGCCTGTATGCTAACAGGGAGCTATCTGGACAGTTTTTATTTTCATTGCAAGACAAGTGGCAAAAAACACAAAGGAAAAGTCACAATAACCTACATCAAAGGAAGCACACGGTACATGCTGGAAGGTAAACTAACCTCACGCAGCTTTGAATAATCAAAACCCGCAATTCGGACACGATGAGCAATGTTCCAAATTCTCCAAGTGGAAATGAGCGCGACGCGATCGCTGTTTGTTTTTCAATGGAAGCCGCCCTTCTTACGTATCCTTATTATCATTCGGTGACATCACAGCTCTAGGGGATATGAGGCAAAATCAGTCAACTTTGAGACTAAATTTCTCGAGTTCCTAGCGCGTGGAACATTTTGCAACATATCTGCATGATAGAGGGGGGAAAAAAATTGTATTTTATAATCTCTTAAAGAGTCGTGTTCGGAGCAACGCAATTACCGTATTTTTCACACTATGAGGCCCAGCAGAATATACGGCCACCCTCAATAACTATTCTTTTGTCGTTTATTTTGGATACATAAGGCACACCAGACTACAAGGCCCATCCAAATTGGAGAATGCTAAATGAGGTCAATGTTTTGAACGGTGCCTACCTGCAGGCGGCCAGGATTTGATGTAACCTGTACAGTGGACCACCACGTACTGAGGTTCTCCCTCCTTGGCGGCACCTAAACCGTTCCTGATTCCGACATTCCCAAAAACAGAGATGAAAACGGCGCTGCGTGCGCAAAGTTTAGATTCTTTAAGGTCTGGCTTGAGCTCACCTGTTTCTATTGCGAAGGAAGTTGAGTCTGTTCATGGACATGGGTTCCACCGGACACGAGCCGCACCTGAGAACACGTCAGCAAACGCCACATTTGTGCTTATACGTCAAAATCGCGGCCCACATCCCGCCCGACGGATGACCTTTAGAACCAGCCCGCCGACCTGCAGCGAACATGCAGCTGGCAGATCAGTTTACACGCGCAATTAAGACATTTTCTACCATACGACAGTGATGAGAAACAACTAAGTTGCAAGTACTGAACTTATTTTTGTATAACGCACACACACATATATGTTTTAAGGATAAAAATGGGGAAGGGTATTTTCTTATCTCCGTGCAAGTTCAAAACCCATCATGTCTTTTCCATTTTCAGTGTCTACTCATCATTTAACTTTTCACTAGGTTCGTTGGACAATATACCTCATTTTAAAACGGTTGAACATTTGATCAGTCCCACCCTAGGCTTGTGGCCATTTTATGAGCGGGCACTCCGTTTGTTTGACTTTGACACCCCATCACGAGGAACTCCGCATCCTTTTAAAAGGTTTCGATTACGCAGCATTTTGGAAGATTTGTCAACCCGCCGCTAATGTCTCCCGACGGGTCGAGAGCAGAGAGCGCACCTCATTCGGCAGATGAAGGAGCGGCGGGCTCCCATGGTCATCCTGGCAGACGACTGCTGGCTCTCCTTCTTCACCGTTCCCGTTTTCAAGTCCAGCATCCTCCCTTTGAAAGGCCAGAAAGCGGAGGCGTCAGACTCCGGGATCGGGGCAAAAGTGCGGCGAGGCGCTCCCGACCTGCGTTGTTATTTTCGGCAGTGGACAGCTGCTCCCTCAGCTTGTCGCCGTCGTCCGGATGCAGCTGCTCGTAGAGCGAGGAGCCCAACCAGTCGGCCTGCGACTGGTTGAGGACGGGCGTCAACGAGTCCGACACGTAGACCACTCGGCCCGTCTCGCACGACACCACGAACAGGAAGCCGTCCGCCGCTTCCAGGATCAGGTGCTTCAGCTCCTGGACTCACAAAACCCATCCGCTCCTTAGATAATGATATCAACTGCTCAATCCCATCGCTCCACGTCATTTTTGCTCCTTACTCTAGCACCGCCAGGACACCAGCTTCATTTCAGAAAGATAAGTCGTGTATTTCTCCCTAGATACCCGCACTCAGGGTTAATGACCAACTTACAATCGCGGGAAGAAATGAGCCGCTTGTATTTATGTGGAATGGAACTTAAAAGTCCCAAAAAGGACCCAAAGACTGTCCCATTTCTCCGCACGGCGATGGGGAAAGGGGAAGAGAAGAGACAAAAGTCTCATGTCATGGGATGCCCTATCTTAACCCTAGATGCTCACACTCAGGATTACTGATCAACTAGAAATTGTGGGAGAGAATGACCTCATTATAATGTTAGCCCAGACACTCGGTAGCCATTTTGTCTGTGTGTTTCAAACAACTAACGTATCTCTTTATTTCTGGGTACAGTCAAAGCACGGTGTATTGCAAAAATCATCAGAAAAATAAAAAGAGTAAAATTCAAGACATTTTCATCGGAAATTCTGTGCTGAAATTTGCCCCGTTGATTTCAGGTTGGTTTGCTGATCCTGTATTAGCCAAGGGTAAAAAATACACCCCGTCGCCCAGCCTCTCAGGATGTACCCCGTGCACACCGTTTGACCTTTTTCAAGTTTAAAATGTAAGAAAAAAAACACCAAAATGATGCATTTCACTGTGAATGGCTCGTGGCGTTTGAGAGCAGGGCTTGGACATAAGGTCAATAGTGCTTCAGGAAGGTCAACCAACCCGTTAACGGGACTGGGCAAAAGGCGCAGACGGCAAACGTTTTCTGACCTGGTCCGTGAGGAAGGAGGGCTTGTAGGATCCGTCGGGGTTGGCGTTGGCGCTCCCCCTCAGCGACTTCATGTGCGAGACGGCCATGCGCAGTATGGTTAGCTTGTCGGGTTTGCGCGCTAGCGCGCTGCAGGTGGGCACCATGTCCGAAAGCTCGGTGATGTAGGCCGTCATCTTGTTGCGCCGACGCCTTTCGATCTCGCTGTGGTTCTCCCTGGAAGGGGGGGACGGGCAGGAGAGATAACGGGGCCAGATGGGGCGGCAAACCGTTAATGCGTGAAGGCGAGTTGCCTCTAGGGAAGAGGTAGCCGTGAAATGAATTCAAATCAAAAACAAGCAAATCAAGATGAGAAAGCGGTTTCCGGGCCGTATGTGTGACAAGAAAGCGAAAAAAAGAGAGTGAGCCTGTGGAAAGAAATAAAGAGAGAAGGGAGAAAGGAGGGGATTACAAAGTGGAAGCTGACGGAGTTGCAAGTGAGTGACCCAGAAGGAGTGTTGCAAGTCAAGACGCATGCATTTGTAACAGTGATTCTCATCTGGTCTGACTCAGGACCCACACAGCCTCCCACCCTAAACACAAGCAGCCAGCCAAATCAAGAACACATTTCCATTTCTAAAACGCCTTGCGTGAAAAGATTATACAGTTAAAACCAGAAAGAGCAGAATCACATTTTTGAAAAACAAAATGACCAGCAAAACAGACGACTTCAGGTAATACTATTCCCTTTAAAAGGACAGATTATTCAGCGCTTCCTAGCATTCAAAAAAAAGATTGGTTTGAGATAGAAAATCATAGCATGTATTTGACAAATAAAAAGCACACCCGGAGAGAGCTGAAATAATGGTCAGCCATCTTAAGCCAAGAAAAGGCTTGGCAAATGAGGTTTCATGGTCACTTTGAGCCTTTGTAGTTTGTCTTTTTCCTCATGCAATACAGCAACAGCCAATGGTTAAATAATAGACACGTCTAAACAAACTTCAGCGGTCTTTTTCCGTGGCGTGAAACAGCAGCTGTCAACTGGCATTTACAGGGCATTACCACTATCTAAGAAGTGTAACAGACTTTCTCTTCTTTTTCTTAGCATCATTTTGTCAAAGCAAAGGCCCACGACCCACCAGTTGAGAAACACTGCTCTCAACAGCTTCAGAAGCAGAACTCCATCAGAAATGGACACTTTTTATTGAAAAAAACGTGGATCTTCTTCAAAAACCCGCTTAAAGACGGACACGTGTGCTCTGGTTTTTGTTTCACTGGGTTATCACTGTAACCGAATTTTCTTTTTTGGCGGGGGGTTCCTTCTCGACCTTTTGAAGAAAAACAGACCTAAATGATAAAAGTGCAAGTGACAATGCACAAATGCTAATCAATACTGGCATTCTTTCCAATAATGATTCTGACCTTAAGGGGCAAAAGCCAGAGAGAAATGAGACAAAGGTGCCCAAAGGCCTTACCTAGCGAAGCGTTCTTTGTCGTTGGAACCTCCCGTGTCATCGTCACACCTGAGAGAAGCCGCAACGGAGTCAAGCGGTTGCCACGGAAACACTCAAAAGGCAAAAGACGAGAGTAAAAGTACCTGAACAACTTGCCTCCTTCGTCATCGTCAAAATCGGGGCTGAAAGCCGAAAAGGGCACCGATTAAAAAAACAGACGCGTTGTACAACCCCAAAAATCTTTTTGAAATCCAATATCAGATGCTGAAGATTTTTGCATTCGACTGGAACGTCGTCAAAGTCAGGTCGCCGCATTCACATTTTTTTTACAATATTGTCGTCTTTTTATGAGGCACTTGAGTGGGGTTAGGTAAGTGGATGCCCTAACCACTAGGGTCTTAGGGACACCGTTTTGTGGCGTGTGTCTTGGGCAAGTACAGGCTGGTGGTGCCCATCCCTCTACAGGCCAGTTCCCTTAAAGCAGAGGAGTCAAACATATTTTCACTGAGAGCTACATTAGAGTAATGGCTGTCCTCAAAGGGCCTGGTGTCACCTAAATAGAACTATTCCTTAATGTCAACTCATTTTGAATGTATTGCTTCTTATGCAAGTCACAAACATTACAGTTACATTGAAAAAATATGTTCACGTTTTTCCGCACTACACGTCGCAGTTTTTTTTCCATAGTTTGCCAGAGGGGGGTGCTACTTATACATGTTATTTCCTTCTTTATTATGCATTTATTGGCTGGTGCCATTGATAATGCGGGGCGACTTACAGTCCAGAAAATACGGTACTATCTAAAGATAACGATATCCTCTGGGACATTTTTGGGATTGTTTCTCAATTCCACTGGTTGGCATTGATATGGAAATGCTGGCATGCAGAAGCACTGAGTGAATATCATAGTCAACAGACATTGTAGGAAATGTAGTTTTTTTTTGTCCAAAGCAGTCTTGAACCATTTATTCCTAGGCGCTCAGATGTTTTAAGCGGGTATGGGCCACCTAAGTGATGAAGCGGACCACATTCGGCCCAAAGGCCATGCATTTGACACATTCAGTGTCTGAAAAGGACTAAGAGGCCCAGAGTCGGTTTATTTTCTCTTCGGGCCATAGCCACTCTAAAAAAGCTCATAAAACTTACGATATATACCTTGTCAGTTGCATTGAAAATGGAAACTTTTTGATTGACTTTTGTGGCTTTTAATTGTTATTGCGCTGGTTTTTCATTGCACTATTGTTACAATCCCCAATCACAACATTGGCAGTATTTTTGCCTGTTTATCTTGAAATTCTTTTACCTTTTTTCTCTTCTGAGTTGTTATTACGTGTTTCTTCTGGAGTACCACGTCTAATCTTGTTGCGCTCCATGTTCACTATGTTGTTATCAATGGCAATACATTTGTAGCTGATAGTTTAGAAATAAATGAAGTTCTATAAAAATGAAGTCGGACTCACGGCGCTCTTCTCTTGTTCCCTTTGGGTATGACGGCCCCGCCGCTGGTTTGGGCCCCGCTGGCCCCCAGATCCAAATCTGCCTCCACCATATCTAAACCTACGTCGAGGGGAAAAATGAAACGTTAGTTTCTGGCGGACCTCAGGGCTCAGCCACAATCCCGTCTTTGGCATTTGGATGACAGAAAACTATTCAAAAGGCCAATGGTTCAGATCATTCGAGAACCGGTTTTGATACGTTTCCATTGGTGACTGAAAAAAAAAAAAAAAAAAACTCTACAGAGTAGACGAACGTTGGGGATGCAACAGAAATACGCAGTCGAGTCCATACATACGGGAAGAGCGTCACAATTGTGACAATAGCTCGTGCACATGATCATTCAAGAATGAGTGATGAAACACTCCTTAACCTGAGAACACGTCTTTATTAGAGGTGGGAGGAAAAAAAAATCAATCCAATTATGTTTCGTGATTTCATTTTTGAGGATTGTTGAAATCGATGTTTCTCCCCAGAATCCATTTTTGCGACGTCATAGCCGGTACGTAAAAATGCGGGAAAGCAAACAAAAATATGTTGAAGGATCTTGATTTAAATTTGATAGCTTAGACTTGAGCCGTTTTTTCTTCTTCTAGAGGCTCGGTTTTATTTGATCATATTACAGTATTAACTGTAAATAGGATCATTAAATGAGCACATTTGTGTTACGTCGACATTTCAGTTCATGGCATTTTGTGTCTGTAAACCTGTTGGACAGTGTACATGATGTTATGTTCTCATCGTCTCAGTTGAAATAAATGACAGCTTCTAGGCTGACTGACAGCCCGATGTGCATCGTTTGAACATCCTTCATTGTTTATTGTCCGGGAAGTGGATGAACTTAATGATCAATTATCTCGAATAGCAATACGCGTAGAATCGCAATTATGGAGAATCGAATGGTGACCAAAGCATTTCGTCCCACACCATACGTTTCTCCTCATTTTCACCAAATGTATACTTCACCCAAGGGGCAGAAGGCTTTTTAGTAAGTCCGATCTTCAGCTCATGATGAAAGTTGCAAGATACATTCTTCAGAAATACCAATAGGCCAGAATATAAAGCCTTGTGCTCAGTCTTCATCATTTTAATTCTGTAAATCCTTTGACTTCTATCGTCCTCCATGACTGATGTTGTTGAACAAAAAACATTCAGCCATTTTTTCCAGCTGCCTCCATATTGCAAATGCTGCAATTAGTAAAATGTGTTAAACGTCTGTCAGAATGGAAAATATGGAAAACATTTTCATGTCCAAACTTTAAACAGCCACATCTGTTTTAAAACTTACTGGAGATCTGAACAGTCGGTCAAGACCTTTCGAATTCTGCGATTTCTCTTGCGTGACTTTATTACGTGTTCATCCTAGTGCGACATTTCCTGCTAAACAATGTTTACTTCATTCTTATCCACGACAATCAATTCTAGTTCTTGTTCTAATACAACACAGAACAACAAATCAAATGCACATTGTGATGTTTAGATGTTGCAACGCACATTTGATTTTCTCCAAAATGACATTTATTCAATTAAATTATCTTTATTGTCATTGTAGATTAGAGATTAGACACGGCACTCCGGTATATACATGTAATAAAGACTTTAAGGAGAAAAACAAGATCAAAGGTAAATACGCAAGACCATTTACAATGCCGTGATTAGAGACTGACCTAAACTATATAAATAGTGCAATGAAAAATAACTGTGTATCACAACCATAGTGCAATAACATTTAACAGCAACAAAAATGGATTCATATGAGAGAAGATTGACAAATAATTGCAGTTATTTTGAAAGTATGTAATGTTAGGATTATATGCGGGTTTGAAAAAGTAGACATTTCCCGTCCATTTTCCGAGCTAAATAGTAAATTCCCGCGTACAACAATTGTGCCTCTATGCCCAATTGACGAGTACATCATGACATTAAAGCTATATATATATATATATATATATATATATATATATACACTAGAAGCTGGAAATATTCTATTATATGATTCTGATTTGCTTTGAACCCATACTCGCAAGTTGTTTGTTGACATAAGTTGTTTATTAATCGTGCCATCATAAGATTGTCAGTGTCAGTAACAGCGTGTCAATGAAAACGAAGCAAAACTTGCGACCAATTTGGGGGATTTCTCTCGCTGCTAAAAGTGATTACACTTCTCATTGCATTAGTAATGTAAATATGATTTATGCCTTTTATCGAGACTTTTCAAAGTCTTTATTACATGTTTTACCCCGGAGTGCCATGTCCAATCTTTTGCCATGCAATGTTTCACAACGTTGATATCAATGACAATAACGACTAGTCTATTCTATCACTTGGGCCAGTCTCTATGCACGAGGTTGTCAATATTTTTTTCTGCTTCTTATCCTAGCAGTCGTTTTAATAAAGGCTTTATTACATAGATACACTGGAGTGCCGTGTCTAACCTCGCTGCAGACAATGTTTTCACAAAATCGATCTCAATGACAATAAAGACAATGCATTTCAATTTAAATCGACATCAAGCTTTCCATTATCTAAAAGCTGAGTCCTACTTTGAGACGTGTAGAATTATTCCACGATAACCGGCATTATTGTTGGATGGAAGTTATTTTTTTCCAAACAATAAGGTTTTCAATAGTGCATTTCTAAGATTGTCATTAAAAGTATGTGAAAGGAAAGCGATCAAATGTTGTGAATTGTGCAAGCCCTTCTTAGCTTAGCACGGAAGCTAACGTAGCATCCGCCGATGTCACGCAAAGTGTCCGTTTGGCACAAAAGGTGCAGGGAACGACGTCAAACTTTCCAAACATTTCTTTTCGAATATAAAAAGACTTTTGTGTGACTTGACCTTGGCTGGAAGTTGACATGTCCGACTGGAAGAAGATAAACAAACTCCGTCCGAGGGGGAGAAAAAACGGACCCGAACCTCCCCCCTTCCTCCCCCTTAGCCGAGGCTATTGTTGTTAGCACGTCGTTAGCGAGCGCTCGGCGGCCTGCCGAGTCCCGGCCATGTCTTTAAAAGCGGATTCGGGAGCACAAAAAGAAGGCAGGATGGAAACGCCGAATCCGAGCGCTGTCTTTTTCCCGATTGGAATCGGCGCTCTGGCTTCAAGATGGCGCTGCTAGCTTCGCCGGCTACTAGCACACTCTTGGGTTTTCCGCTCCTCCGATTGGACGAGGGCCCATCGGATACGCGTGACGTCAGCGTTTGGGAAATCCGTGCCGAGGTCCGCCCCTTTCAGACAAATATCCAAAATCAAATCATTTAAAAATATAATTCAAGGGCTACACGAGAAAAAGGGATAATGTAGGCTTTCCCCACGTGTCTGCCATATTTCTAGGATTTTTTGTGGATATTTTTGCTCATTCAAGCAAACTTTTTGGAGTAGCAGCATTCAGGCCAATAAACCATTCCATCTCATTGGTTTTGAACCCCAGGGAATAAAGTCATTTCTTCCCTTTTCTAAAGACTCCGTTTCATGAAAGTGTGACATATGTTACTTTAGTTGCTGTTGTTCGTGTTCACGCATGGACCCTTTAAGAGAGGACGTGACAGTATTGTGCGCTCAAGTCACGCCAACGGTGGGAGTTGTGACCAACAAGAGCTCTTGTGTGAACAGCTTGTTATTTTGCCATTCATTTGCTGTCAAAACTTCATCAAATGCTTTCCAAAACTACAGTGAGAGACAAATATTGCCTCTCGTTATACAAAGTCAAAAATACAGAACGGTATTGTTGATCCCATAGTTCCACCTGGCGTGATTCGCGGCATGCTCTGTAGACAGTCTACTGTACGGTAGCGTTATGAAAGCTATCATTTACAACGGTCCACACGAAAGACATGCAGAAAAATGGACGAGGAGAAAAGAAGAGGAAGAGACTTTTTCTGGCCATGGAAAGAGCGCAACAGACATTTGAAAGGTATGAAAACACACACCGACATGCAGGAGTTTAGAAAAGACAAGGAGGAGGACGCAGACTTCATTCCATTAGCTCAAATTAAAGATATCCAGGCAAAATTCCACGAAGTCTCGGAATTTTCAGAAAGGAATCATCCATGTGAATTTCCCTGCAGGGATGAATAAAGTATCTGTCTATCTCCATCGCTCTCTCTCCAGAAAAAGTGTTGACGGGTCGCTCATGATGATGCCTAGCGCATTTTCGACAGATTGTCCTATAGCTGACGTCATTGGATCACTTTTTCAAGAAAGGCCAGGCAAATAACAATGCTGAGGACCAGTAAACAAAGAGGCCAGTTAAATGGTAAAACACTATTTTGATTCTTTGTTTATTTTACATGACGTTTTGTTTATTGCGTGGTTATCTTATTTTAACATGTATTTGTTTCATGTTCTCTTTTATGATTCATTTAAAAAAAACATACTTTTGCAGGGGTTCAAAACAGATGAGCGCATTAACATTCAAAAAGTGTCTACTTACAAATGTTTCAAAGCTACTCCCAGAATGATTTGAATTTATAAGTAGAAACCGGCTCGGTGCCTCGGGGTTAGGGCGCCCTGAGACCGGCCTGCGTGACGTATGGAACTGAGCAAGGGGGCTGGGAATCCCCTCCTCTGTATCGGTCCCGGAAAGAGTCGAGGATGGGAATATGTTGAGTAGGCTGTATAAAACAGGTTCATGTTTTTCTTTTAAAGATGTGTAAATACATCAATTGACGTTTCCTGTGGTTTTCACGATTAGCTTTTGGAAAACACAAAGGGATCTCAGTTGCTTGACTTTTAAGTGACTTCATCTCAAAATAATCAGAGTTTAAATAAGTTAAAAGTTTACTGGATTGTGAAAAAATAAAATAATGCTACTGTAATTTATTAGAATAGTAGATTTAAAAAATATACACAGATATTATGCATGATATGACATTATTTTCGGTGATATATTGATCAAAGAGATCTCCAAAACCCTGTCTTTGTTTCCTTTCTTATTTTCCTTATGGTGACATTTTGAGTTTTTCCTTGCCCTCATTTAGGTTTTAGATCAGGAGATGGAGTCATAGTAGTGTGTCGTGCGTGAAGCCTTTTGAGACTTCTTGTGACTGAGGGCCAAACAAATAAATGGGACTTGACTTTTTTATTTGATGTTTTCTTCTTTTGTCTCTGTTTTCTTTATTGTATTTTACCTTTTGGACTCATTTTGTGCATATTGTCATCTAATAATCGGTCATATACGGATTCAAGCAACAAAAACAATCTGAAGAGATGCTCCGAAACCGAAAGGAGCCGGGGCCGAAAGAGCTTCTCCTCTAAATAAGGACGGGACCCTCACGACTAATGCTGGGAGGGGCTGCTATGCTGATATGATATAGTATGAAATGAAAGCTGTCCGCTCACGTTTGCGGGGCATTATTGACATCTACTGTGAAAGAGTGGAATGGACACTCAGTTCTTTTTCTTAACATTGTTTTGCCAAGGATAAGGCCCGTGACCCACCGAAAAACGGGTCCACGGCCCACAGGTTGAGAAACACAGTTTAATAATACACACTGTCCCTTTAAAAAAAAAAATCATGTGAAAAAGAAAAGCGACGGTCCAACTTTTGTTCACATGTATCGCTGTGATTCCTCACCTTGCGCTTTTATTGTTAATAAGAATAAGCGGGCGTCATTTGAAAAGCAATAAACGGACGTTATTACACAAAAAAGTCATAACACTGTGACGGCGTCGACTCGGGCTCGCTGCTCGCAGAGGAAACGGGAAAAAAATGAAGACGGAAGTAAAAAGGAGGGAATGTCCAACAAAACGACAAATAAGGCACTCGACGGAAGAGAAAGAAAATCCGGTTCACTTCCCGTTGTTCTCTTTTTTTCCATTCACAGAAAAAAAGAGATAAAACAAACATGCGTCGTTTCCCATTTCGTATGGCGTTCCTACAAATAGTGTCCGTTACTCCACTGCCCAATATGACTTTTGCGGAGAATAGTGCCAGATGGCGACACGGACGAGAGACGTCGTCCGTTTATGTCGTTGTCATTGGAGGTCGCTGAGGTAACGCACCAAATTGTATTGGCTTGTTATCGTTCCTTGAGGATTAAAGGAAACTTTAGTGACCTGACTTTGACGCCGGTGATACGGAAAGAGAAGTGTGGCTTTTTCGATGGATAACTTTCAGCGCCGGTCGATTCAACATCCGCAAAATCCCCCTCCTCGGCAGTCCCGGACTCACTCTCGTTTTTTTCTAATAGAATAAACGCCCCGTGTTGGGGTTTGCTCACATCCCTGCCTTTTGACTCTTTGTGTCCGACTCATTTCTCTAGAAGGGCGTCATAAGTGTTTTCGAGGGCATGCGCCGTGGAAAAGAGGAACGGCTTTTAATGTAGAGGCTGTATCATATGCTTCTCTTGTAGTATTTTCTATGTTGATGAGGTTGAGTACAAGCGACTGGTTTACAATAACAGAAGTTATGATTCGTTATACTTTTGGACCGAAAGTCAACTCGACGTTCATTTCATTGGTCTAACGTTACACAGAAAAATGTTTTTGTACGCGCTAAAAAAAAAAAAAAAAAAAGCCGCATGGCACAGTCGTTAAAGCCAGAGTTAAAAATGAGGCTAAAAATGTAGCCAAAAAAGTAGCAGCTCGTAGTCTGAAATTGATAACAAACGAGAAAATGCATGAATAAAGACTAAATGGCATTGATTTGATACATCTGATTTCTATGGCAGATACCGTATATCTGTATAAAGAATTCTACACCGGGCAGCGTTGGTCCTCCGTACCGTTAGAGAATAAAGGCATAAATCAAGCGTTTCCTGCAGAACTTTTGTCAGAACTGGACACTGTTTGAGGAACGGAAGGGAACATTTGGCACAAAGAAGAGCAAAAGGAAGGCAGCAGCGAGCGAGCACCGTTTGCATAGACCACATTTCACACAAAAATTGGCGCGTTTTCTCCTTTCGTTGACACAATTAAAGCGTTGAGGGCTATCCCGGCCGTTTTTGTTTTTCCCGTGGGGAAGAAGCCGTAAGCCGGCCGTAAGGCACGCGACGGTCGGGGCCGGGCGGGGGCCCCCGCCCTTCCGCTTTCTCACCGCCGCCCCGCCCTTGGGCTTCTCGGGCGGGCCGGCCCGCCTCCGACTGGCCGTCCTTCATCGTCCGCTCATTCCACTTTGTCGTGGTTGTTGTTGAGCGCCGCCGCCGCCACCGCGTGGCCGTTTCGCAAGCCGGCCCCCGTTTTGTCGTCCTCGTCGTCTTCCGATTCGTCCGTCTCGTCTTTGTCGCTGCGCTCGTCGTCCACCTTCTCCTGAAAAGCAGAAGGCGGCGCCCGTTAGCCGCCGTCTTTAAAAGGACGGCCTCTTTCCGTGCCGCGCTCTGACGCGGCACTGGATGCACACCTGCTTGCCCCCGTTGCAAAATTTGAACCACTCTATGTCACTGTATCGTGTAGTGCATTTGAAAACAGGAAGGATATAAAGACTCAAAAGCAAATATGTTCTTTTAATTTAAAGACTTTGGTGGAAAAAATCAAAATGAGGAACATAGAAAATGAGAAAAAACGGAAATAAAAAGGGAAAAAGAATAAGAAAAAGAAATATTTGACCACTGTATTGTGTAGTGCAATTAAGAATAGTGCTACAAAGCCCAAGGAAGAAGCAGGGGTCTCCAACCTTTCCCGGGGAAAGAAGAGAAAAACAAAAAACAAAGGAAAAAGGGATAAGGGACAAAATAAGAGAAAGGAAAAAAGAATCAAATATAAATAAAATAATGAAAGTGGAAAAAAAGAAAGAAAACTGGAAAGAAATAAGATAAAAATGGAAAAACCAAGTAACAAGTCAAAATAGACCACTAGATGTTGCTGTATCGTGTAGTGCATTTGAAAACAGTGCCACAAAGAAGGATATAAATACTCAAAGTGGAGAAAAAGCAAATATGTTCTTGTTATTTAAAGCCTTTGGTGGAAAAAAAAATAAAAAGAGGAACACAGAAAATGAGAAAAAAACAGGTCAATAAAAAGGGAAAAAGGAAGAAGAAATATTTGACCACCAGATGTCACGGTATCGTGTAGTGCAATTAAGAATAGTGCTTAATAGTGAAAAATACAAACTATGAAGCAGGGGTCGCCAACCTTTTTCAGGGAAAGAAGGAGAGAAAAACAAAAACCAAAGAAAAAGGAAAGGGATAGGGGATCAACGAAGAGAAAGGAAAAAAGAATCAAATATAAAAAAATAAAAAAAATAAAAGTGGAAAAAAGAGAAAGAAAAATGGAAAGAAATAAGACAAAAAAAGAATGGAAAAACCAAGTAATATGTCAAAATAGACCACTAGATGTATTGCTGTATTGTGTTGTGCGACCATAAAAGAGTACAAGGGAGAATAGCAACTGACCAAACTCCACTAGTTTTCCACTCCATTTGTTCAGCCTTTAGTGAGTTTTTTTTGAAGATAAACCCGGAAGGGACGAGAGAAGAAAGATGGAAAAAGAATGAAAGAAGGCAAAAGAGAGACCAAAAGAAAAGTGACAAAATCAAAGGAAGAAAAGAGGAGCAAATGAAAAATGTCAAACCAAAGGAGAAGCAAAAGAGAGAAAAGAAGGAGCAGAGCGGTCTTACGTTGCGCGTGAGGAATCGAACGGCGATGCGAAGGATGAGGACGGCCCAGAAGACGTGAAGACACTGCAGCACCATCAGGAGGCCGTTGAAGAAGTAGTAACCGAAGAAAGGCCGGTAGATGGTCACCGGGTACACCCAAGTGCAGTAGATGATCCTGAAAAGCGCCAGGAGAAGCTCACAGGAGACGCCCTTTGCTAGCGAGACCGCCAAAAACAAACGACAAACGGGGCCCGCTTCCCTTTTTGCTTGCGATTTCCGTGCCGGAATTCCTGCATTTTTCGACTCGTTTTCCAGAAAATCTCGGGGCCCGTTTCCCTGCGTCTTCTGTGCCGTGTTACACCATTTTGGGCCATTTTCCTGCACCCTTTGTGTTGAATTCCCTGCTTTTTTTGGCCTGTTCCCTTTTACGTTTTGTGCCATATTTTGTGCATTTTTTGACTCTTTTCCCTGCACTTTTCAGCCTAGTTTCCTGCACCTTTTTGTGGATTTGGTCCCGCGGGTCCAACGCTAGAAACGCGCCACAGAAAATATCCGCATTCTCTAATTTTCCTTTCCACAATACACCCGCCACTTTTTCAAGCCCTCCAATTTCCTTCTCGTAGAAATGTTTAACCTTTGACTTGAGTTTGAATGCATTTAGTTGTGTTTTGGACCCAATTAGGAACTCACGGTCATATCAACGAACCTCCAACGGATAAATAAAAGTGCAGTTCCTTTAGCGTCCTCTTTCGGTTCCCGTAGGTAACTCCGGGAAGGCGAAAAGGATTTCCTCGTCGACCGAGATACAAAAGCCAGGACGGAAACCTTACCGGAAGGGGAAGATGACCAGGCGAGTGACGATGAAGACGGCGGCGAAGCCGATGAAGATGTAGTTGCAAGCGTTCCTCCAGCCGGCGTAGTTGAACATCTTGGCCGACTGGACACAAAAGAAAAGGTCGGGCCCGTTCGCTAGAGAGCAGCGTTTGGGAAAAGAGGAAAAAGCGGGACCTCCAGGAGGTAGTCCGAGGAGTCGTGCACCAGCATGATGAGCGTTCCCGCCCGGATATAGTTGACGCACCACGAGAAGCTGATCAGGAGGATGGTGGCCACGTGGTGCACGATCTGCTCCTTGAAGTCCTACGTGAGATCACAAAGGAAAACATTAGACGCACCCGCGATTGTGAACCCCTCGTTTGGGAAAACGCAGAGTTTTCCGCGTTCCAGAGGAACCTTAGTGAGAACTCTGAGTTGGTTCACCCTGAAATTGGGTGAGTCATCCATTTCACAAGTCAAGTCGAGTCCTGTCGATCCGTTTGGCCCTCAATCACGACAAGTTTCTCCAGCGTTCCCTGATCGAAAATGTCGGAGATGAATTCCGAGATGCGGTTTCGTGTTTTTTTTTTAAAGCTTAAATGATCACGTTGCCTTCGCTGACAGTATGGAGTTTTTCCAATCATTTGTGGCTGACACGTGCTATACATTTTGCTCAATAACAGTGCTGTCATATTACTCAATTGTAGCGACTGCACCTAACCATTATTTTGTGATGATCGCCAAATCGGTCGATTGTTATTTTTCTCAATGAATCGGATTTCTTAAAGACATTGTGAATTTCCTCCGTGTCAGGGAAGACCAGAACAGAGCAGGGGACCCCAGAGCGTTCGTTACAAGTCTTTTATTTGGGAAACGTAAGGGTTAGCGGGAAACACGATGACCGTCGAACGTCAGCAGCAACGTCGTGAAGACAACTTCGGAAGACGTAGCTAATCGTAGCGTGGGACGGAAGCAGGTCGGATCGGAGGCAGGCAGGCAGAATCAGGTAAACAAGAAGGCACAGGTAATCGGGAGAGTCTTACGGGGTACAGAAGTAATCCTCCGACAAAGAGTTCTCCGCGTAACGCGTTAAAAAAGGGAGCATTAACCAATCAGGAAGCACATTCCAGCGCGCCACATGATAACCCCAGGTGGCTCCACTTGGGTAATCATGACACTCCGCCTTATTGTGAGAACCCTAAATTTTACAAAGGAACCTTAGTGAGAACCCCGAGTTTGTCAACCCTTAAATTGGAGAAACTCCGAGTTGTCCGCCACACTAAGGAACTTTAGTGGGAACCACACGTTTATTCAAGCTGAATTAGTTTGTTTCACAAAGGAGATAAGTCTGAATTTATGAAAACCTGGAATTTAAAAAAGCAGAAGTACCTCAAACCAAAGAAAGCAGTACCTTTGAGACCTGTGCCCGTTACCATAGTAACAAGCTATCTATCAGGTTTTCTCAATAAAGTTTTAACCGTCCCCGTCCACTTTCAGCCAATTTTTCATGCCCTCACAGAATAGAATGTCCGCTTTGTTCAAGCAGGATCGCACCTCGACGGATGAACTGGATTCCCCCGTTGCCACACCGATTAAAATTGCTTAAATCTGAGTAGATCAAGTCAAAAGTCCCTGTTGTATACAGGCTCCTGTGTAAAGGGACACCCGCCGGCCAATCGGCTGTCCGGATTTGGCCTCAGCTGAGCCAGCGCAAAGTCCAAAGGCGCTCTAGCACACGACAGTCCAACGTCCGCGCGCTATATCTCGTCCTGAAAAAGGATTCGGTTTTCCGGGACTCACGGGACTACGGACTCACCTTGCGTTTGACGTCGGAGGCCACGCTGAACAGCAGGGAGCAGTAGAAGCCCAATTGGATCATGTAGTACCAGTACTGGGACCGGAGCAGAGTCTGCACCGCAAAAACAATTCAATACAAGCAAGTTCCATTTAACGCGCGCACCTGATTAAAAGCTAGAATTGAAGAACCCGACACAATTTTGTTTTGTGTGAACCGCACCCGATTTAAAGCCGTAAAGATTTTAAGCCCGAGTTGTTTACATCACGTGTTTTCCAATCACGTGACCGTCCAAGATGGCGATTACAAAGACAGCACACGTATGCGCCGAAAGAAAGCGCGAATAAGGGCAACCGTACTGTGGAGAATAGTGCCAGGTCGCGACACAAACGTCTCTTTTTGTGCCGTCGTCATTCGTGAAAACCGCGGTAACGGACCAAATTGCATTCACTTGTTATCATTCCTGGAGGATTTAAAGGGAACTCCAGGGACTGGACAACAACTCTGATGATATGGAAAGATAGGTGTAGCGTTTTTGATGGATTACTTCCACTGTTGTTCGATTCAGACGCATATATTGAGGACTTGATTTGCGGGGGGGAAACAGTAAAATATTGTGAGTACATCATGAATTTTAATGATAAAGTAGTGTTAAAGCTCTCATTCTGCACCTGTCTGAAATGTTTCTGGACATCACAGCAGTGTTTGTGATTTATAGCACATGCACTGTGGAAAAGAGCAGCTCGCTGTTTTCCTGGATACTGCCACGAAAAAAAAAACAGACCCTATTCAAAGCCACAGTGTTTAAATTGTAGCAAAAAAGTAGCCGCTTCAAGTACAGAACTTGATTGCACTCTAGTTTTCTTCTTGACAAAATGGCAAAGTTTTAGCGTTGAGTGCGTTTTTTGTGAACTCGATGCACTTTTGGGGACCTTGGATCATTTTGGGGCAATTTCAGGGACAAAAATATCACAATTGCTCAATTTTGGGGGCAACTTTAATAAAATGATTCTGTTGGTGGTTCGTGCGTGTGCGGTACAGTTCTGAGGTCATGAGATCGAACCTCCTGTGTGGAGTTTGCATGTTCTCCCCGTGCTTGTGTGGGTTTTATCCGGGCACTCCGGTTTCCTCCCACATTCCAAAAACATTCATGTTAATTGGCCGATCCAAATCGTCCCTAGGTGTGAATGAGCGAGGGAATTGTCCGTCCCCGTGTGCCCTGCGACTGGCTGGCAACCGGTTCTGGGTGTCCCCTGCCCGCTGCCCGAAGATGGCCGGGATGGGCTCCAGACCCCCCGCGACCCTACTGAGGATAAGTGGTGCAGATAATGGATGGATTCTGATTTGTGTGTGCGATGTAAACGAATCAGGGGGTTATTTAAAGAAAAGCAAAAGCTGATTTTTTTCCCCACACCCACTCAGGAGGTCGGGTCACATCAAGTTGGGTTATTTGGAGTCGACCTCCAAATTCATTTCGACAATAAAGAGCTCCTTTGCAAAAAAAAAAAAGAAAAGGATGTAGCCTACCAGCACAGGGAACCCTCGCCACATCTCCTGCAGGTCGTACAGCCACGGTTTCTGTAAAGAAAGAAAATGGTCATGTCGTGAGGGAGCGCAAGGTTTTGCGGGAAATCTTTTTGACTCACGTCGATGAGGGCGGCCAGGCCGGCCAGGAAAGCCAGCAGGTAAAACGTGAATCTCCAACTGCGGCACACAAATGCATCACAGTCAGGCGGGATCGTTGACCGAGACATTTTGGCATATTTTGCTCCTTCGCCGGTCAAATTTTTGCTTTGTTTTTTGGTCATTTATCTGTCGTTTTTGGCAGGGTGGTTTTCTGGGCTCATTTTTTGCGTCAATTTAGTCATCATTTTTCCGTTTTTGGTAGGTTTTTGGTCAACTTTTTCCTAGATCTTTTTGTCTTTTTTTTATCATACTATTGTGGTTTTGAATTTTTTCTTGCCCGCATGTTGGTTTAAGATCAGGCCATGGTGTCATTGTAATCCTGTGCATTCCTTTGATACATTTTTGTGATTAAGGGCATCATAAATGAACTTGGCCTTTCTGGGTCCACTTTTGTTTTTCTTCTCTTGGGTAATGGCACGTGTCGTCTCTGCCTCGGGTTTTTCCGATCCCGAGTTCCCTGCACCGCCGCCCGGCTTCCTGGTTCGGCCCTTCGACCGCCACCGCCTTCTGTCGGTCGGCCATTCGGTTTAAAAGCAGCCTGGATGTTGCCCTTCATTCTCTACTGTTGATGCTCTTTTTAGTTTGTTATTTGCAGGTCAGATAGAGGCCTCTATACATGCTCAAAACGTAGTATTCAGGTTTTTTTTTTAGTTGAGATGCAAAGAGTCTCCGGTTGGAGACCAGGTGGAAACGTATGATCGCCTGGAGAGGGATGGGCGCCACTAGCCCGGCGGCACCACGCTCCGCTTGCCCAAGACAGACCACAGGAAAGGCTGGCCCTACCAGCCGTGTGCTTGAGGCATCCAAGCAACCCACACAAGGTCAGAGGGGATATGCCAACCTTTTACTTTTTAGCTAAAGCAGTACAATCAGTGACTGGCTGCTACCGAAGGAAAGTTAGCTGCTTGGAAGTTTTTTGATTCGGCTTATTCGCGCTAGTCCCTCGGCCCGCTTCTGTGATTTTTGTCAAAGTTCTGTTACTCAATACAACTACCTTTTCGTGACACCCCGACCTCGTTTTGACTCCATTCTTGCTCCGGTGCGCTCCCATTTTTCGGTTTCTCGCCAATAAAAACTGGTAACGGGTCAATTTGGGTGTTTTTTGTCAGGTTTGGGCAATCGTTTTGCTATCCTTTGATTGACCCTTTAGGGCAGATCTACCTTTTGAAACCTAGGCGCTTTTATAAAAAGAGAGATTGGGGGAAGGGCCTTCAGAACAGGTTGGAATTCATATCTGAGCTTCGAGCTTTCCCCGATCCCCTTGTAAGTTTAAAATCAATTGATGTCTTCTATATTTAAGTGTCTACTAAACTATACACTTCATTGGTCCTACCAGCTGAATATTGGCCATTGAGTGTTTGTACGGTCCTCTCCTACTCTCCTTGCAAATGAAAAAATCTTTAACATCGTCTCTCCTGATTTGGAGTGTCCACCAAACCATAAACCGAGTGCGTCCTTTTGAGATGGATATTTTACAATTACAGGATCCGATCCTGTTTTCCTCGCGTGTTCAAAAGTCAATCGATGTCTACTCGCCTTACTTTGAGTGTCTACTAAAGTATAAACATGTCATGAATTGGAAATTGATAGCGTGGCTCCATTTATTCATGGTAGTTCGAAGTTGTGTCGAAATTGTTGTCCCGAGAATCAAAAGTTTGAGTCGCTGGCGTGTGGCACGCAATGTTGCGCCGCTAGCACGTGCTGGCTAAAAATAGAGCGCAGAAATGTTCTGCTACGCGGCAGGGAGCGGCACCCCGCGGCAGCTGCCGGCCAAAAACTGCCAAATCTCACGTCGGGATCTCACCTGGCTTCTCGAAACTTTTTGAGCAAACTGGGTCGGTCCCGATTCCTGCGTCGGCGGAACCATCGTTGGACTTGTCTCTCCGTCTGAGACGTCTGCTTGCAAAGACTCGCCAGCGAAACCTGCAGTGAGAATTTAACACCGAAAGAGTCCGTTTCAACACCACCCCAGTGAACGTATGCTCATTATCGTAGGGAAGACGGGGCCAGGCCCACGGCTATTTAAGCCCGAGCTCGACCGATTCCCTTGATTTACAAACCCGAAAATGTCATATTTTATTTGGGAGAGCTCAGGAGGAAGAAAGCTGATTGACAACGAATTAAATCCTGTCTTCTGTCAAACAATACTGTTTTATCATTGGCATATAATATATTTCTGTGTCCGCAGAGGTGACATGAACCGACAATTTTCCATCATTGAAAAAAAAGGTTGAAAAAAAACGAGTTATACCCCTATAAATACAGTATGTAAAATCTGTTTTTTCACTAACTCCGGTGATAGGTTTTACAGTGTTCATTGTTGGAATAACACCAGAGGAGTTGAAACGCGCTCATGTTTTGAGTGGGTGCGTTTTTGTGTACCTGTGAGGGGTTTTTGTTAACGTTGCGGTAGTAATGCTCCAGCGTGGGGTTGTGAGGGACTTGGAGCCGGACCGTTTCTTTCACCCCCAGGAAAGAAGCCAGGGGCGTGGCCACCGTCCTGAAAAAACATACACGCAATATTTACTCATACTTTTCTTTCTGAAATGTGATCATCCGTCCACGATCTGCACAGCCTATTCTCAGTAGGGTCACGGGGGTGCTGGAGCCCATCCCAGCCATCTCTGGGCAGTGGGCAGGGGACACCCTGAAATGGTTGCCAGCCAACCACAGAGACAGACAACTCGCTCGCTCATTCAAACTTAGGGACAATTAACCTGACATGCAAGTTTTTGGAATGTGGCTGGAGGAAACCCACGTAAGCACAGGGAGAACAAGCAAACTCCGCACAGGAGATTCGATCCCATGACCGCAGAACTGTGCCGCGGACGCTCTAACCACTCACCCACCGTGCCGACTCTAAAAATCCACTTTCAATCAATTATTTCAAGGTGGTTAGGAAGTGGCTAGAGAGCTAGACGGCTAGTTATCAAGCTAGCTAGATATCATTTACAGTAACTCGTGTTTTTTTATCATAGTAATTCATACATTAAAATAATGACATTCCTGTATTTGTTTTACATTTCTACTTTAAAACCACTAGCCACCTGTCTAGCTAGCAAACTAGCTAGCAATCTATAAAATGGATAATTATTTTTATAACTTTTTATTTCTCATACACACTTTGACAGAGGTTTGATTCCACCATCATACATCAACACAAACACAAAATATATACACTTGACATATCCATAAATAACAGAAGAAACAACAGACAAAAAATGTTAATAAAAGAAATACAATTTAAAAATTGAGGTGTTTAGACATCAAGTAAAAATTGTGTGATTGGCTTCCATATTTTCTCGAATTGATCAAGTTTCAGTTGAAGTCTTGCAGTGTTTTTTTTCCCAAGAAGTACATTTGCTTTCATTTGTCTCCATTGTTTTATGTCAGGAGGTTGTGGTTTTGGCCAGGACACTGTGATCATTTTCTTTGCTACCAGAAGCATAACCTTTAGTATATATTTATGTTGACCAGACAATAATTCTTCTGGCAATATTCCTAATACGTAGGCCATTGGGTCCAACCGCAACTCCCAACCAATAATTCATTTTATTTTTCCTTGAATACTTCTCCCAAAATTTAATATTACAGGGCAATTCCTGAAAATATGCGTAAAGTCTCCGACCCCCCCACTGTTACGCCAACATAGATTTGAGGTATTTTTATATTTTAAAGTGAAAGAGGGTGGATAGAAGAATCGCATTTTGACTTTCCATTCAAACTACCTCCGGGCCGTTGGTTATTTTGTGTCCCTTTTCCTCCCGTTCGTCATCTTTTATCGCTACATTAGCTTCTTGTTCCCATTTTTCCTTAACCCCCATGTCATCATTACTGAGATCCATTCTCAGAGCTTTATATAGTTTTGATAGAACCCCCTTCATTGATTGTCCTTATGAATATGATATTAATAATTCCTCCACTTGAGTTGGCTCCTTACATATTTTCCCCCATTCCTCATGTTTCTGGAGGTAATGCCTTCGTCGCAAATATTTGTAAAAATCATTTCTAGGTAGGTCAAATTCTTGTTGGAGTTGTTCGAATGATTTCATTGCCTGTCCTTCGAATACTTGGGCAATAAACAAAAAAAAATGGATAATTCGAATAAAAAACAATAAGTATTAGTGCTTAGACCAGTGATTTTCAACCACTATGCCACGACACACGAGTGTGCCGTGAGAGATCGTCAGGTGTGCCTTGAGAAAGTGTCTGTGCTATGAAAACTGGGGCTATTAGAAATCATATAGTCATTAAACCTACTGTTCAGTTTCATTTCATAACATTTTTGTTTAGTGGTGTGCCGTAAAATGTTTCCAATGTCAAAAACCTAAAACACTGGCTTAGATAGCCAGCCAGAGAACTAGCCAGGACGCCAGTCAGGTTGCTTGCTAGTTATATTGCTCGTTAGCCTCGATAGCTATCGAGCTCGCTACCTGGCAAGTTATCTGGCTAGCTAGTGAGCTATCCATGTAGTTAGCTATCCAGCCAATTCCTTTTGTAATTATTTGTTCAGCTAGTGATTTAGCCAACTATCTAGCCAGCTAGTAGCTCTATAGCCAGCTCACTAGCTAGTTATCTAGCAAGCGATTGAATAACTGTTATTTTCCGATAGTAATTATCATGTAATTATTATATTTTTATGATGCGCGGCATAGAAGAGTTTTGTTTCGAACGGCACCTCGCTAGTGTGTCGTGAGACCTCGTCGAGTGTGCCGCAGAATTTTGGACAATTTCTTTTTAGCCCAAAAAAACTAGAGCTATAGTGAAATGTTTATTCCGAAACTTATTTGTGATGAAGCTGATATGGGCCAACCCTAATCGGGCCCTAGCTTCCGTGAGGTAACGTGAGTTTGAGATCTTAAAGGGCCAGCGTGTATAAACGGACCTTTCAAAGAGTTGTCGTACGATGAGGAAGAGGATGGCGATGGGCAGCGCCACCCACAGGTCGCCCGCTTTGGCGTAGACTCGCCCGTCGCGGTCCTCCAGGTCCGCCCAGCCCAAACCTTCGGGGAACCAGAACCGATCCTGCCAGAACCAAGCGCTGAGCTCCCAAAACATCCTACAAAAAAAAATCAAAAATTGGATACCTTACACCAGGGGTCGGGAACATATGGCTGGTGAGCCGCGTGTGTGGCTCTTTTCAGGAATACACCAGCTGTGAGGGTCTGACATATGTCCTACCATCAGATGGCCCCAACCAGGATTTAATAAAAAAGTCTTAATAAAAACCTGTGTCCATTTTTAGGGATAGACGTATCAATTCACTATTATCTCTGTAAATTGTATCTAACATTCAGGAACGATGTAACCTTGGCAAAGAGTTTAGCCTGTTTATCCTGACTATCTGAATATGTCTTTATCCTGGTCTAGTCTAGTCCACCTAATTCTAATTCTAATATTCATTTCCTACTTCTTGTCGTCTTCTCAAGTGGGACTTTCAGGATGGCTTCTACTTTTTGTTTTTTATGACAAAGGCTGTGGAGGCTTGTCGGAGCCAAGTTGTTTACAAGGTGCGGATTCAACAGTCGCCTGTGTTTTTCATGACCGGCCCACCGACCGTACCGAGCGCAGATACGAGACGGGAGGCCTGACGCGCTTCCGATGTCTTGCGCAAGGTCCCCGCAGGCACAAAGAGGAATAGAAGCTTCCACGGATAAGAAAATGCCTCTCTCCGCACAAATAGGGTCCAAAGGGTAGAGACGTACCAGTCTTGCAAAAACAACAACATCATCATTCCTCCTTTAAGGACCTTGTCTTCGGGACAGCTGAGGTGTTGGCGTACCGCCTCTAAAATGGGCTCACCCGCTACAGTTCAATTCCAGACTTTTGTAGACTTTTTAAAATGCTTTATGAAATCAAATTGAAGACCCGAAGTCGACAAAAACGAAACACCATTGAAACAAAGAAAACAAAAACCAGAAAAAAAGACATTTTGTACCTGGTACACATGACCCGGAACAGATTTTAGCCATGGCCAAAAATGCCGGTCGGACAGCCGCTTCTCATGAAATGTCCGCTTTGCGGGCAGGGTCCAAAGTAAGGGTCTCTTGTCCCGAGTGGCTACATGTATCGCGGCCGGACCGAAGACCCGCGATTGTTCGGAAAGGCCCGACTGAAAGCGTATCACCGTTTGATAGTTATTGCGGTCATACCATGTTGATGCAAAAGTCAATCGGGAAAGACTATTGATAAATGTTACAAATCTAAATATTATTCACGTGTTCACATTTTTAAGACTTTCGAGAAAAAAAACGGATTTGCGACAATCGAATGCCAACAAGGCCTTACTTTTCGAAAAAAAAAGAACTCAATGCCATTTCAGACTTTTCAAGGATCCGTGAAAACTCTGTCACCAGTCGAGATTTCTTATTAGTCTGTTGACTGAGCCTCTTTACCAATACTTCCAATGATTAACCTGGTAGTAACTGGTAACAACTTAGTAATAAGGTGCTAAGTTATTTGAGAAATGCATATCCAGCGGGGTGCCCTTTGCGCCAATAAGTAACAAAGAGCAGCTCTCCGCTTGTAAAATGTTGAAGATTCCCGGTATACTGTTATTAAAAACAAGTGCTGAAAAGCAAGACAAATAATACAAACTACGGAAAAATAAAGTGACCAATCTGCAACTCTTTTCTTGCCTTTCACAAGGTTTTTGGGACTACCTCGAGCAACAAGATGGCAAACGATCACTATGTGTCAAATGAATACACATTTCCCCACCTACAAGTATTGTAGTACTTGAAGAGGCAAAATATAACTCATTGTACATCCCAAAACTATATATATACTATGTGTTTGTCTAATAATAAACATGCTTTTTAAAGGGACACTGAGTAATATTTGACCAATATATATCGCCCAACCGCTAGCAAGAATTCAAACTACAAATAATCTATATTTGACGTGACTACGGAGACACAAAGTGACCAAATTGCATCTTTTTGCTTTTTGCCCAGCCTTTCACAAGGTTTTGGGCTTTTTTTTACTTTATCATGATAACGCCATCTCGGTGACCCTACTGTTATGTCAAATAAAAACAAATGTCTCAAGTACAGTGGTACTTTTACTCACATAGCATCTGCATACGAAAGTTTCACGTTACAAAATAACTGAACTGGCAATGATTGCCTCTAGTTACAAAGTCAAAAAAATAGTACGCGCCCCTTGTTCGCCCGCCGCTACCATAGTTTCCTAAGTTTAAACAAACCGGCTATCGCTTTAAATTTGCTCGGCAACCCTGTGCGCATACGTGCTCCCGGCATGCTCTTCGTGTCGCCGTCACAGTTTATAGTTCAGCGATGACGAGGACTTCCGGCACGATAGCGGGGAAGAGGACGCGGCTATCGTTTCATCAGCCCAAACGAAAGACATTCGATCAAAATTCCACAAAGTCTTGGAATTTGTGGAAAAAGTCGCTACATCCGCTTCGCCAAATTCCTACGGATTGGGTCAGTTTTTCAAGAAACGCCAGGTGAAAAGGTCAATGAATATTTGGATGATTTCCTTTGATTCTTGGTTTTCTTACATGACGTGCCTCTCGTTTTAAGTTCATGGTGCGGTCATCTCATTTTAACATATCTATGTTTTATGTTCTGCATGCCTTTTTATGATTTTCTTTCCCAAAAAAATCATATCGTACTTTTACAGTCCTCTGAACGGATTTGCACATTTACATACAAAATGCGTCACCGCTTACAAAATTTTCAGGTTACGAAGCTACTCCCAGCACCAATTCAATTCTTATGTTGAGGTGCTGCTGTGACTATATGACAGTTGATATTCCAATCGATATTGTTTCCTTTGAACAAATGCATTATTTTATAAGTTAAATAAGACAGATTGTCCCTTTAACATGGGAGGGAATTTCCAAATGCTATCGGGTTTCATAAGCTGAGCTCATCCGTTGATTTCTGGAAGCCCTTTGAGGACACGTCATTGGCGGATGGGGTCACGTGACCCAGCTCTGACCATTCGCGAGGACCAATGGAAAAGGGGATGCCTCTGAGACAGGAAGTGGTCCGTCCCTCCCTTTCTCAGCACAAAGACATATGGAGAAAATGGAACACGCCCGTCCCAAAAGAGTTTAGGATACGCTAGGAACGTCTGCTCGCAAATCACGAGGGCTACTTGAAGAATGTCTGGGACTCCCAAAGCCTGGTTCTTAACCCTGTTGGAGCTACCCGACCCCGCCAAACCATACTTTAGTGTCAAGTTATAAACGTAATATATCTTTTTCAAATCAAGACATAAAGTCTTTCTACTGATGCGCAAAAATGTGGAACAAAATCAACATAGGACACCCACTCCCACTAAATTGCGAATCAGTGTGACTTTTGCCGTTGCCTTGGAGAGGACAGTGCAAGTACTGTTTTTTCCTGACTATAAGTCTTTCCCGAGTATAAAGGCATCGTTAAGGAGGAGAAAACGTCGCTAAGGTGCACCGGAGTACAAGTCGCATTTTTGGGGGGAAATGTAGTTGATCAAATCCAACACATGTGACATCTTGAAAGGGAATTTCAGATCAAAATGAAAAGAAAAAAATGCCTTTGCGTGAAATCCCCCCTAGCATACGTCACTCAAACGGGTATGGCATTTTTAGGGAGTAGAAAGCAGAGCATTCGCACCTCCTACAAAAATCACTTTTGAGTAAGCTACGTTTTTCGGCACGACGCGGAAAGGTTGAAATGATGGACACAGGCCTACCTAGAGCGCCCTCTTTCGGTCCCGTGTGAAAACGATATACCGTTCATAAAAGTGTCAAACTCGATGATTTACTTATGTGTTCATAATTTCACGCATAAGTCTCATCCCCGGCAAAACTATGAAACACTGTGACCTCTACTTTGCATGAGTGACGAGTGCTACTCACATGTCGTTTTCACGGCAAAGTCGTTTTATTGTCCAACATCCACCAAAAGGAATGTTTGCAATTTGGCAGAGATGTGTTGTAACAAATGGAAAAGTATACAGTCATGGCCAAGGTATTCCCGGACTATTTCAAACCATTTGTTGACAGCAAAACGTTGAGAGGGTTGTGGTTCTAAAGACTTGTTTTAGATATGCTCTCACTCAACTGAAAGGATTTGGTCAAAGTATTCATCGTGGACTTTTTCTCGACATCGAACGTGAACGCTGACTTGGAGTCTCGTGCGGGACAGTATCGATCCAAAGACTTGGCGAAGCGATCTAAGTGTGTGGCGATTGCTCGTTTCAGTTCCACCAGTACAGTAATTTCCCCGATCCCGGACGCGTCTCCGGACTTAGTTTTAAAGTGGTCGAGAAAGGGAAAATTCGCTAAGTTCTATCAAACGCGTTTGTGGGAGCAATTTTGCGGCGGAGGCTCTGCCAAACTCCTGAACCTGACTCACCCAAGCCCTCAGGTTCCACCCAAACAAAGTTAAAACAACTACCGTTGAGTATGAATCGGTAACAAAAGTGCTTTTCCATAGGCGAAAGAAGCGGACGGTTTCTGAACTCTAAAACAGGACATTAAACTCGCGTAGAGGAAGAAGAAATCCGAACGGTGATTCTTCATCTCCTTCACAATTGACAGACTTGAAATGAGTCAACTTCCTGTTGTCACACACATCTCGTGATGGCAATGCCGGCTCTTTTTCAAGAATGGTCTCTTTCGGCCGGGCTCTCTGAAAACAGGCGGCTCCCGAACGGCTCTTTGTATTTCTGTCGTTGTTTGAATCCGCATTTGAACAATTATTACGGAACGTCATATAGAGCCGTCACACTCGCCAACGACGTATCACTACTTGAAAACAAACCGACACCCGACGGGTGGAGAACCGGCTCCCGTCGTCCGTTTCAAAGAGCCGTTACGTTTGCGAAGGACAGATCGTTATCTGGAAAGGCGCCTTCTCCCGTTCGGCCAGGAGACGGCTCTCGTCGTTCACCTCAAAGAGCCGGCCGGCGGAGCCGTTACGTCGGTCAAAAACGATAGCTGAACTGACGGAGGAGACGTCGTCAGGTTTGATCAGACGGACGGACATTTTTCTCGCGGACGCCAAAGCGGTCGAGATCCGTCCCCGTCCGGGCGACGGCGCAACGTACGAGCCGGTACAGCCGAATGACGGTTTTCCGGAACGGGTCGGGGCACGGTTGGCGTTTCAGGGCAGAATGCCCCACGGACCGAAGTGTCCTTCGACGCTTCGGCTAGCAATTCCGATAGCGTGGACTAGGGCCTCCCCTGCGACGTTCCTGCATTCTGACCGCTGCCGAGACGACAGGAACAGAGCAGAAACGGATTCTTGAGAGTGCGGACAGAAAAAAGAGCTCCCGCCGCGAGACTTCAGCTCGTCCCGTCGACGGTGGACTCGCCATCGGCCGGGAAGCCAAAGTCAGCCGCTCGCTCTGAGAGGACGAATGTTCTCATCGCTAGGTCTTCAACGCCATTCCTTTGAAAGACTGTTAGATGATTGTTAGAGGATTCAAATGTGTCCTTGTGTTCGTCTTATCATCTCATCAACAGGTCGTGATGATGTAATAAATTCACCTCATGTTTGCCGCCATATTGGAAAGAAATATTTACTTCTTGACGTCTGAATGCGTCTATTCATTCGCTGCTCATACTTTGTCAAGATTGTTCTATCTAAGTGTCAATGAGGCAGCCCGCGGGTCGGATCGGGCACCGCTAAAGGATTCAATCGGGCCCGCGAGATCACGTCGAGGGAAGCGCGAGAGAAAAACGAGCTGCAGGTTGAAATATGTCCTCTGTATGTTGCCAAAGCCAGGTGCCTCTCACAAATGCTGTACTTATATTTCTTTCTTTTTATCTCTCTCTCTCACTTCCTCCCTTTTTCACTGTCTCTCTCTATTGCTTTCTCTTTCTGTCTCTTTTTCTCTTTCTTTGTTAGTCAATGTCTCTTTCTCTCTGTCTTTTTATCTTCCTTTGCTCTCTCTTCCTTTTCTTGTCTCTCTCTTCCTTTCCCCTTCTCTCTTTCTGTCCTTCTCTTTTCTCTCCTTCTCTCTTTCTATTTCTCTTTGGATTTCTTTTTCCCTCTCTCTTTCCCTCTCTCACATTTTCTATTTGTACCTCTTGTTTCTTGCATGCTCTCTCTCTCTCTTTCTCCCTTTCTTTGTCCCACCCTCTTTTTTCTATCCCTCCCTCTCTTTCTCTTATTTCTTTCTCTCTAATCTACTAGTTTGGCCCCCGAGAGAATGTTTGTTCTGTCATGTGCCCCCCCGAGTTGATCTAAGTGGTGCTGAGATTTACTCTTGACAGCCCAGAAACTCATTGGATGTTCTCTGCCCAGTCTAGAGTACATTCCCATAACCAAACAGAGCCCACAATATTGTAAATGACTCTTTGCAGCCCATCCGCCGCCTCTTGGACCGGTTTCCTTAAAACAAGGGCTACCAGGCTCATAGACACTTTTTGAACAAAAGAAAAGGAAAAGGAAGGAAGAGGAAAAACAAGGAAAATCAAAAAGGGAAATAAAACATAAAAAGACGGTAAAAAGGAGGAAAGGAAAGGGGAGAGGGAACATAAGGAAGAAAAAAAAATAATGAAAAAGGTAAGAAAAGAAAACTGGAAAGTGAAAAAAAACCATGGGGCAAATGTAAACATGTGCGGAATTTCTGTCTTTTTATATGTCAAATGATTTTTGCAATACACTATACCCGAGGGAAAAAAATAAAACATTTAGGACAGTATCCGGGAACGGAGGAGATCTCGGAGCGGTTTGACGGCAAAATGGATACGGGGTGTCTCATTTGCAAGCTCTCAAGATTGCACAGGCCAAGAATGATGAAATGGGTTCACTATTTCCACAGGTGGGCGTACACCTTTTCTATTTCTTTTAGGACCTGGCTACTTTCAAGCACTTTTAGGGGGTCGGCTTCTACGCGGGTATACACGCTTATTTGCAACTAGGCCGTTACGTCGAGAGTGTAGGAAATCCCAGCGACTTTGAAATCAAGTCACTGTAAGGAACGGCTGTTTTTCAGCCAGTTGCCGACGTCGCCCTCCGGAGGACGCGCGTTCGATATCCGGGATGGACTCGAATTCAAGATGAGGTCGAGAGCGAAGGATAAAGCCGTACGGGGCGAGCGCTCCGCTTCCGTTTCGTCTTGGCACGGATGGCGCCGTCTAAGTAAGTCCCGCTTCGTTCCGTGAACGACATCGACCGCGAATCGATCGCTAACGGGTCCAGCGCCTACTTAAGTCGATGCTCCGTCCATCCGGTCGCGATCGCTGGCTGGCCTATGGCGGAGCCAGGTGAACGAGGCTCACAATTTAGCACGGAAAACAAAATAGAAATAGGGCCAAAGGACATTCACGGCCAAAGGTGGTCATCCTTCACGACAGCCGGGTTTACTTTTCAGGCTTTTGCTACTTGCTGTGTTCTGCGTTGGGATTGGCCAAACCGTCTTCCTGCTTCAACTGTTTTGACAGGGCAGTAGTAGAAAGCCCAGTCTTCATTTGAGCTGTGAAAAGTGACGGGTCTCGGGGACTCGCACGCTCCAAAATCTATGGGTCCCAACGGAGATCTAGGGCTCCCCAAAATTGAGATATTGTCAATCGCCGACAAATATATCATATTAATCTATATATTCAGTCCGTTTTCATCAACACAGTTTATTGGTAATACAAATCAGATATCACTTCAAGATTTTTCAGGTCACAACAATATTGTACATTATACAAAATAATATTGCTGAAATAATGATATGAATCTATATTTTCATTCCGTTTTAATCATCACAGTTGATTGGTAATACAAAGCCGTTATCACTTCAGATTTTTTCATATATTCTTGGTGGTTTGCTGTCCCGCCACAGTTGTAATGCCTTCTCACGGTCCAATCCATTATCATCCTCCTCACAGCATCACCAGGAATAAAATTAAGTCCGTTTTGGCAGAAAAGTCCTTATCTTGCTAGGAGTATTCTTTTGTTAATTTTCTTTCGGCGAGTCGTTCGCTTCAACGCGCGTGTTTTCCTAGCGATCTTCCGAAGAATTTCTCCGCCGTTTTTTCGTGCCGGAATCATTGCCGTTGTTATCACTTTCGGCATTATGTTTCGACTTATGACTGCCACTGAAGAAATGACCGATTTTGTGTTGCTTTTCACCTCAAATCGACGACAAGCACCACAAAAATGACGTCATCTCGAAGCAACGAGATCTCGTTTGCCGAGATCGGCGCGCGGACGAAAACTCGAACGACGAGACCAAAACAACAATGGCGAATCTGTCTGACGAAAAGTTTGGAGTGCGGTAAATCTTTGTTCAAAATAAAAGTGATCTGGTAATAATGACAATTTTGTGTCAAAAAAGTTGCGTCCCGGGGACGCACGTTGATTTGAGACGATGCGTCCCCAGCCAAAATCATGCGTCTGGGACGCAGGGACGCCGGCAAACCAGAACACTGAAAGCCATATGGTACTTTTGTTTAAGTTCTTTGCTTTCGGTGTGTAATAGAGTATTCTGTCTAACAAAAAAAGGTCATATAGTACTTTCATTTGTTCGGCAATCGTTTGTGCATTTAGTGTATGAAAGAGTCGTTTGTTGTAGAATTGCAAGATAATTCACTCATGGGCAACTTTTATCCGTCCAACAAATGCTTCAGCCTGTAAATGAGCTTACTTCTATTCTTCTTGGTTTCAGACTAAAAAAATGTCCATGGATTTTGCCTATCGCGGCCTCTTTTTAGAACAGAACCCCTGCTCGAAACCAGGGATTTCTATCTCGGAAAATGTTTTGCCCATTTATTCATTTGTTGCCGTGTTGAGGATGAAAAAAGTAGATGATATGGCTTACCAGTAGCTGTTTAGAAAGCTTATGATTTGTTTATTCGCGGAGCAAAAGAAATGTCGTGTACGGATACTTTGGATGGCAAACCCGAACATTTTCTCCTCCGTCAGTTGCCTTTTAGGAAGACGTATTTCGTCTTATCGTCGTGGTTGAGAAGAGGGAGGGTTGTACATGACGGATTTTGCCTATCGCGGGTTATTTTTGGAACGCGGCTCCGCCAGAAACGAGGGATGACTGCGCAGTACAGGCGTGCACGGAACGGCAGGGTCATATGATTTTCAGTGATAATAAGGAGAAGATGATGTGGAAATCACTGCATTCTTTTTCGAGAGGCACGCGCCGGAAATATTACGGGTCGGCTGACATTTATTCAACATAATTGGATTTTTTGAGCGCGGTGAAAGAAAAAAGTTGGTAGGCACTTTTTGTAGAATACCTCAATGAATTTCCCCCGTAATTATCCAGGAGTTCAAACAAAAAAAAGTTTAGTTTGAAGTCTTTAACAATGAATATTTCGAAGCGTGAGGACAATTCGCTGGTTGGTCGTCCAGCTGTGCGTTAGCCTCCTAAGCTAACTTTCAGTCTCCGTGCTAAAGGCGGCGGAGAGTGTCCCAAAAAGCGGCCCAAAACGCTTCTCAAAATGTTTTACGAGTATCAAAAGTGAACATTTACAACGTTTGAGAAAGGATAGAAGGGCTTTTTCGTTGTTTTCCTCGCGAGGGCGTGATGACGTCATCGCCCTTCGACACAATCGCACAGAAAGAGCACTTACTTGTCGTTTTTCTCGTCTTCTTTTTCTTCCTCGGCTTGTTTTTTTTCTTCCCAAACGCAAAAAGAGAGGAAAAGTGTGTCGGTGACTCCGCGGAGAGCGGGCGAGCGGGCAGGCAGGCGGGCAGGCTAGCTAACGGTCCCGTCCCGCTCCGGCAGCCAATAACGGGCCAATGCGTCGTCAGCCTGGCACAAGGCTGCCATTTTTTGGGGGGACTCGCTCTTCTTCTCGAATGTCCGATTCGATAAAAGACGAGAAGATCTTCTTGGGAGTCTGAGTGGAGATTTCCACGCGTGGCGGCCGAAGCGCGTGATGCTAGAATAGGCCCCCCTGCCCCACCCCCGACCCCCCGACCGCCGTTATTGTCCAGTTGTGCGCGTTGCCGCCGCCCCCTCTCCCCCCTGCTCCCCTCCCCCCTCCCGGGGATATTAGCTTAGCATCGGCTACAGGCGACTACCCCCCCCCCTCCCTTTCCAGCTGCCCCCTCCCTCGTTCCTTTTTGCGTCCCCCGAAGAGTAATGTGTCTTATTGGGGCGGCAGTAGCTCAGGAGGTAGAGCGATCGTTTTAGGATTAAGGGATCCTAGTTCGAATCCCGGCTTGTCCGTGTTACATGTCGAAGTGTCCTTGGGTAAGACATTGAACCCCCAATGACCCCCAATAAGCAGGTTAGCGCCTTACATGGCTGCAAGGCCGCTATTGGGAAATGTGAAGCACATTGTAAAGCGCTTTGGGAAGTCGTTGGCTGAGTCCCATTCTTCGCACTTTCACTCGCTATGTGCCCTAGTCACTCGGTTTGCGCGTTCACGTGAAAATGGGGTGTGTCCCGATACTCTCAAGACCGAGGCAGAAGTGCCCTCAAACCATGTCGTAGCCACTTCAAGACCGAGGGGGCTCTCGACCTCCCTTGGCAGCGAAGTGACTACCCAGAAGGCTTTGCGAATTCTCAATATCAACAAACATGCCCGGAAAGGAACCGCACAAATGTAAGTAGTTTTCCACAACCACGCATGTATTTGCAACAAAATGTATTGAGATATCTTAGTTAGACGTAAATGCAATAGAAAATCGTATTTTCGCGTTAAAACATGAACATTGCAAAATCGCTACTTTACGAAGTGCACAAATCTACCAAGGGAGCTGCCAAAAAATAATCTTCACGCTACAAACTCTAAAGTAGGATAACTGCAGAAAATCACGGTTCAGCCCATCCCTGTTTGTATCTTAAACGAGTCGTGCTTTTACATGTACATGGCCAGTCGCTAAAGGAGCATAGTCAGAATAACGTTCTGGACATACGCGCTTGTTTACTGCACACAATTTCGGGTGTCGTGTTTTATTTACAATATGATTATTTCATGTGAGATCAGAATGCATTAGTTTTCATCATGCATTATGAGTAATGTCTCCGAATTTCACGTGGAAATACAGTTGAAACAAACTACTATCACATAGTCCACTGCCTTCTCTGTAAACACATATTAAGTAAACTAATTACCTTTTCAAAATGTTGTCCAAATGTGGAGACAATTCTAAAGCATATGTGACGCTGGCCAATAGAAGGCTCTTACAGCCATAAGAATAACATGTCAATTTTGTGTATCTATTCACTATCAAATAATTATCCAGAACACATCCTATAATTTCTCACATCAACTTGTTGAGCATCCTATACACAGTTGTTTTTGTGCAATACACAAGCATTAAGTAATTCTTGTTTTTTCCACCCAACCTAAAGGCCAATGTAGAACGTCCCGTGGAAGAGCTGGCCACCATCACAGCTACCACGCCATCCACACCGACGGGCACGTCGTTGGCATCTTCTAATCCGGCGCCAAACCCCAAATCACCCAGAAAAAAAAGGAAGCACGATACACTCCTTGACTTTTTGAAAGCGGAGTCTGCCGGAGTGAGGAAAAGGCTCAAGGAAACTGTGGCCAAAACTGAGCGGTTCCCGTCCTTTTTGGGAAGCTCGTGGACAAATTTCCAGAACAGTGACATCCCTGCAATGTTTCCCTTTGTTTTATAAAAGGAAAATATTTTATTTTATTAAGAACTCAATGAAGTTCCAGTTTGTGTTTTCCAGCTTTATGGAAGTATTGGTATATTTTTGTTACAATTTGTGACATATTATTTATTTACTATTATGTATTTCGGCCCAATGTGATTTTGTTTTTCTGAAAGTAAACTATTATTTAAACTGGAGTGATTTGTAGTTGTTTTCTGTCCAACAGTCACATAGTTCACACACAGTATCTCACATCATTATGAAATAAACCACCAAGGTGTTACTCAAAATAAAGATGTTTATTGAATAGTAATGCAGAAAAGCACGGAATGCAAATGTGGGTCTGACTTCCAAAGCCTAAAACATGGCTTTTGGGCAATTTATTCCATATTAACTGTGGACAATTCTGTGTATCGTGGACCTGGGAACCCTGAAGACCCGTGACACCACACGGTAGGACAGACCGTGGGCCAGCCAGTATAGGCCCTCCAGCCATGGCCCTGTTCCCTCTTTAGCAGCTCCTGCAGGGCCCACATGACCTTCTTGCTCAACCTTAAGTCCTGAATGAGTTTTGACTTCACATCGAACCATAAGCACAGGATGGGAACATTCCTGTCCAACCTGTCCACGCTTATGGGACAGCCACTCTGGAACACAATAGATAACAGACAATTTAGACTTAAATGTGGGCATAGATGATGTAAGCATCATGAAAACATGTTGAAATGAGCTTTTTTATATCCAATGACAACTCTTTTGAATTAAATTCCTTATGAACCAAGGTTTTTGGGTCGTACAGGGAAGTTTGGTGACGATATTATGTCAGCTTAAGGGTCAGGTGGACTGTTCTTGTGTTTGTTTACTTTTCATCATGTCACACACTAAAGACCCCTACTATATGTCATAAAATGGCATTAAGATACTAATAAGTAGATTGCCATTTATGTCTACACAAACATAAGGTATTATGTGAACGTGCATTGTATGTTAACTTTTACTGTATTTGACCGAACGGGTCATTTTTTTAATGAGTGTACGTACCTTGTAAAGATGAATCGGCACTACATAGCGCCGAAGCTGTCTTCAGTATAGCACATTTCTCCTCCGTTGATTGGAGACACGGAAAAGATGATGAGCTTTCAGGCAATCGGTAATAACACAGCAGTAGCGGGCATTTTTAACATTGCACGAACTCTCCAACTGACACACTACAAGTTGAGACTCGAGTTGTTTACATGTGACGTAGACCAATACGTCACTGAGGTCTACAGCCAATTAATATTACCGCCATCTCCTGGACAGGGGTGGAACCTTGCAAGTCTTGTCCAAACCGTCTCCACTTTGCACTCAACTCGCGGAGGGCACTCCTCTATCGAGGGACCTCACTGGAGGGTTCTCAGGGCCGAGTGAGAGAAATGGGATTGGGCCGTTGACTTGAAAAGCGCTATAGAAATGCAGATCATTTCATTTCATTCAAGAACGTCACGGCTTTATTAACGGACTCTTTGTGGTGAGCGACAGGAGCCGTCTGCCTTCGTTATAATGATGAGGAATGTATCGTTCGCGCACGTCTAGTATCAATGAGGTGTCTCTTTGAATTGATCGACAGGAGCCTGTTCCCATGTAGACAGTGATGTGTCGTTTGCGAACGTAAAATCTCCATGAGCCACTCTTTTGTAGCGTACGACCAGAGCCGGCCTCTGCAATATAATTTAAAGTGGGGAGTCGTTTGCAAACGCGATGGCCCTAGTGACTGACTCGATTTGTGGCCTGTGCAATGTAATAATGAGCTGTGTGTCGTTCTCGAATGCAACGGCACTATTGACTGACTCTTTCTGGGGAACGACAGGAGTCAGGCTCTCTGCAATATAATAATAATGGTGTGTCGTTCCCAAAAGCAACGGCACTCGCGACTGACTCTTTCCAGTAAACACCAGGAGTCGGATCCCTTTAATATAACGATTTGTGGTGTGTTGTTTGCAAATATTATGGTTGTACGAACCAGCTCTCGCATGTGACGGGAATTACAGCTTTTGTTGAGAGAAACGGCTCTTTCGGTCCGACTCTCCAAAATTCCGTGTTTTTTCTGCTTGGGTTTTATTGCCCTAATCCATTTACTAACACGTATTAGTATGTAACTTTATGCACAAATGACTTAAAAGGGAGAGGGAAATGAAGTATAAAATGAAATAGAAAAAAAAACTTAAAAAAAGAAGTTGCTAAAGGGGCAAAGGAGAGAGTGACAAAGTAAAAGCGATCAAAAAGAAGTAAAAGCTAGGAATAAAAAGAAACACTTTAGGGAAAAAATCACACAAAAGGAAAAAGGGGTAAACGATAAAAAAGCAAGAAAATTTGCAAAAGGTGAGGGGGGAAAAAATGAAAAAAAGAGAAGAAAAGCAAGTAAAAAGAAGTAAAACGCTAGGAAAAAAGAAACATGTGAAGAAAAAAAGAGGGGAAAAAACAGAAGAAGTCTCTTGGATCAGTATATGACCAATAACAATGTAATATTATGAACAAAACGAACTTTATTTCCTCGCCCAAAAATCTCCGATTCTAATCCATTGTAAGTGGATTTTGAAATCCCCCAGTGAACTTTGAACTCATTTCAAGGTATTTCCTCCCGTGCGACCGGAAAGCCAAGCGAGTGGAATCCCTGCACCAAACAACCAAATCTCCCTTTCAAATGATTAAAAC